>NC_041393.1:346189562-346194960 GCF_002162155.2 Triticum dicoccoides | reverse complement strand
TTCGTCCACCACACACCCCTAACATATCAAACTCGCAACTTTCCCCCTCCGTTCCTCTGCCCGAAAACACGGAACCCCGGGAATACTTTCCCGGATGTTTTCCCCCCTTCACCGGTATCACCTACTACCGCGTTAGGGCACACCGAACACCGCGTATTGCCTTGATATATTTTGTGGTGCTTTGTTTGCTTTGTATTCATTATTTCTTCCCCCTCTTCTCTCCGGTAGACTACGAGACCGACGCTGCTGCTGACCAGTTCGACTACGGAGTTGACGACCCCTCTCTCTTGCCAGAGCAACCAGGCAAGCCCCCCCCCTTGATCACCAGATATCGCCTATTCTCCTCTATACTGCTTGCATTAGAGTAGTGTAGCATGTTACTGCTTTCGTTAATCCTATTCTGATGCATAGCCTGACATTGTCGCTACATCTGTTGATACCTTACCTGCAATCCTAAATGCTTAGTATAGGATGCTAGTTTATCATCATTGGCCTTACATTCTTGTCAGTCTGCCTTGCTATACTATCGGGCCGTGATCACTTGGGAGGTGATCACGGGTATATACTATACATACATACATACTATACAGATGGTGACTAAAGTCGGGTCAGCTCATTGAGTACCCGCAAGTGATTCTGACGAGGGGGCTGAAAGGACAGGTGGCTCCATCCCGGTAGAGGTGGGCCTGGGTTCCCGACGGCCCTCGACTGTTACTTGGTGGCGGAGCGACAGGGCAGGTTGAGACCACCTAGGAGACAGGTGGGCCTGGCCCTGTTCGGCGTTCGCGGATACTTAACACGCTTAACGAGATCTTGGTATTTGATCTGAGTCGGCTACGAGCCTATACGCACTAACCATCTACGTGGGAGTAGTTATGGGTATCCCGACGTCGTGGTATCAGCCGAAGCACTTCAGACGTCAGCGACGGAGCGGCGCGCGCCGAATTGGACTGGAACGCCACTAGGCTAGGTCTGCTTTCGGCCGCGTACGCAACGTGCAGGTGTGCTATGGGCGATGGGCCCAGACCCCTGTGCGCTTAGGTTTAGATCGGCGTGCTGGCCTCTCTGTTGTGCCTAGGTGGGGCTGCGACGTGTTGATCTTCCGCGGCCGGGCATGAACCAGGAAAGTGTGTCCGGCCAAATGGGATCAAGCGTGCTGGGTAAGTTGGTGCACCCCTGCAGGGAAGTTAATCTATTCGAATAGCCGTGATCTTCAGTAACAGGACGACTTGGAGTTGTACCTTGACCTTATGACAACTAGAACCGGATACTTAATAAAACACACCCTTCCAAGTTCCACAGACAACCTGGTGATCGCTTTTCTACAGGGCGACGAGAGGAGGATCGCCGGGTAGGGTTATGCTATGCGATGCTACTTGGAGATGCTGCTTGGAGATGCTACTTGAAGATGCTACTTGGAGGACTTCAATCTACTCTCTCCTACATGCTGCAAGACGGAGGCTGCCAGAAGCGTAGTCTTCGACAGGATTAGCTATCCCCCTCTTATTCTGGCTTTCTGCAGTTCAGTCCACTGATACGGCCTCCTTACACATATACCCATGCATATGTAGTGTAGTTCCTTGCTTGCGAGTACTTTGGATGAGTACTCACGGTTGCTTTCTCCCCCTTTTTTTCCCTTTTCCTTTCTTTCTGGTTGTCGCAACCAGATGCTGGAGTTCAGGAGCCAGAAGCCACCGTCGACGACGACCCCTACTACATTGGAGGTGCCTACTACTACGTGCAGGCTGACGACGACGACCAGGAGTAGTTAGGAGGATCCCAGGCAGGAGGCCTGCGCCTCTTTCGATCTGTATCCCAGTTTGTGCTAGCCTTCTTAAGGCAACTTGTTTAACTTATGTCTGTACTCAGATAATGTTGCTTCCGCTGACTCGTCTATGATCGAGCACCTGTATTCGAGCCCTCGAGGCCCCTGGCTTGTATTATGATGCTTGTATGACTTATTTATGTTTTAGAGTTGTGTTGTGATATCTTCCCGTGAGTCCCTGATCTTGATCGTACACATTTGCGTGCATGATTAGTGTACGATTGAATCGGGGGCGTCACAAGTTGGTATCAGAGCCGACTGCCTGTAGGAATCCCCCTTTCCAACTCCTTGGCCGAAGTTGAGTCTAGTCGATGAAAATTGTTTTACTAACTTGGCTGTGCGGCCCATGGGCCCACGTCGCCAATTGGGTGGTATTAGGATCTTTTACTCCTCGACCTTTACTCTGGGACTCTGAGCTCTCTTCTATTCGGGTTAAATGATTTTGCTAAAAACAAAACTAACTTTAGGTTCTCGCAAGTACTTTCTCCCGGAGAGCCACTTGTTACCGATGACCGCCTGCTGCACCAGAAGATTCTGAAGATACTCTACGATGTGCTCTCGAGACTATGTGCCATCGCTTTTGCAATTCACTTCCGTCGATAAATCCCTCTGGATAACTACTTACACCTATCGTTCATATTGTCATCCCCAGTTGCTCTTGTTATTACAAAATGTCCTGAAATACTCTTCGGTATTTCGAGAATTCTTTACGCTTACTGCCCTGCAGTTCCTTGCTGCATGAATACCCCTACGGATAATTACTCGCGCTTGCCGAGTATCCGCTCATCCCCAGTTGTTCTTGTGTTTCACAAAAGTCTTCAAAATAATATTCGATCTTCCGAAAATCCTCTGGAGCCTTTGGCTCTTGAAATTCTTGCTTGCTTGCCTTATGGTTAATCCCATAACTCTCGTAGTCTTATTGACATTCCTTGTCATTATCATTTTTGAGTCTGTTGACTCAATATGTTTGCGAATGCACGCAATCATCTTTGATCCTTATAAGTTACTTTTCCGGCTGAGCTGCCATTCTTTTAACTGGAATTGGTTCTCGACCAATCCAATTGTCATTGATTGTACCATAAGGCTATTCAACTTATCCATCCCTAGTCAGAGCATTGCTTCTGGCCCTTGATTTGGAAATCATATTTCCTTTGCATTTGAAAAATGAGTTAGTCAGTTGTTTCTATAATCTGATCTCCTTGCATTCTTCTTCCTCTAGTTGAGTACCGATACTCGTATCAGATCCTTTGTGGACCATCAAGTCCTTTGTTGGATTGTTATCCGCCAGTGTCCTTCACATTTGATCACTTTGTGAGTTCTTCCCCTGATACATAATGCCTTTGTTAAGTTGTATCCTCTGCTTGGCCAACCATGCTCTGCTTTCGGGCTTGTGTTATTTACTCTTGAAACTTGTGGTATATGCTTCTAAGAAGCCCCTATGGGTTGAACATATGCCTTCTCTAAACCGTGTGAACCCGAAAGTTTTCACGAGTCATACTCTTCTGGTGCTTCACCAGATAAAATTTCAACACTGCAACTTCATCGAACGTGAGAAGTGAATGAAAGGTTATGCATTGGAGAAGTGGGAGTCGACCTTGAACTTTGCGTTCATGCCCATGGACACGATGTAGATCTTATCATGGAAGCTTCTCTTAAATTAATTATCCCCTTGGTATAATTTCATCTTATATCTGGGATTTGATGTTTTGCAATCGTGGTTCCGGCCATATTGTTCTTCTTTGATCCCGTTTCTCGGACAAGTTAAATTACTTGTCTTTTGCACATCATTTCACCTGTCAAGCTTCTATTCTACTCTACCTTCGAGTATTACCCCCCTGGTATCTCGAGATTATCATGGAACTGCATAACTTCTTATGAGTTCTTCATCAAGTACTACCATCCCACTGATTCCAATTTTTCACGGGCTCTGAGTTATTAAACACTCAAAGACACCGATAACTGAACCGAGTCCGCTCTACGGTTCAACAACTCTTCAGTAAGCTTCTATAAGTACGAGTTTGTACCCGATCACGCCATTCCTAGCCTGTTTGGCTATATCATTGTCGTGACGATTCTAACGGTGCTACCTGGTCCTTATTCTCGGAGCACCAATTTTTGACGATGAGCTAAGCTTACGTCGATCTTCCTCGTCTTAACACTTCGCCTTGAACTACGAGCTTGTTTCGAGTTTGTCATACCCTTGGTTTCAGTAACCTTTCACTTCATCATTCCTTTGGCTTGATGCCATCGCCGACCGATTACATCTTCATGAAATCTCTCAACAATTGTGTCGTGATCATCATCGGCATTCTGAGCTCTTCCAGGATGTCAATTGAGTTCATGATGAGAAATACCATCCTTGCCCTCGATGAATTGTATTATCATCGACCACTTTATTGCCTTCCCACCAACACAAGCTTGTTCATGTTTGGTGTTATACCTTGAGTTCCTTGCTATCCTGCAATTGTTCTTCTTTACCTTGGAGTATTACCATCCTTTATGTCAAGAATGTTCTGAGATTTGTTCCACCTCTTGAGAATTCTTGACATAGAAATACTTCTCACCATCACCATTCTTTCTTGGTCCCCGTGTTAATTCCAACAAGTGAACGGTGTTGTTTGGATTCTTTCCTTCTAGCAACCCTATTTTTGAAGTTAATGGTCGAAAGTTCATTCTTAGGCTATTGATTATTGCATCACCATTCTGACATTGGTCGTGCAACCCAACCCATATTTCGGGCGCACCTTTCAACCAATGTTTAATTGTGTATGTTTTCCTCGAGCATACTTCCTTATATCATTTGATCTGACAAATGTTATCTCCTTGTTCACTTAATTGTGGACATCCATCTTTTAGGAATCTTGGTGAATTGCCGTTGAGTTCACCAGACACCTCCTTGTCCTCTCCTTGGGTTAATGATGGACTCCTGATAACGGAAATCACTACATAGTTCATTTCCCCGAGAATCTTACAATGTCATCTCGTCAACTTGCGTTACACCTTTTCTTCCCAGATATCCTAAGTCTGAGGTATCCTGACACCAATCGGATCTGAATCTCGGTCAGATATGATGGTTGGAACATATTTCCAAGAGTTATAAGAATGGTATTTATGTGACCCGGTAAGGTGCTGTCGTGCCTAGCACACCTGGCCGGAGGCCATGTTGTTATAGATCCCTTTCCAACAAGGTTATCCATTCTTCCATGAGGAAACTGTAAGACTTATTCTACAAGTTATTCCTGATGAATCCTTCGTGTTTCCAAAGTCTGATCTTCACCTGATGACCATGTCAATGCTATCTCGAAGCATGTCAATGGTACTCCGATTTGCAATAGGAACATTTGAAGCACGATGCTAGATTTTATTATCATTTATCCTAACACCGTTGTATGGGTAATATCATGAGATTCTTTCCCCCCTTAACTAAATGGTTTTCTACTTTATATCCTGTCATGGATATCTTGCTCTGCTTGTCCTTGGGAAGGATATACCCTTGAAATATGTGTTTAAACATATTTTCCTTTCCATTGTTCTGATTATTCTGATAATCGTATTTTCCTTTCTATTGTTTTG
>NC_041393.1:346112257-346186821 GCF_002162155.2 Triticum dicoccoides | reverse complement strand
TACATACTATACAGATGGTGACTAAAGTCGGGTCAGCTCATTGAGTACCCGCAAGTGATTCTGACGAGGGGGCTGAAAGGACAGGTGGCTCCATCCCGGTAGAGGTGGGCCTGGGTTCCCGACGGCCCTCGACTGTTACTTGGTGGCGGAGCGACAGGGCAGGTTGAGACCACCTAGGAGACAGGTGGGCCTGGCCCTGTTCGGCGTTCGCGGATACTTAACACGCTTAACGAGATCTTGGTATTTGATCTGAGTCGGCTACGAGCCTATACGCACTAACCATCTACGTGGGAGTAGTTATGGGTATCCCGACGTCGTGGTATCAGCCGAAGCACTTCAGACGTCAGCGACGGAGCGGCGCGCGCCGAATTGGACTGGAACGCCACTAGGCTAGGTCTGCTTTCGGCCGCGTACGCAACGTGCAGGTGTGCTATGGGCGATGGGCCCAGACCCCTGTGCGCTTAGGTTTAGACCGGCGTGCTGGCCTCTTTGTTGTGCCTAGGTGGGGCTGCGACGTGTTGATCTTCCGCGGCCGGGCATGAACCAGGAAAGTGTGTCCGGCCAAATGGGATCAAGCGTGCTGGGTAAGTTGGTGCACCCCTGCAGGGAAGTTAATCTATTCGAATAGCCGTGATCTTCGGTAACAGGACGACTTGGAGTTGTACCTTGACCTTATGACAACTAGAACCGGATACTTAATAAAACACACCCTTCCAAGTTCCACAGACAACCTGGTGATCGCTTTTCTACAGGGCGACGAGAGGAGGATCGCCGGGTAGGGTTATGCTATGCGATGCTACTTGGAGATGCTGCTTGGAGATGCTACTTGAAGATGCTACTTGGAGGACTTCAATCTACTCTCTCCTACATGCTGCAAGACGGAGGCTGCCAGAAGCGTAGTCTTCGACAGGATTAGCTATCCCCCTCTTATTCTGGCTTTCTGCAGTTCAGTCCACTGATACGGCCTCCTTACACATATACCCATGCATATGTAGTGTAGTTCCTTGCTTGCGAGTACTTTGGATGAGTACTCACGGTTGCTTTCTCCCCCTTTTTTCCCTTTTCCTTTCTTTCTGGTTGTCGCAACCAGATGCTGGAGTTCAGGAGCCAGAAGCCACCGTCGACGACGACCCCTACTACATTGGAGGTGCCTACTACTACGTGCAGGCTGACGACGACGACCAGGAGTAGTTAGGAGGATCCCAGGCAGGAGGCCTGCGCCTCTTTCTATCTGTATCCCAGTTTGTGCTAGCCTTCTTAAGGCAACTTGTTTAACTTATGTCTGTACTCAGATAATGTTGCTTCCGCTGACTCGTCTATGATCGAGCACCTGTATTCGAGCCCTCGAGGCCCCTGGCTTGTATTATGATGCTTGTATGACTTATTTATGTTTTAGAGTTGTGTTGTGATATCTTCCCGTGAGTCCCTGATCTTGATCGTACACATTTGCGTGCATGATTAGTGTACGATTGAATCGGGGGCGTCACAAGTTGGTATCAGAGCCGACTGCCTGTAGGAATCCCCCTTTCCAACTCCTTGGCCGAAGTTGAGTCTAGTCGATGAAAATTGTTTTACTAACTTGGCTGTGCGGCCCATGGGCCCACGTCGCCAATTGGGTGGTATTAGGATCTTTTACTCCTCGACCTTTACTCTGGGACTCTAAGCTCTCTTCTATTCGGGTTAAATGATTTTGCTAAAAACAAAACTAACTTTAGGTTCTCGCAAGTACTTTCTCCCGGAGAGCCACTTGTTACCGATGACCGCCTGCTGCACCAGAAGATTCTGAAGATACTCTACGATGTGCTCTCGAGACTATGTGCCCTCGAGGCCTCTGGCTTGTATTATGATGCTTGTATGACTTATTTATGTTTTAGAGTTGTGTTGTGATATCTTCCCGTGAGTCCCTGATCTTGATCGTACACATTTGCGTGCATGATTAGTGTACGATTGAATCAGGGGCGTCACATTTAGGTGCTGGTTATATTGTTGAATTCATTCATGATGCTACTTAAAATTATTATGAGGGAGGAACTTATGCTTGTAGGAATTGCAATTATATCAAGTTTCCTCTCTATGTGCTTAAAATCTTGAAGTTATGCTTGTTTTGCCTTCCTATGCTAGTTGATTATTGTTACCATAAGTTGTTTGATCACAAAATCCCTATGCATAGGAAGAGGGTTAGACTTAAACGTGCTAGTCATATGCTTCATGATGCTCTCGTTATGTTTCAATTCTTATCTTTTTTGTGAGCATCATTGAAATCATCATGCCTAGTTAGAAAGGCATTAAAGAAAAGCGCTTGTTGGGAGACAACCCAATATTTACCTTTACTATTTTTGTGTGTCCACATTATTATGATACTGTAGTAATCATGTTTAATAGCTTTTGTTTCAATAAAGTGCAAGGTAAGACCTTTGCTTACGGTGATAGTTGTGTTGATCCTGCTGAAAATCAGAAACTTTTGCATCCAGTAATTTAGTTTTTATAATTGACAGAAACGTGATTTTGATCTGATTCTTTTTGATCTGGATTGGTACGCAAATTTCTTAGGACTTCCTAATTTGGTAGGATTTTTGGAGTTCCAGAAGTATACGTTCCATACAGATTACTACAGACTGTTCTGTTTTTGACAGATTCTGTTTTCTATGTGTTGTTTGCTTATTTTGATGAATCTATGAGTAGTATCGGAGGGTATGAACCATAGAGAAGTTGGAATAGAGTAGATATTACAGCAATATGAATTTAGAATGATTTCATTACAGTACCTAAGTGGTGGTTTTATTTTCTTATACTAACGGAGCTTACGAGTTTTCTGTTGAGTTTTGTGTTGTGGAGTTTTCAAGTTTTGGGTAAAGATTCGATGGACTATGGAATAAGGAGTGGCAAGAGCCTAATCTTGGGGATGCCCAAGGCACCCCAAGGTAATATTCAAGGACAACCAAGAGCCTAAGCTTGGGGATGCCCCGGATGGCATCCCCTCTTTCGTCTTCGTCCATCGGTAACTTTACTTGGAGCTATATTTTTATTCGCCACATGATATGTGTTTTGCTTGGAGCGTCTTGTATGATATTAGTCTTTGATTTTTAGTTTTCCACATTCATCCTTTCTATACACACCTTTTGGGAGAAGCCCACTTGATTGGAATTTATTAGAATACTCTATGTGCTTCACTTATATCTTTTGAGCTAGATAGTTTTTGCTCTAGTGCTTCATTTATATCTTTTAGAGAACGGCGGTGGCTTAATTTTGAAGAAATTGTGGATCTATCATGCTTCAATTATATTATTTTGAGAGTCTCTTAGAACAGCATGGTATTAGCTATGGTTATAAAATTGGTCCTAGAATGATGGGCATCCAAGTTGATTATAGTAAAAACTATCATAGAAAGTGAATTGGATGCTATGATCAATTTGATGCTTGATAATTGTTTTGAGATATTAGGATGGTGATATTAGAGTCATGCTAGTTGGGCGATTATGAATTTAAAGAATGCTTGTCTTGAAGTTTGTGATTTCCGTAGCATGCACGTATGGTGAACTGCTTTGTGATGAAGTTGGAGCACAATTTTATTTATTGATTGTCTTCCTTATGAGTGGCGGTCGGGGACGAGCGATGGTCTTTTCCTACCAATCTATCCCCCTAAGAGCATGCGTGTAGTACTTTGTTTTTGATGACTTGTAGATTTTTTGCAATAAGTATATGAGTTCTTTATGACTAATGTTAAGTCCATGGATTATACACACTCTCACCTTCCACCATTGCTAGCCTCTCTTGTGCCGTGCAACTTTCGTCGGTACCATACACCCACCATATACCTTCCTCAAAACAGCTACCATACCTACCTATTATGGCATTTCCATAGCCATTCCGAGATATATTGCCATGCAACTTTCCACCGTTCCGTTTATATGACACGTATCATTATTGTCATATTGCTCTTTGCATGATCATGTAGTTGACATTGTATTTGTGGCAAGGCCACCTTCATAATTTTCATACATGTCACTCTTTATTCATTGCATATCCCGGTACACTGCCGGAGGCATTCATATAGAGTCATATCTTGTTTTAAGTATTGAGTTGTAATCTTGAGTTGTAAGTAAATAAAAGTGTGATGATCTTCATTATTAGAGCATTGTCCCAGTGAGGAAAGGATGATGGAGACTATGATTCCCCCACAAGTCGGGATGAGACTTCAGACTTTACAAAAAAAAGAGAGGCCAAAGAGCTCACCAAAGAAAAAAAGAAAAAAAGAGAAGAAAGGCAAAGAAAAAAGAAAGGCCCAAAAAAATAGAAAAAAAGAAAAAGAGAAAAAATAATGAGAGAAAAAGAGAGAAGGGACAATGCTACTATCCTTTTACCACACTTGTGCTTCAAAGTAGCACCATGATCTTCATGATAGAGAGTCTCCCATGTTGTCACTTTCATATACTAGTGGGAATTTTTCATTATAGAACTTGGCTTGTATATTCCAATGATGGGCTTCCTAAAAATGCCCTAGGTCTTCGTGAGCAAGCAAGTTGGATGCACACCCACTTAGTTTCTTTTGTTGAGCTTTCATACATTTATAGCTCTAGTACATCCGTTGCATGGAAATCCCAACTCACTCACATTAATATCTATTAATGGGCATCTACATAGCCCGTTGATACGCTTAGTTGATGTGAGACTATCTTCTCCTTTTTGTCTTCACCACAACCACCATTCTATTCCACATATAGTGCTATGTCCATGGCTCACGCTCATGTATTGCATGAAAGCTGAATTTTTTTGAGATTACTAAAGTATGAAACAATTGCTTGGCTTGTCATCGGGGTTGTGCATGATTAAATACTTTGTGTGATGAAGATAGAGCAACAACCAGACTATATGATTTTGTAGGGATAACTTTCTTTAACCATGTTATTTTGAGAAGACATGATTGCTTTGATTAGTATGCTTGAAGTATTACTATTTCTTATGTCAATATGAACTTTTATTTTGAATCATTTGGACCTGAACATTCATCCCACAATAAAGAAAATTACATTGAGAAATATGCTAGGTAGAATTCCACATCAAAAATTCTGTTTTTATCATTTACCTACTCGAGGACGAGCAGGAATTAAGCTCGGGGATGCTTGATACGTCTCCAACGTATCTATAATTTTTTATTGTTCCAAGCTATTATATTACCCGTTTTGGATGTTTATGGGCTTTACTTTACACTTTTGTATCATTTTTGGGACTAACCTACTAACTGGAGGCCCAACCCGTATTGCTGTTTTTTTGCCTATTTCTGTGTTTCGAAGAAAAGGACTATCAAACAGAGTCCAAACGGAATGAAACCTTCGGAAAAGTTATTTTTGGAACAGAAGCAATCCCGGGAACTTGGAGTGCAAGCCAGGGAAGCTTCGAGGAGGCCACGAGATAGGGGGGCGTGCCCACCCCCCTGGGCGCGCCCTCCACTCTCGTGGGCCCCTCGAGGCTCCCCCGACGGACTTCTTTGGCCTATATATTCCCATATACCCTAAAAACATCGAAGCGAACAATAGATCAGGAGTTCAGCCGCCGCAAGCCTCTGTAGCCACCAAAAGCCTCTCGGGAGCCCGTTCCGGCACCCTGCCGGAGGGGGAATTCCTCACCGGTGGCCATCTTCATCATCCCGACGCTCTCCATGACGAGGAGGGAGTAGTTCACCCTCAGGGCTGAGGGTATGTACCAGCAGCTATGTGTTTGATCTCTCTCTCTCTCTCTCTCTCGTGTTCTCTCTATGGCACGATCTTGATGTATCGCGAGCTTTGCTATTATAGTTGGATCTTATGATGTTTCTCCCCTCTACTTTCTTGTGATGAATTGAGTTTTCCTCTTGAAGTTATCTTATCGGATTGAGTCTTTAAGGATTTGAGAACACTTGATGTATGTCTTGCCATGCTTATCTGTGGTGACAATGGGATATTCACGTGATCCACTTTATGTATGTTTTGGTGATCAACTTGCTGGTTCCGCCCATGAACCTATGCATAGGGGTTGGCACACGTTTTCGTCTTGACTCTCCGGTAGAAAGTTTGGGGCACTCTTTGAAGTACTTTGTGTTGGTTGAATAGATGAATCTGAGATTGTGTGATGCATATCGTATAATCATGCCCACGGATACTTGAGGTGACAATGGAGTGTCTAGGTGACATTGGGGTTTTGGTTGATTTGTGTCTTAAGGTGTTAATCTAGTACGAACTCTATGATAGATTGAGCGGAAAGAATAGCGTCGTGTTATTTTACTACATACTCTTGAATAGATCGAGCAGAAAGGATAACTTTGAGGTGGTTTCGTACCCTACCATAATCTATTCGTTTGTTCTCCACTATTAGTGACTTTGGAGTGACTCTTTGTTGCATGTTGAGGGATAGTTATATGATCCAATTATGTTATTATTGTTGAGAGAACTTGCACTAGTGAAAGTATGAACCCTATGCCTTGTTTCCTACCATTGCAATACCGTCTACGCTCACTTTATCATTAGTTTCCTTGCTGTTTTTATATTTTCAGATTACAAAACCTATATCTACCATCCATATTGCACTTGTATCACTATCTCTTCGCCGAACTAGTGCACCTATACAATTTACCATTGTATTGGGTGTGTTGGGGACACAAGAGACTCTTTGTTATTTGGTTGTAGGGTTGTTAGAGAGAGACCATCTTCATCCTACGCCTCCCACGGATTGATAAACCTTAGGTCATCCACTTGAGGGAAATTTGCTACTGTCCTACAAACCTCTGCACTTGGAGGCCCAACAACGTCTACAAGAAGAAGGTTGTGTAGTAGACATCAGAGGCCTCCTCAGGGGCGGCCTCACCAGGCAGGCTCGCGAGGAGGCGGAGAGATCAAGGCAAGGGGTACCTCGCGAGGTCCTTGTGACGCAAGCCATGACGACCAAGGCCAGGCAGGCGCTAGGTGGGCGCTAGCCCGCGCAGTGTCCTCGTTTCCTCTTTGGTGCAAAGGGGACAAGCGCAGGCACGGAGTACCGAGGCATTAGGCAAAGGTTTACATATCGGTGCAATGAGACCAAGGCCAGTGGGACGGCAGGACGGAGGTCACCATGGAGCCCAAGATGGCATCACCACCAGTGCCTTTGGCAGGCGAAGACCACCTTTATTCAGGATAGCTTGTACTAGTTGTCCCCTTTTAGAACAGCCGTTGTTGGATCCCTTCCCGCTCAATATTTGGGAAGAGGACCAGGGCCTCTACAAATAGAGCTAGCCACCACAGTAGAGGGGGAGCCGAACCCAGTTCATCTACACACCACCAAGCACAAGAACACCTCTCCTGGCGAGGCTGTTCTTCCACTGTACTGTTCATTATAAGCCCAAGAGGCCATCCACGACACCACACACAGAAGTAGGGTATTACACCACAACGGTGGCCCGAACCTATATAAATCTTGTGTCTCTTGTGTTGTTCATCGAGCTAGCTTAGAGATCGCGGCGAGGCTGAGGGCGTGTTTCGGTAGGGAGAGATCTTCGTGCGCACCCCAGTGTTTGAACCTTAAGGGTTTTGCCAGAACCCAATATCCGAAAATGATACCCGCCACGAGCATCAACATTCATTGAATCGCATACATCAGTATGTATTATTTCCAATAAGTCACTAGCTCATTCCATTGTTCCAAAGAATGGAGTTTTAGTCATCTTGCCCATAAGGCACTATTCGCAAGCATCAAATGATTCATAATCAAGTGATTCCAAAAGTCCATCTATCATATGACCCAAACAGCAGTGCCACAAGTATGTTGCACTATCAAATCAACTTTGCATCTTTTGGCATCAATATTATGAATATGTGTATCACTACGATCAAGATTCAATAAACCATCAACATTGGGTGTATGACCATAGAAGGTTTTATTCATGTAAACAGAATAACAATTTATTCTCTGTCTTAGATGAATAATCATATCGCAATAAACATGATCTAATCATATTTATGCTCAACGCAAACACCAAATAACATTTATTTAGGTTTAACATTAATCTCGAAAATATAGGGAGTGTGCGATGATGATCATATCAATCTTGGAACCACTTCCAACACACATCATTACTTCACCCTAAACTAGTCTCTGTTTGTTCTGTAACTCCTGTTTCGAGTTACTAATCTTAGCAACCGAACAAGTAACAAATACCCAGGGGCTACTATAAACACTAGTAAGGTACACATCAATAACTTGTATATCAAATATACCCTTGCTCACTTTGCCATCCTTCTTATCCACCAAATATTCAGGGCATTTCCGCTTCCAGTGACTATTTCCTTTGCAGTAGAAGCACTTAGTTTCAGGCTTTGGTCTAGCTTTGGGCTTCTTCACGGGAGTGACAACTTGCTTGCCATTCTACTTGAAGTTCCCTTTCTTTCCCTTTGCCATTTTCTTGAAACTAGTGGTCTTGTCAATCATCAAAACTTGATGCTCTTTCTTGATTTCTACCTTCGTTGATTTCAGCATCACGAAGAGCTCGGGAATCGCTTTCGTCATCCCTTGCATAATATAGTTCATCACAAAGTTCCAGTAACTTGGTGATAGTGACTAGAGAACTCTGTCAATCACTATCTTATCTGGAAGATTAACTCCCACTTGATTCAAGCGATTGTAGTACCCAGACAATCTAAGTACATGCTCACTGCTTGGGCTATTCTCCTCCATCTTTTAGCTATAGAACTTGTTGGAGACTTCATATCTCTCAACTCGGGTTTTACTTGAAATATTAACTTCAACTCCTGGAACATCTCATATATTCCATGACGTTCAAAACGTCTTAGACGTCCCGATTCTAAGCCGTAAAGCATGGTGCACTAAACTATCAAGTACTCATCATATTGAGTTAGCCAAACGTTCATAACGTCTGCATCTGCTCCTGCAATAGGTCTGTCACCTAGCAGTGCATCAAGGACATAATTCTTCTGTCAGCAATGAGGATAAACCTCAGATCGTGGACCCAGTCCTCATCATTGCTACTATCATCTTTAAACTTAGTTTTCTCTAGGAACATATAAAAACATAGGGAAGCTACAACTCGATCTATTGATCTACAACATAATTTGCAAAATACTATCAGGACTAAGTTCATGATAAACTAAAGTTCAATTAATCATATTACTTAAGAACTCCCACTTAGATAGACATCCCTCTAATCATCTAAGTGATCACGTGACCCAAATCAACTAAACCATGTCTGATCATCACGTGAGATGGAGAAGTTTTCAATGGTGAACATCACTATGTTGATCATATCTACTATATGACTCACGATGAACCTTTCGGTCTCAGTGTTCCGAGGCCATATCTGCATATGCGAGGCTCGTCATGTTTAACCTGAGTATTCTGCGTGTGCAAAACTGGCTTGTGCCCGTTGTATGTGAACGTAGAGCTTATCACACTCGATCATCACGTCGTGTCTCGGCACGACTAACTGTAGCAACAGTGCATACTCAGGGAGAACATTTATACCTTGAAATTTAGTAAGGGATCATCTTATAATGCTACCGCCGTACTAAGCAAAATAAGATGCATAAAGGATAAACATCACATGCAATCAAAATATGTGACATGATATGGCCATCATCATCTTGTGCTCATGATCTCCATCACCGAAGCATCATCATGATCTCCATCGTCACCGGTGCGACACCTTGATCTCCATCGTAGCATCGTTGTCGTCTCGCCAACTATTGTTACTATGACTATCGCTATCGCTTAGTGATAAAGTAAAACAATTACATGGCGATTGCATTGCATACAATAAAGCGACAACCATATGGCTCCTGCCAGTTGCCGATAACTTTCTTACAAAACACGATCATCTCATAAAACAAATTATATCACATCATGCCTTGACCCTATCACATCACAGCAAGCCCTGCAAAAACAAGTTAGACGTACTCTACTTTGTTGTTGCAAGTTTTGCGTGGCTGCTACGGGCTTCTAGCAAGAACTGTTCTTACCTACGTATCAAAACCACAATGATTTTTCGTCAAGTGTGCTGTTTTAACCTTCAACAAGAACCGGGCATAGCCACACTCGATTCAACTAAAGTTGGAGAAACAAACACTCACCAGCCACCTATGTGCGAAGCACGTCGGTAGAACCAGTCTCGCGTAAGCGTATGCGTAATGTCAGTCTAAGCCGCTTCATCCAACAATACTGCCGAATCAAAGTATGACATGTAGGTAAGCAATATGACTATTATTGCCCACAACTCTTTGTGTTCTACTCGTGCATATAACATCTACGCATAGACCTGGCTCGGATGCCACTGTTGGGGAACGCAGTAATTTCAAATTTTTCCTACGATCACGCAAGATCTATCTCTAGCTGATGCATAGCAACGAGAGGGGAGAGTGTGGTGTACGTACCCTCGTAGATCGAAAGCGGAAGCATTATAACAACGCGGTTGATGTAGTCGTACGTCTTCACGATCCGACCGATCCTAGCACCAAAGGTACGGCACCTCCGCGATCTGCACACGTTCAGCTCGGTGACGTCCCACAAACTCTAGATCCAGCTGAGGTCAAGGGAGAGTTTCATCAGCACGACAACATGGTGACGGTGGTGATGAAGTACCTGCGCAGGGCTTCACCTAAGCACTATGACGATATGACCGAGGAGGAAATCTGTGGAGGTGGGCACCGCACACGGCTAAACAATCAACTTGTGTGTTCTAGGGTTCCCCCTGCCCCCCGTATATGAAGGAGGAGAGGGGACGCCCGTCAGCCCGCCTTGGTGCGCCCCCAAAGGGGGAATCCTACTAGGACTCCAAGTCCTAGTAGGTTTCCACCAAGAAGGAGAGAGGGAGAAGGAAGGAGAGGGAGAGAGGGAGAAGGAAAGGGGGGGGCGTCACCCCCTTTCCCTTGTCCAATTCAGACTCAAGGGGGAAGGGGGCGGCCAGCCCTCCTGCGGCCCTCTTCTCTCTCTGCTAAGGCCCATCGAGGCCCACTAGTTCCCTGGGGGGTTTCGGTAACCCTCCGGCACTCCGGTTGTATCCGAACTTCTCCGGAACACTTCCAGAGTCCGAATATAGTCGTCCAATATATCAATCTTTATGTCTCAACCATTTCGAGACTCCTCGTCATGTCCATGATCACATCTGAGACTCCAAACAACCTTCTTTACATCAAATCACATAAACTCATAATACCAATCGTCATCGAACGTTAAGCGTGCGGACCCTACGGGTTCGAGAACTATGTAGACATGACCGAGACATGTCTCCGGCCAATAACCAACAGCGGAACCCGGATGCTCATATTGGTTCCTACATATTCTACGAAGATCTTTATCGGTAAAACCGCATAGCAACATGCGTTGTTCCCTTTGTCATCGGTATATTACTTACCCGAGATTCGATCGTCGGTATCATCATACCTAGTTCAATCTCGTTACCGGCATGTCTCTTTACTCGTTTCGTAATACTTCATCTCGCAACTAACTCATTAGTCACAATGCTTGCAAGGCTTATAGTGATGAATATTACCGAGAGGGCCCAGAGATACCTCTCCGAAACACGGAGTGACAAATCCTGATCTCGATCTATGCCAACCCAACAAACACCTTCGGAGACACCTGTAGAGCACCTTTATAATCACCCATTTACGTTGTGATGTTTGGTAGCACACAAAGTGTTCCTCCGGTATTCGGGAGTTGCATAATCTCATAGTCTGAGGAACTTGTATAAGTCATGAAGAAAGCAGTAGCAATGAAATTGACACGATCATAATGCTAAGCTAACAGATGGGTCATGTCCATCACATCATTCTCCTAATGATGTGATCCCATTCATCAAATGACAACATATGTCTATGGTTAGGAAACATAACCATCTTTGATTAAGGAGATAGTCAAGTAGAGTCATACTAGGGACTATATGTTTTGTCTATGTATTCACACATGTACTAAGTTTCCGGTTAATACAATTCTAGCATGAATAATAAACATTTATCATGAATTAAGGAAATAAATAATAACTTTCTTATTGCCTCTAGGGCATATTTCCTTCAGGTAGGGGGGTCGCTTGCGCGAACCTGAATATGTGAGCAGCGCGTCACCTTCATCGCCATCTGCATCTTCAATGGCGCCATCGACCATGGTGCCCAAGAAGAAGCCCGCTTCTTTGGCTCATCCATCCACCTCGAAGGCTCCACCGCCCGTGGCCTCCAACGCTGCAGGGGGCATGTAGCCGCGCAAGGACGCAGACGCTATTGGGGATGTGGTCGGAGCAGGCGGCACTGCCACCACTTCCCCCGCGGCCGACGCAGGAGCAGGAGGCACCGGAGGAGAGCAACGCCAACAACACCTCGACGGCCCCGCCCCGCTCGCCGATGGGCACAGCCGCAGTGATGCGCTCGGTTGGGGCCGAACTGCCGCTCTCCGGCCGCCGTATCGCAGGCGTGACCGCTGCGCGTGCGCTTTCCCCCGAGCGAGTCGACCAAGATGCTGCGCCCAACGGAGCCGTTAGCCCTCGAGCGCCCTTGCCGCACCACCCTGTCACCCAGATGGTTGCACCGCAACAGCGGGGGCGCGGTACTACCGCCGCTGGCTCCGTCAGGAGCCGAGCGACGATGTGATCGACTTCATCATCATCCATGCCAAGTACAGCCTCAGAGGCCATGACACGGGCTCAGTTGTTGTTGAGGTTCCCACTGGCAGCCGAGCAGATGGACGAATGGCGTGCCACCATCCAAAGTCTACTCGATATCACCGAAGCTGGGGGCTCATGATGAGCTGACCCGCCACAGCCTCCCCAAGCGATGACAACGGCTCGTGCCGCTGCCCGTACGGAGGGAGCCATTCCCACGTACAGTCCCCGCCATGGGAGCCAGCACGAGCGCGACCAAATCAAGACCCCGATGACGTCTCGGTGGCCTCCTCTAACCCTCGAGCATGTCCAGGACAACGATGAACCCTGTAGGAGAGGCGGAGAGGAGACACACGCGTCATTGAGCAACGCCGCGACAACCTCCGCCGAACCGATGGGTGTGACGGCCCCAATGTCGATGAGCCCACGCTCGGTATTGGAGGCCCCCTACCTTTCGAGGTTGGATGCCCTGCCTTTAACCGTGAGCTATGGAAAGTCCATTGGCCGTCCGTTCGCACGTTCAAGCCAGAGATACCTGAGAAGTACGAGGGGAGGCTGAACCCGACAGAGTTCCTGAGCATCTACACCATCGATGTTCAGGCTGCTGGGGGAAGAGATGAGAAGGTGTTCGCCAACTACTTACCTTTGGCCCTCAAGTCCAATGTGAGGTCTTGGCTAATGCACCTGCCGAAGAAATCCACTTATTCATGGACAGACCTGTGCCACGAGTTCATCTGTGCCTTCACAGGTGGCCACCAGGAGCCAGGCCGGCCCAACGACCTGCAGCTTCTCCAACAGAAGGAAGGAGAAACCCTTCATAAGTATTTATAGTGATTCAATAAAGTTCATAGAAATATTCCAAATATCCATCCAGCAGCTGTGGTAGCTGCCTTCCAGTCCAATGTGTGCAACCACCAGATTCGTTCTAAGATGAATGGGCGGTTGCCCAAGACTGTGAAGGATCTATACACTCTAGGGGGAAGGAAGTTGCCTGGAGAGGAAGATTGCATCAATATGGATTCAGAGGATGATGATGAGTCCACCAGTCAGAAGAAGAGCAAGAAGCACAGCAAGAAGCAGAGAGATAAGGCAGTAATGGCTGTTGAAGGATCAGGCACCCCTAGTACCGGCAAGATCGCCAAGGCTGAGGTCCCCGGCAAGGAGACTGTTGTGTGCGCTGATTGTCGGAATGCTGCGGCTGCCGAGAAGGCCGGGAAAGGCGATGGGCCGTACTACAAGATCCATCGGACCAAGGACCACGACCTGCAAGAGTGCTATCAGGTTGAGCACTTAGTCAAGAGATAAAGAGCAGAATATGAGAAGCGTGATAAGGAAAAGGGTCAGCATATTGCTGGTGGCAAGGGCCGAGACGGTGGAGCAAATCTCCCCGGCAAGCCCTTTCAGAACCAAGGAAAACCTGCCAGGGATCGAGAGAAGGAAGCCTGTAATGATGAGAGTGATAGAGGGGATGAGGAGGAAGCCAGTGAGCAAGAGTTTCAGAAGGCCACTAACGCCCTATGTGTTGACGGGGGTGCATCTCTGCACACCTCTCACCGCCAGCTCAAGTGATGGGCGCGAGAATTCAATGCCGTCGAACCAGCGCCAGAGGCCTGGAAGCCGCTCAAATGGTCCCGTACGCCCATCATCGTCGAGAGGAGGACCATCCTAGCCGTACCACTGCGGTAGGGTACCTGCCATTGTTGGTTTCTCCAACAATTCGCAGCCTCAAGGTCACAAAGATGTTGGTGAACGACGGGGCTGGACTGAATCTGGTTTCCCCAGTAGTTATCAGCAAGCTTTAGATAGCAGAGGAAGAGCTAGAGGTTACCGACACGTTTCAAGGAGTTAATCCCGGCAGGAGTCATCTTAAGGGAAAGATCATGTTGCCGGTAACGTTTGGGGGAGAACTGAACTATCAGACTGAGAAGATTGTGTTTGACGTGGTTGATCTTCCCCTGCCGTACAATGGGATTCTTGGACGCCCGGCTCTGGCTAAATTCATGGTGGCATCCCACTATGCCTACAACACCCTGAAGATGCCTGGGCCATTGGGAGTTATCACCATCCCATCAGATGACAAGGATGCAATCATTTGTGTGGACAAGATGTACCGGGACATGGTCGCAGCAGAGGCAGCGGCAGCAGCAGTTCCCGCTAAGGAAAGTAAAGGACAGAAGAAGGATTGTAGGACCTCTGGCAAAGAGTCCGGGAAGCGTGCCCCCACCGAGTGCACGACACCCGTTGACGACGTGCCGAAGTGTTCCAACAACAAGAGATCAAATGTCGCTGCTCCACAAGTGAAAAAGGTCCCGCAGGGCTGGCTGGCATTGATGGTACTTTCACTATCGGCGCCACCCCTTGATGACAAATAGGAAAGCACGCTTGTTGCCTTCCTTCGGGCAAATATCGATGTGTTTTCATGGAAACCATCTGATACCCTCGGTGTTTCTAGGGAGAAGTCCGGAAGCAAGCCTTGGAGAGGCAGCAGTTTATTGCAGAGGAGATTAGGAAGCTTGAGGCAGCTGGTTTGGTCAGAGGAGTGCTACATTGCACTTGGCTAGCAAACCCAGTGGTGGTCCGGAAAGCAAAAAGGGAAGTGGAGGTTGTGCATTGATTTCACAGATCCCAACAAGGCTTTCCCGAAGGACCCGTTTCCCTTGCCGCGTATTGATCAAATTGTGGATTCCACTTTAGGCTGTGATTTGCTCTCATTTCTGGATGCCTATTTCGGATATCACCAGATCTTCATGTCCAAAGAATACAAAGAGAAGACCTCGTTCATCACCCCGTGTGGTACGTACTGCTTTATCCGCATGCCATTCGGATTAAAGAGTGTTGGGTCTATGTTTGCAAGGGCAGTCCAGATTGGTTTTGAACCTCAACTGCACAGAAACATTGAAGCTTATATGGACTACATTGTGGTCAAAACCGGACAGAGCAACTCTTATCCAGGATTTGGAGGAGACATTTGCAAATTTGCGCAAGATCAACTTGAAGCTCAATCCGGAGAAGTGTGTATTTGGTGTTCCCTCCGACATGCTGCTTGGGTACTTTGTGTCCCACAGGGGGATCAAAGCTAATCCTGACAAGATCGAGGCCGCCATTGAGCAAATCCAAGCACCAAGGACAGTTAAAGATGTGAGGCGCCTGACGGGATGTGTTTCCGTGCTAAGAAGATTCATCTCCAAGTCTGTCGAGCGTGCCCTGCCGTTCTTCAAAATTTTGAAGAAGGCAGGTCCTATGAAATGGACCCCGGAAGCAGACGCAACCTTGCAAGAGTTGAAGGCCTACCTATCTTCTGTGCCTACCTTGGTTGCTCCCAAACCCCATGAGCCGTTACTATACTTGGCGGCAACCAACCAAGTGGTTTGTGCAGCCTTGGTAGCACAGAGAGAAGTGGATTAGGCACAGAGTGAGCAGAGACCGGCAGAGTCACAAGGATCAGGATAGTCGTGAGCATGACAGCGAGGGAAAACCCAACGATGTGGCGAGGAAGAAAGTGGTGCAGTGCCCAGTGTACTTCGTCAGCTCCTTGTTACACGGGGCTAGATCAAGGCACTGTGGCGTGCAAAAGTTGATTTTTTGGTCTCATCATGGCCTCAAGGAAACTGCGCCACTACTTCCAAGCCCATGAGATCACAGTTGTCAGTCGTTTCCCGTTGCAATGGATACTCCAAAACCCTGAGGCTACCAGTAGAATAGTGGAGTGGGCCTTGGAGCTATCCAGCTTTGGTTTGAAGTTTGAAAGCACGTCAACTATCTAGAGCAGGGCATTGGCAGAGTTTATTGCAGAACGGACGCCAACCCTTGATGAGGAAGTGATAGAGACTATTATCCACGGCAAGGAATCGCCCTAAGAATGGATTGTGTATTTTTATGGTGCTTTTTCCCTACAAGGTGTAGGGGCTGGCGTGCTTTTTGTCGCCCCCTCCGGGGGGCACTTGAAGTACGTTGTCCAAATGCATTTTGCCCGGGAAGAAGCAACCAACAATACAACAGAGTATGAAGGGCTCCTTGCCAGGCTTAGGATTGCAGCTGAATTGGGAATTAAGAAGCTGATCATTCGAGGAGATTCACAGCTGGTGGTGAGACAAGTAAACAAGGATTACCAAAGTCCATTGATGGAGCATACGTCTAGGAAGTGAGAAGATTGGAGGAGCCCTTTGACAGATGACAAACAAAGCACGTACCCCATGCGGAAAACAACAAAGCTGATCATCTGCCAAAGTGTGTTGCGCAAAAGCTTCCTGTGGAACCAGGAACTTTTGTTCTCTTTCTTACTCAGCCCTCCGTATCCCCAGCAACAATGGCCCACAAAAGGAGAAAGTGGGACACTGGTAAGCCTCTCCCGGTAGAGCCGTTCGCTCCCGGCAGAGACCCCGCCGGAAAGAACTCCTCGCAGCCTGCCAGACCAGCCCCTGCAGCCAGGCCCATGAACCCCACGTACGAGGCTGGTGCTCCCACAGCAGAGGAGGTGTTGTTAGTCCTTGTTGCCGAGCCCTAGGCTCCAACTTGGGAAAAGCACATTGTCCGCTTCCTCCAAACTGAAGAGTTTCCCGGCGACCAAGACGAAGCTAAAAAAGTAGCCCGCAGGGCCAGTATGTATCAATTTGTCGATGACACTCTGTACAGAAGGAGGCCCACCAGTGTGAAATTGAAGTGCGTCTGCCGGGAAGAAGGAAAGGAACTGCTGGCTGAGATACACAAAGGAATGTGTGGCTCCCACATTGGATCAAGGGTATTAGTTGGGAAAGCATTCTGACAAGGATTGTATTGGCCCACAACCCTCCAAGATGTGGTCGAGCTAGTCACCAAGTGTGAAGCCTGCCAGTTCCATTCCAAGAAAACCCACCCGCCTGCCCTAGCTCTTCAGAAAATCCCTCTATCATGGCCATTTTCGGTCTGGGGGCTCGTTATCCTAGGCCCCTTCCCCCAAGTAATCGGGGGCTTTGAATTCTTGTTCGTTTCCATCGACAAGTTTACAAAGTGGCCAGAAGTGACTGCTGTGAGAAAAGTGACTATTCAGTCAGCTATCAAGTTCTTGAAAGATCTGGTGTGTCGTTCGGCAAGGATCATCACAGACAATGGCACCCAGTTCACGAGCCGCGCCTTCATGCAATATGTTCATGCCCTCGGATGCAAGATCTCATTTGCCTCTGTGGCACGCCCCCAGAGTGCTAGACAAGCTGAGAGGGCGAACACTGAAGTGCTGTGTGGACTCAAGACAAGAACCTTTGATAGGCTGCAGAAGCACGGCAGGCGGTGGATCGAGGAGCTGCCGGTAGTTCTATGGTCCCTCAGAACGACACCAAACTGAGCTACCATGCAGACTCCCTTCTCCCTGGCCTACGGGGCAGAAGTAGTTATCCTCACGGAACTCATTTACGGGTCACCTCGAGTGCTTGCCTACGATGAAGTAGTGAAAGATCAGCACCGATGTGACAACGCTGTGCTACTCGAGGAGAACCGTCTCTAGGCTGCCACGTGTGCTGCACGCTATCAGCAAGCCCTGCGTCGCTATCATATCCACAGGGTTCATGCCCGGTGTTTTGAGGAACACGACCTTGTCCTTAGGCGCGTATAGTCCACCAAGGCTACAAACAAGTTGTCATCAAAGTGGGAAGGCCCTTACCAGGTAGTACGAGTCACCAGACCTGGCGCAGTCCATCCGGAGACCGAAGATGGCACTTAGTTTCAAAACACATGGAGTATTGAGAATCTCAGCAAGTTCTACCCGTAAGGCGCGAGGCTGTCGGGCCCTGCCCGATAGCCACCCATTTGTATAGGCCTTGCCTCAGCTGCATGTAACCCCTTGTACAAAGCCGGGGCGATGACCCCGTGCAAGAGAAAATAAAGAAGCACTGTAGGGGAGCCCCCAACCTAGACTGCATGGATGGATGAGAATTCCAAGATCACTACATAAGCTTTTCATGAGCATCTGCATCTGCATATAGATAGGATCGCATCCTGCATTCATTCTCATCTTCATAAAGCTGCAGGTCCTTGCCGCGAACTAGGCTTTGACAAGGAGTTGAGAAGATTGCCCGACACTATGATCCCTGGCAAGCCAAATAGATAAGTTCTACCTCTTGTCCATTCATCTTCTGTATGCTACAACTTATGCATGAAAACCTCGCCACTCTCTTCAAACTTAGGTGCTCCCATCCCTGACTCGATCGTTGCTTCGGTCAGAATGGTCGCAACGGCCTTTGACAAAGGGTAGTTGGTAGAGGGATGGTCCCTTTGTCTGTCGCCCGGCAGATGTGGCTCTCCGGTAGACAAAAAGGCACCGACAAGATGGCCTGCTGGGGAAAACTTGTTTATTTACATTAAAGGGGCATCTCGCCTCTGCATGGACATATACATGCACGGGTTCTCAGCAAGGTCTATCTTTTTCACTAACATGCTGATACAAGTACTAGCATTACATAACATGGACTCGAGAGATTGCATTATTTGAATTAAAATTTGGCAAGTGCCTATAGATTTAAGATTGAAAAAAGATAAGTGCCATGTAAACTCCACTCTGTGTTCCTTCTCCCCCAGGAAGCATGGAGAAAAGAAAAGGGGAAGGAGGAGCACCCAAGCAGGAGTCCACCCCGATCTCGTCAAGGCCTGCCGGATGCAAGGCCTGACAAGATCCGGAGTGGCGAGGCTGCAAAGGAGGAGGGTGACCAGAGCAGCCTGGCAGCGCCCTTGGTCACCACCACCAGGGCCCGCCAGAAGCCCCAGCTCGAGCGATAGTGGAGTCATCCACCAAAGCTCAGCTAGAAGACTGCTGGCGGAGGCGAAGGCACCAAGAGAACAACCCCCTCCCCGGCAACCAGGAGGCCGGTGATGACAGTGCCTGGGAGGAGGGGAGGAACGAGAAGATGAGGCGGCAGGACGAGATGAACGCATTGATGCAGTCGTGCTCTGTCCTGATGACCTGCCTCCTGCCTTCTCTGTCTTCCCTGGCTTCATCTTCATCAACAACTCTCCACGGAAGTGTTGGCCTCACGGTTCAATGCCCCCTCCGGGGAAACGGCGAGTGACCAAGACGGCCTAGGGGCTTCAGGCGCACCGTTCCCCTCCTTGGCAGGCAGGAAGGCGCGCCTCTCGTCGACATGAACCCCGGTTTTGAGGAGAGGGACTGTACTAGGATTTCCAACGATCCCAAGCCCTTCATCTTGGGCTTGGACCAAGCTCACTCCCTGAGAGCTAGCACCATTACTCGACATCATCAGCCCAAAACTCAGACCAGGGGGCCAGCCCCGGGCCCTCCCTTCCAGCATATCCAAGATGGAGCAAGGCAGAGGAGAAGAAGAATGCGGATGAAGGCCTCCACTCCTCCCCCGGTCTTCCTTTTATAGGCAAGAGAGGGGCTGGGGGCTAGTTCCATGACGGGTGACCACCGTCCTCCTCTACCAATTCAAGATGATCGGGCCCTCACCATTACACTCTCCCGCACCACGCGCCTCCATTACCTACCCCGCGCGATGCATGCAGCATACGTGGCCAAGGGTAAGGGCGTGGTGTGAAGAGTGAATTGGCAGTTTCTACCCCGTGCATTTAAGTCATTCACGGGCCATTACTGGAGCGGCCCCACCACTATTGGCTTTACACGGCGTGCGGGAAAACCGGAAATTGGCCCGAGATCAAGAGTAATGAAGAAGCGAAGAAGATCTCAAGAGACCAACCTCTTCAGCAACTCTGTCTGTGCACTTATTAGGCCCTACCCCGGCGACGCTCGATAGCGCGTTCAGTGCAGGCCCGGGGGCTTCTGTCGGTGCAACAAACCCTGGGTCTGTTGCCCTGACTATGCACAGGTATATGATCAAGATTGAAGCACCAGCCCAAGATAGAGTACGAGAAACCAAAAGATTCGAAGGACCAACAACCAGATCAGAGGGACCGAGTGTCGGTGTCAAAACCGGCGGATCTCGGGTAGGGGGTCCCGAACTGTGCGTCTAAGGCTAATGGTAACAGGAGGCAGGGCGCATGATGTTTTACCCAGGTTTGGGCCCTCTCGATGGAGGTAATACCCTACTTCCTGCTTGATTGATCTTGATGATATGAGTATTACAAGAGTTGATCTACCACGAGATCGTAGAGGCTAAACCGTAGAAGCTAGCCTATGACTATGATTGTTGTTGTCCTACAGACTAAACCCTCCGGTTTATATAGACACCGGAGGAGGCTAGGGTTACACAGAGTTGGTTACAGAGAAGGAAATCTACATATCTGAATATCCAAGCTTGCCTTCCACGCAAAGGAGAGTCCCATCCGGACACGGGACAAAGTCTTCAATCTTGTATCTTCATAGTCCAATAGTCCGGCCAAAGTATATAGTCCGGCAGTTCGAGGACCCCTTAATCCAGGACTCCCTCAGTAGCCCCTGAACCAGGCTTCAATGACGACGAGTCTGGCGTGCAGATTGTCTTCGGCATGGCAAGGCGGGTTCCCTCTCCGAATACACCATAGAAGATTTAGGACACAAGGATCGTGTCCGGCTCTGCAAAACAAGTTCCACATACCAACGTAGAGAGTATAATATTCCACAAATCTAATCTGCTGACAGCTTTTTGTAGCGTGAAATCTCGCCACGGTCTAGTCGTTATTCGAACCATTTTTCGCAACTAGCTACTGCACGTAATGCGAGGCGATTTCCTTGACACGTCTTGTCGAAGCAGAGATCGTGTCCCCTTATCACGGGATTCTCATAAATACGGGTATGGGTAACCCAACCGCGCCATCAATCGTGGCGCTTGGGAAATAAGCGATGTTAACATGCAAGTGGGGAGGCGCACATTTTCTACCGCCTTTATAAAGAGATAAGGATTCTCCTCTTTCACCCATGCCTCCTTCCTTCTTCATTCATCCATTCTCGCACGCTCGAGCTCCAGCGCCCTAGCTCTCACCTTCTCCGCACAGCCAAACATGTTCGGAGCGGGAGGCAAGTGGATGGCCTCCTCCATCAAGGAGGAGGACATTACAAAGCTCCGAGCGGCCGGATACTTGGCCGCAGACATTGCGCACCTACTTCCGAACGCAGGGCAGATTATTCCGACTCCGGGACCCCACGAGAGGGTCGTGTTCCTCGCCCACTTTGTCCGCGGACTGGGATTCCCCCTCCACCCATTTTTCCGCGGGCTCATGTTCTATTACAGTCTAGATTTTCATGATCTGGCCCCTAATTTCATCCTCAACATCTTGGCGTTTATCGTCGTGTGTGAGGCTTTTCTCCGCATCAGGCCCCACTTCGACATATGGATGAAAATCTTCAACGTGAAGCCGAAGATAGTGGTGAGCCAGCAGGCGGAGTGTGGAGGCACCATGGTGGGAAAGATGCCCAGCGTCACCTGGCTCGAAGGCTCCTTTGTGGAGACCGTGAAGGGGTGGCAATCGGGGTGGTTCTACATCATCGAGCCATGCGATGCCAACTGGGTGGCAGCCCCCGAATTCCGATCCGGCATCCCCGTGCGTCTTACCTCCTGGAAGAAGAAGGGCCTAATCTGGGGCGCATCCGCGGAGCTGACCGGACTCCAAAACTGCTTCAAAAACATGATAACCAAGAATATCAAACTTGTCTACATGGTCCAGGTCATGCTATTTCGCCGGATTCTCCCGTGTCAAAGACGGACATTCAACCTATGGGAGTTCGACGCGGCCCAACACCAGACACTGCAAGAGCTCTTTGACACGACACACAAAGACGTATGGAAGGTGTTGTTCAAGGCTAGCGAAGTTCCTCCTCCTATCTCCGAGGACCGCGGACTTAGTGCCAAGCGCCACACCAATGCGGTAAGCATTCTACATTTCGCAAGATGTGCCTTTCCTTAGTATATTCGTGGGAGGAACTTAAGCCACCGTACTGATCTAACAGGAATATGTGGCGATGGCGGAGCGGATCGACTATCCGGCTCCGTTGCCTGAAGATCTAGCAACTGCTCTCCTGATAGAGATGCTGGTTCCGGCACCCTATGAGATGCCGGATAAGAAGGCCAAGAAGAAGGCCGTGGGGACTAGGAAAAGTCTCCGGTGCAAGGTGGTGCCGGACTCATCGTCCGAAGACACCGAGGCGCACTCCTCCAACAACAACGAGGAGGAGGAAGAGGAAAGCCCTCTCCCCCAAACCGAGGGGGAGAAGAAAAGGAAGGCCGCCCCTTCCGGGGAGGCCGAAGGGGCCAAGAGGGGAAGGACCCTCCCTCCTGACCACTCCACAACCGCCGCCTACAGCGAGGAGGAGTGGCTACCCAGGGCCAAGCCCCTGGCGAAATCGTAAGTATCCGGATGCCATAATACCTTTTGCATGTTTTTAGCTTTACTTACTATGTCAAGATTTTCTTGTGCAGTCCGCCCAAAGCCCACATCGAATTTCCCTCCTCGGATGGGTCCTTGAGCTCATCGGAGATGAATAGCGATTCGCTCCCGACAGCGTCCACTCCCCGGCCCGCGGATGACACCGAGGTGTTATCTCAGAGGATGCCGGGCCAGGAGGAGGTAGTCCTAGAGACTCCTCAGGGCGAGACTCCCGATGCCAGGCTCATGGGGGGAAAGATCCCCATGGATTCGGATGAGGGGGGCCGCAGCAGGATTGGCCCCCAACCGGATACTACGCCGGAACCTCTAGTGGTTCCGGATTCAGGCAGGCAGCCACCCGCCAAGGGGTGGCGAGCCGTCTGTGCCGATGACCTCTGTCCATCTAGAGGCATCGGATAACCTGGTGGAAGCGCTTCAGAGTGCTTCCCTTGATGAAGGACATCGTACTCTTATGAGTACGGTGATTGCGAAGGTTCAGTCCACCAAGAGCAGATTGACCGAAGCCTGCGCCAGCCTCCAGATAGGCTTTGAGGTAAGTATTTTAAATTATGAGAAAGTATCAAAGTGTAGACAGTAGCCCTTGATGCTCTGTTTGGTGTTCGGGAAGGGAAGCTGAATAGAGGATCAAATATTAATCCCAGGAGTCTAATCATATTATTCCTTTGTGAATAAGCAGGCGTCGCTGCTGGCTGCGGCCGCTGCCACTTCGGAGGTCTCCGGACTGAGGCAGAGCCTGGGGCGGGCCGAAGAAGAGCTCGGCCTCGTGAAGAGGTAGCTTGAGGAGAACAAAGGTGAGCAATACCCCGTCTGAACGTTATATATAAAGGAAGACATCGTTGATGCTAATAGAAGCACGATGGATTTTACTAGGGGCCACAACCGAAGTGGCGGCCCTTAAGAGGGTGCTGTCTAAGGCCGAAAACAAAGCGGCCAAGGAACGCACCGAGTGCGAAAAACAAGAAGCGCGAGTTGATGAGGTCCAGCAAGAGCTCCAGGACTTCATCAAAAAAATCGAGTCCTTAGAGCGCGACTCCAAGACACAAGAGTCGGAGCTTGCGAAGGCCCGTCAGAGCACACTAGACGCCAAGGCCGAAGCCCAGAAGGCCCTCCAGGAAATTGAGGCGGCCAAGAAGATAGCTGCGGGTAAGGCTTTCATTATAAAAATCAAGCATGTGAAGGAGAGTTTCCTTTTACTTACCAGAATTCGGAGCTCTCCAGGGGCATTCGTAGGTCTGCCGCGCAGCATCTCTGATGCCACAGAGTTCTACCGGGCTGAGGAGGGGAGCTTGACGGATAAGCTGTTTTGGTCCCAATATATTGGGGCCGAACATCCGATGCCCTTGAGCGACCAGCTAAAGCAACTGGTCGAGCTTCACAAGGCGGCCGAACTAGCCATGAAGGACTTCATAGTCCGGCTGTGGCCTGGCGAGCCCCTGCCCAACAGGTACTTCGGCTTTGTCAAGCGGATGGTGAATGCCTGTCCGCGGCTTGAAGTTGTTAAGCGGTCTGTCTGCATTGAGGGTGTACACAGGGCCTTGGCCCGTGCGAAGGTGCACTGGGGGAAGATGGACGCCGAGAAGCTGGTGACAGAGGGGCCGCCGAAGGGCAAGGAGCATCGCCACCCCGAACAGTATTATGAAAATGTCATTAAGGGTGCCCGCCTTGTGGCGGATGAATGTACTAAGGACGTGATATTTGAATGAATGTACTCATGTCATCCTGTATTATGAAAACCAGTTCATGTGCGCTATGTAGCGCTTGTTAATTTAAAATATTACCTTCTATGCGGCCGCTTTTAAAAAATCTTGAGGGTTGGCCAGTCGTCGGCTTCCGCCCACATGTAACTAGTACTTGGGATAAATATAAACACTATGTATACAAGTTTTTGGTCCTTTGAAGGAGGTGTTTTGCGCCACAAACAAGGCAATCGGACTATACGGCTTTATCGCCCTCACTTAGCCATAGAAGTCTACAATTTTAAATTTTGGCGAAGCCCCTAGTATCCAGAAAGCCGGACTCAGGGCGCTATACACGCCTAAATCGGACGAGGCCGATTCCTCGCCTGAAGCGGAAAAAATCTTTAAGGATTTGAGACCTCTCGACCAGCGACCAGCTCTCGCCTTATCATGACAGTCAGTTTTTGGCTTTCTCTACTGAGGTGTTCGTCCGGAAGAACCGTGACACAATCGCAGTAGTTCTCCCTGTGCTTCCTTAGCCGATATAGCGGAACATAAGGTACCAAAACATTGGAGCCGGGCAAACCCAACTATTGTCCCAAGACATGATTCGGGGCTGATGCATATAGTACTATAAGTTAGGGGTGCCGCACTATCGAAAGTGTTCGAACTTGTCTTGCCAGGTTATGGGGTACTGAAGCCCCTGGCAAACTGGTCGTGCCAAAATGCACGGGTATAATAAATAAGCAGTAAAGAAAAAGGGGCAAATAAACTTAATAGGCAGCTCACGCTGTATACTATTTTCCCTTGTTATTCAAATGATACGTCGAAGGGTACATATACAAGTAGTGCTATAAGCAGAATAGGACTGTTTGACACATCCTGACCAGGAGCGAGTGGATGCGGGTATGTAATACAGGTATAACGATTGTTATCAGAGACCACCTGAGGGTTCCCTCGTACGCCAAAGCTTCTTGTTCTCCTGGTGTGTCGGTCCCGCTATGTGTCCGATAGCTGGTCTTTTGGAAGAGCCCCCTGAAGATAGGGACCTGAAAAAAGGGGTGCAAAAATGCGTGTGTCCTGGGGCGGTCGAACCGCATTGTGGACCGTGTCATGGCTGTGCCTCCGCCTATGCCCAGGGTATTTTAAGTGCGTAGTTATGTATGCACGGCACGAATGTCGCCGCTTGGCTGGGACTTGGGCGGAGGCCGAATTGCTAGTCGAGCTCTAGACGCGCCGGACGATCCTGTTGTGGAGTACTCCGGACTCGCTTGATGGTATCCGGGTTTTTTATCGCCGAATTGGCTGTTTGCCTAAGAAGGCTGCTTTGTGCTTCCGCCACGAGGGCCGCAGTGTGCTCCTCTATACGAAGCGAGCACTCTGTGTTTCCATTAACTATAATAACCCCACGAGGTCCCGGCATTTGAGCTTGAGGTATGCATAATGCGGTACCGCATTGAATTTGGCGAATGCGGTTCGTCCGAGAAGTGCATGATAGCCACTGCGGAAGGGGACGATGTCGAAGATTAACTCCTCGCTTCGGAAATTGCCCGGAGATCCGAAGACCACTTCCAATGTGATCGAGCCCGTACAACAGGCCTCTACACCGGGTATGACACCCTTGAAGGTGGTTTTTGTGGGCTTGATCCTTGAGGGGTCAATGCCCATTTTGCGCACTGTATCCTGATAGAGCAGGTTCAGGCTGCTGCCACCGTCCATGAGGACTCGTGTGAGATGGAATCCGTCGATGATGGGGTCAAGGACCAATGCGGCCAAACCATCATGACGGATACTGGTAGGATGGTCCCTACGATCGAAAGTGATCGAACAAGACGACCATGGGTTGAGTTTTGGGGCGACTGGCTCCATCGCATAGACGTCCCTTAGTGCACGCTTCCGTTCCCGCTTGGGGATATGGGTTGCGTATATCATATTCACTGTTTTCACCTGGGGAGGGAATTTCTTCTGTCCTCCCGTGTTCGGTGGCCAGGGCTCCTCGTCATCGCTATGTAGCCCCTTTTCCTTGTTCTCGGCATTCAACTTGCCAGCCTATTTGAACACCCAGCATTCCCTGTTTGTGTGGTTGGCTGGTTTGTCGGGGGTGCCGTGAATTTGACACGAGCGATCGAGAATGCGGTCTAAGATGGACGAGCCCGAATTGTTTCTTTTGAATGGCTTTTTTCGCTGTCCGGATTTAAAGCCTCTAAATCCGGCATTTACTGTCGTGTCTTTGGCATTATCGCCATTATTGCGACGCTTGTGTCTATTTCGTCGTGGCTTGTTGTTGCTATCCCTGGCGTCTGAATCGCCTGAGTTTTTGGGTGTGATGTTGTTGCGAGCCAGCCAGCTGTCCTCGCCGCGTAGAAGCGGGTCATGAGTGTCATGAGGGCTGCCATGGACTTTGGCTTCTCTTGGCCGAGATGTCGGGCAAGCCATTCGTCGCGGATGTTGTGCTTGAAGGCCGCTAAGGCTTCGACATCCGAACAGTCGACAATTTGGTTCTTTTTTGTTAGGAACCGAGTCTAGAATTTCCTGGCTGACTCTCCAGGCTGTTGGGTTATGTGACTTAAGTCATCAGCGTCCGGTGGTCGCACGTAAGTGCCCTGGAAGTTATCGAGGAACGCGTCTTCCAGATCTTCCCAACTGCCAATGGAGCTTGCTGGCAGGCTATTCAGCCAATGCCGAGCCGGTCCTTTAAGCTTAAGTGGTAGGTACTTTATGGCATGTAATTTATCGCCACGGGCCATGTGAATGTGGAGAAGGAAATCTTCCATCCATACCGCGGGGTCTATTGTGCCATCGTATGATTCAATGTTTACGGGTTTGAACCCTTCTGGGAATTCATGATCCATAACTTCATCAGTGAAGCATAGGGGGTGTGGGCGCCTCTATGCCGGGCTACATCCCGACACAGTTCAAATGAATCCGGTCAATTGTATTCGGCCCGGACGGACTTTGGTTTGTGACGGTCATCGTCACGTCTTCTGGCGCCCCCCCGTGATCCGTAGATTGATCTTGACTGTCCTGCTTTGTTTTCCAATACATCTCGCAGGTCCTTCATGTAGCCCCGGGCCTTGGTATTATCGTTTGATTGGCGACGGGGTGCTGTCTGGACTTCGGGCTGGTATGCCGCTTTGTCACGGCCACGGGGTGGCCGGTCAGCCGCATCGTGTGCTGGTAGTGTGGGCTTTAAAGCCTCCTCCTCGAGTTGAGGTAGCAGCCTGCGCTTTGGGTAGCTTTTGCTAGGGCGCTCGAGTCCGTATTCCTCGGCAGCCAGAACCTCGGTCCATCTGTCAGTTAGCAGATCTTGATCAGCTTGAAGTTGTTGCTTCTTTTTCTTCAGGCTTTTTGCAGTGGCTATAAGCCAGCGTTTGAAGCGCTCCTGCTCGACAGGATCCTCATGCACGATGAATTATTCGTCGCCAAGGCTCACTTCGTCTTCGGAGAGAGGCATGTAATTATGGTCCTCTGATTCTCCATCAGTTGCCTATTTTTTAGGGCTAGCTTGCCCATTCTCTTGCGCGGCCTGCTCGAAGTCTGGCTGGGCAGGATTGTCTTCGCCTTCGGAACCATCCAGATTGTTATCTCTTGTGCCGGTATCACTATTTTTGCTATGGCGGGGCTTGGAGCGGCATCGATGACGCCGGTGTCTAGATTACTTCTCCAAGGGGTTATCTTCCATTGCCTCATCGCCATTGCTTTCTTTAGGGGTGTCCACCATGTAAATATCATATGATGAGGTGGCCGTACAGCGCCCTATAGGCGGTGGTTCCTTTTCTTCTCCTGCATCATCGTACATACCGTTGATGTCTTCGAAGTCAAAGTCAAGCACGTCGGTTAAGTCATCGATAGTGGCTATAAAGTGGGTGGTGGGTGGGAGACAAATTTCTTCGTCGTCTGCTCCCCACTCGAGCCGGACATAGTTCGGCCAAGAATCTCCTGACAAGGAAAGAGACCTTAATGAGTTCAGCACATCACCCAAGGGCGAGTGCTGAAAAATATCCGCGGCAGTGAACTCCATGACGGGTGCCCAATCCGATTCGATAGGCACGGACGCACGCGGTTTGGAACCTGTAGCCGGACACGAGTCCAAAAGTCCGATGACACCACCCTCACAGGAGGTGGGATCAGTGTACGGCTCCAACGCCGACAAGTGTGCGGCCTCCATGGCGGGGTCCATCCACCCGCCTTTGGAAGGCACGATCTGCTCCAGATTGATTCCCGGCACCACCACAGGTGCGATCTCCCGAATACTTTCCGACGGCAGATCAAAGTCATGCCCGTTGTGACCGTTCAACGCGCCTGGCATGGGCTCGAATCCGTCGAAGATCAAGTCTCCGCGGATGTCGGCAGTATAGTTTAAGCTTCCAAACCCGACCCGATGGCCAGGGGCGTAGCTATCGATCTGGTCCAGATGGCCAAGCAAGTTGGCCCGCAGTACAAAGCCTCCAAATACGAAGATCTGTCCGGGAAGGAAAACCTCCCCCTGGACCGCATCGTTGAAGATGATCGAGGGAGCCATCAATACTTACAGCGATGACACAGTGGAACTCTCAATGAAATCACCAATGTCGGTGTCAAAACCGGTGGATCTCGGGTAGGGGGTCCCGAACTGTGCGTCTAAGGCTAATGGTAACAGGAGGCAGGGGACACGATGTTTTACCCAGGTTCAGTCCCTCTCGATGGAGGTAATACCCTACTTCCTGCTTGATTGATCTTGATGATATGAGTATTACAAGAGTTGATCTACCATGAGATCGTAGAGGCTAAACCCTAGAAGCTAGCCTATGACTATGATTTTTGTTGTCCTACGGACTAAACCCTCTGGTTTATATAGACATCGGAGGAGGCTAGGGTTACACAGAGTCGGTTACAGAGAAGGAAATCTACATATCCGAATATCCATGCTTGCCTTCCACGCAAAGGAGAGTCCCATCCGGATATGGGACGAAGTCTTCAATCTTGTATCTTCATAGTCCAACAGTCCGACCAAAGTATACATTCCGGCTGTCCGAGGACCCCTTAATCCAGGACTCCCTCACCGAGACCAAGAAACAAAACCAAGACATCATCAAGAGAGAGGCATCCTTCGCCAGGCAGGTGAGCACGACAAGGGGCGTGATACGTCTCCAACGTATCTATAAATTTTGATTATTCCATGCTGTTTATTATCAATCTTGGATGTTTTATAATCATTATATAGTCATTTTATATCATTTTTTGGTACTAACCTATTGACATAGTGCCAAGAGCCAGTTGTTCTTTTCTGCATGTTTTTTACATCGTAGGAAATCAATATCAGATGAGGTCCAAATGCCACGCCAATTTACGATGATTTTTTATGGGCCAGAAGGAACACAACGGGCCCTGGTTGCACCTGGGGGGAGTCCCGAGGAGGGGACAACCCACCAGGGTGCGCCAGGAGGCCCAGGCGCGCCCTGGTGGGTTGTGCCACCTCGGGTACCCCCTGGACCGACTCTTTGCTCTATAAATACCCCAATATTCCAGAAACCCTAGGGGAGTCGATGAAATTCTCATCCAGCCACCGCAGAGTCCAGAACCACGACATCCAATCTAGAAACCATCACGGAGGGGTTCACCACTTACATTGGTGCCTCTCTGATGATGCATGAGTAGTCTCTGTTGACCTTTGGGTCCGTATTTAGTAGCTAGATGGCTTCCTTTCTCTCTCTCTCTTGATTGTCAATACAATGATCTCTTGGAGATCCATATGATGTAAGTCCTTTTTGCGATGTGTTTGTTGGGATCTGATGAACTTCGAGTTTATGATCAGTTATATCTTTTTATATCCATGAAAGTTATTTGAGTTCTTTGATCTCTTATATGTGTGATCTCTTATAGCCTCATATTTCTTCTTCGATATTTGGGTTTAGTTTGCCCAACTTGATCTATTTATCTTGCAATGGGAAGAGGTGCCTGATAGTGGGCTCAATCTTACGGTGCTTGATCCTAGTGACAGAAATGGGAACCAACACATACGTATCATTGCTACTAAGGATAAAAAGATGGGATCCATATCTGCCGCAATAGATAAACGGATCTTGTCTACATCATGTCATTGTTCTTATTGCATTACTCCGTTTTTCCATGAACTTAATACACTAGATGCATGCTGGATAGCGGTCGGTGTGTGGAGTAATAGTAGTAGATGCAGGTAGGAGTCGGTCTACTAATCTTGGACGTGATGCCTATGTAATGATCATTGCCTGGATATCGTCATGATTATTTGAAGTTCTATCAATTTCCCAACAGTAATTTGTTCACCCACCATTTTCTATTTTTCTCGAGAGAAGCCACTTGTGAAACCTACGACCCTCGGTTCTTATTTCTCATATACTTGCCTTGCGATCTACTTTTTCCATGCGCCTATTTTCAGATCTATTAAACCAAAAAAATACAAAAATACCTCACTGCAATTTATTTGTTCCGCGATCTATTTATCCCATCTACAAATTTACCTCCCATCCTTTGCCTATCTTGAGGCGTCGTACCCCAAAAGGGATTGACAACCCCTTTAACACTTCGGGTTGCGAGTGTTGTTACTTGTGTGCAGGGGCTGTTTATGTTGTGTTCCTTGGTTCGCCTACTGGTTCGATAACCTTGGTTTCATATCTGCGGGAAATACCTACGACCGCTGTGCTGCATCATCCCTTCCTCTTTGGGGAAATACCGACGTAGCTTCAAGCGACATCAAAAATTAATTTCTGGCGCCGTTGCCGGGCAGGATCTTCAACATAACCAAGTTCCTAATCACAAATCTCATCTCCTTGCAATTTACATTATTTGCCTCTCGTTTTCCTCTCCCCCACTTCACGAAAATTTGTCGTTTTATTCGCCTCTCTTTGTCTATTTGGCGTTTTCTCATCAGATCTATCCTTTTCTTGCAATCATGAGTGATTTCGGTATGGCACCAAGGGGTGATGGCCTAACTCCTAAATTTGGACGTACGGGCAATCTGGATGCTAAAAAATTTATCTTGGGGCAAGGGAATGTTATGGGAAAAGAATGTATTCAAGAATTTTTCAATTGTGTTGGGAATCTAAGTCTTGATGATGCTCCTATACTTAAAACTACTAGATCTTATGAGGATGCTATTTCAGCACTAGTTCTGAAACATGAAAGTAGATTTATTCATACCCATCCTACTTTGCAAAGGTTGTTTTTTGAGCTCCCCGACATAAAGAATTCTAGGGCCAAAAAGTTGGCCACTCTCGTTCTTATAAATGAATTTGACTACATAACACGAGAAGCTAGGAAATCTTTCATTTTTATGAGATGAATCGTGAAAAACCCATGATAGATGAAATTATTTAGAATAGTGATTATGCACTAAGGCATTTGCTTGTGGATAATAAGATCTTTGGTGAGAATCTTAAAAAGGAAGTCCTCGTTCTAGATATAATCCAACAAGTTTTTAATAATGTTAATCAACACTACTCTTGGATTGTTACGGGTAATCAAAGGGTCTATGATGAAAATCAACTAAGAAATGCTAAATTTTCCATGCATAATATGTTTTATGTTGTGTTCACAAAACCCCATGATAGAAATACCTCTAAGAAAATTAAGAAGAAAAATGATGACAAAACTTAGAACCTTGCTTTATGCCTAGCTAAGGGCGTAAAACTATAGTGCATGTTGGGAGACAACCCAATGAATAAAATTTATTTTTTCTTTTTGCTTTATGTTATTGAGTGTTAGAACAATTATTCTACTGTTAAGATTGTGTTTTTTGTGTTTTAATTAGTGTTTGTGCCAAGTAAAGCCTTTAGGATCTTCTAGGGTGATAGTTGCTTCATCTTGCTGAAAAAGACAGAAACTTTGTGCTCACGAAAATAATTATAATATTTCTCAGAAAAGAGCTTCTACCATAATTCTTTTTGAAGAAGCTTAATATAAAAATTATTTTAGTCGTCCTAATTTGGTAGAATTTTTGGAGTTACAGAAGTATTCAAAAGTTCCGGATTACTACAGACTGTTTTGTTTTGACAAATTCTGTTTTCTTTGTGTTGTGTGCTTATTTTGACGGCTCTATGGTTTTCTTTGATTAGTTTTTGCCATAGAAAAGTTGGAATACAATAGATATAATACAAAAACAAAATAAGAATTGGTTTTACACAACACTTATAGTAGTAGTTTACTTTCTTTTACTAACGGATCTCACAAGGGTTTTGTTGAGTTTTGTGTGATTGAAGTTTTCAAGTTTTGGGTTATCTCACGATGGATGAAAGAAGAATAGAAGAGCCTATGCTTGAGGATGCCCCAGCATCCCAAGCTATTATCCAAGAATGAGCAACCAACTAAGCTTGGGGATGCCCCCGAGTGGCATCCCCTCTTTCTTCTAAGGACCATCGGTATTTTACTCGAGACTATATTTTTATTCGTCACATGATATGTGTTTTGCTTGGAGCGTCTTGTATGTTATGTGTATTTGCTTGTTTTATTTTCTGTTTTAAGTTATCAAACCTTGCTGGACACACCTATTTGAGAGAGCCAAAATTATGCCATGACTTGTTAGAATTGCTCTCTATGCTTCACTTCAATTTTTATGAGCAATGGACTTGCTCTAGTGCTTCACTTATATCATTTTGAGCACGGTGTGCTTAGAATTTTTGAACAAATGCTCTCTTGCTTCACTTAGATTTATTTGAGAGTTAGTAAAATCTTGAAGAAATTATCTCTTGCTTCACTTAAATTATTTTGAGAGAAAGAAAATATGTTATGCTCATGATCTTCACTTATATTTGTTTGAGCTTATGAAAAGCAACACATGAAAATTAGTTCCAAAGTGATAGATATCCAAGAAGGATAAAGAAAGAAAGAAAATATATGTCATAAAGATCATTGGACAAAATAAACTTGATTCTTAGAAATAGTTTTGAGATATGATGATGTGATATGTGAGTCATGTTGGTGAGTAATTGTGCTCTAGTAAGAATATTGGTGTTAAGGTTTGTGATTCCCTATGCATGCACAAAAGTCAATAATCATGCAATGAAAATTATATCCTACTTGTGGTGCATTATTTGGTGTTAATTATGCTTAATGCTTGCTTATGATATTATTTGTTTCTTGGTTGCTCGCCTCCCAATCTTTTTGCTAGCCTTCATTTTGCACCAAGTATGACCTCTACTTGTGCATCCAAAATCATTTAAACCAGTTTTGCCACATGAGTCCCCTATATCTACCTATATGCGGTATTATTTTGCCGTTCTAAGCAAATTTGCATGTGCCATCTCTAATTTTCAAAATGAACTTCTCTTTTGTGTGTTTGTTTTGCTCGCGGAACGGTAACGGGTAGTTAATATTTTCCATGCTAGATGTGTTATTCTCACGATGAGTGTTTATTCACTTGTCACTACACAAGAGTAAGGCAAAGGTATTAGGGATGTCGAGTCCCGAAATGCAAAAATGAATTTACTTTATGTTATCAAATAATAAATTCCTTGGAAAGTGTTGGTTATGGAGGGCACCCGTGGATACGACTAGCCATGAAACGTGAAAGTTATGGTGGAAAAAAGAATAAACTTTATTTTCTTTTTGGGAACCGCCTAAAATATATCTAGCATGGAAAGTGTTGGGATGCTCCAAGTCGTTTTCGTTGGTGGGATGGATACACCTCCAAAAATGTTTTTATATCTAATTTTTCACTTTGAGCTCCGGCACCTCTACAAATCACTACTTCCCTTCGCAAAGGGCCTTTCTTTTACTTTATGCAATTCTTATTTTTGAAATTGGGTCTCCATCCTCTCTTATAAAAGCACCAACTAGGGTACAATATGATCGTACTTAAGTATTGAGTGTAGCTAATATTCCAGTGTGTTTCATGAATGGATCAATGTTTGAGCATGATGGGCTAGTGATAACTTGTTTTAGCATTTATATTTTGAAAGACGTGGTTGCTTGTTGATATGCTTTAGTATCTAAATTATTATGTCAAAACTAGACTATTGCTTTGAATCACATACAAGTCCAAATGTCCATGCTATGAAGAAAAGAATATGATATGACATGATAAACAACACTCCACATCAAAAATTCTGTTTTATCACTTACCTCGTCGAGGACGAGTAGGAGTTAAGCTTGGGGATGCTGATATGTCTCCAATGTATCTATAATTTTTGATTATTCCATGCTGTTTTATTATAAATCTTGGATGTTTTATAATCATTATATAGTCATTTTATATCATTTTTGGTACTGACCCATTAACATAGCGCTAAGTGCTAGTTGTTGTTTCTCCATGTTTTTACATCGCAGGGAATCAATATCAGATGAGGTCCAAGTGCCACGCCAATATACGATGATTTTTTATGGGCTAGAAGGAATACAACGGGCCCTGGTTGCACCTGGGGGGAGTCCCGAGGAGGCGACAACCCACCAGGGCGCGCCAGGCATGCCTGGGTTGTGCCCACCTCGGGTCCCCCTGGACCGACTCTTTGCTCTATAAATACCCCAATATTCTAGAAACCCTAGGGGAGTCGATGAAATTTTCATCCAGCCGCCAAAGAGTCCAGAATCATGAGATCCAATCTAGACACCATCACAGAGGGGTTCATCACTTCCTTTGGTGCCTCTCCGATGATGCGTGAGTAGTTCTTTGTAGACCTTCAGGTCCGTAGTTAGTAGCTAGACGACTTCCTCTCTCTCTCTCTCTTGATTATCAATACAATGATCTCTTGGAGATCCATATGATGTAAGTCCTTTTTGCGGTGTGTTTTTTGGGATCTGATGAACTTCGAGTTTATGATCAGTTATATCTTTTTATGTCCATGAAAGTTATTTGAGTTCTTTGATCTCTTATATGTGTGATCTTTTATAGCCTCGTATTTCTTCTCCGATATTTGGGTTTTGTTTGGCCAACTTGATCTATTTATCTTGCAATGGGAAGAGGTACCTGGTAGTGGGTCCGATCTTATGGTGCTTGATCCCAGTGACAGAAAGGGAACCGACACGTATGTATCATTGCTACTAAGGATAAAAAGACGGGATCCATATCTGCCGCAATAGATAAACGGATCTTGTCTACATCATGTCATCATTCTTATTGCATTACTCTATTTTTCCATGAACTTAATACACTAGATGCATGTTGGATAGCGGTCGATGTGTGGAGTAATAGTAGTAGATGCAGGCAGGAGTCGGTCTACTGATCTTGGACGTGATGCCTATGTAATAATCATTGCCTGGATATCATCATGATTATTTGAAGTTCTATCAATATCCCAACAGTAATTTGTTCACCCACCGTTTGCTATTTTTCTCGAGAGAAGCCACTAGTGAAACCTACGGCCCCCGGGTCTTATTTCTCATATATTTGCCTTGAGATCTACTTTTTCCTTGCGTTTATTCTCAGATCTTTTAAACCAAAAAATACAAAAATACCTTGCTACAATTTATTTGTTCCGCGATCTATTTATCCCATCTACAAATTTACCTCACGTCCTTTGCCTATCTTGAGGCGCCGTACACTAAAAGGGATTGACAACCCCTTTAACATGTCGGGTTGCGAGGTGTTGTTATTTGTGTGCAGGGGCTGTTTACATCGTGTTGCTTGGTTCTCCTACTGGTTCGATAACCTTGGTTTCATATCTGAGGAAAATACCTACCACCGCTGTGGTGCATCATCCCTTCCGCTTTGAGGAAATACCGACGTAGCTTCAAGCGACTTCAAGGCAAGACCACCCCCAGAAGAAGATGACCAAGGCGTCCCGACAGGGCCTGTCGGGACTTGCGCAGGCCAAACCACCTCACCAACCATTCCCCCACAACTCACGTCGTCAATCTGTACGGTCTCAAGACGCAGAGTGATTAAGTGGTATCCACTCACCACATGCCAGCCCCTTTCTACCAGAGAACCCACAGATGACACCCATCCTATGATGTGTCAGACGACCAGGCATGGAGCTGGCAAGATAGCACAGCAAGCCTTGTCAGGAAACCAACACGTGATATTAAGCGGCGCATTAAATGCACCATGTCAGCCTGCAAAGTCAGATATGATAGCACTATTTGCTATCTTATCAGTGTCTAATGACTGATTTGCCACTGTGGTTACCCCTTAACCTATAAAAGGAGGCCCATGGCAATGGGTCGAGAGGTTAGAAGGTTGGATAGCTCACACCCCATATGCGCGTAGTCACTGCTTCCCTAAGGCAACCCTTGCCGGGCAAGTGTACTGTGCTCCACCACCATATTTCCACCATCAAACCACCAAAGCAGGAGTAGGGTTTTACGCCTCGCGGCAGCCCGAACCTGGGTAAAACTGCCTGTGTGATCTCTGCCGTGCTGCCCCACGTTGGTATGCTCTTTGTACAACACGACGTCCCCCTGCCGAACCAGCAAGGGGCCATCCTGGTCCCATAGGTGGTCGTGGTTTCCCGCGATAAAATTTGTAAAGCCATCATTCAATTTTTCAGCAAAGATCATGAACTAACCATATTCACAATAGCATTTCAGTCTCACATTTACTCATATCAATTGCATAATCAACTAGCGAGTAATAATAATAAATCTTGGATGACATCACTTTGTCAAAGAAATCATGATATGATATAACAAGATGGTATCTCGCCATCCCTTCCTACGACCACAAAACATAAATGCAGAACACCCCTGAAGATCAAGGACTGACTAGACATTGTAATTCATGGCAAAAGAGATCCAGTCATAGTCATACTCAATATCAATTAATAACAATGCATTACAAATGATGGTGGTGTTCTCTAACTGGTGATTTGTATAAGAGGATGATGAATCAACATAAAAGTAAATATATAGGCCCTTCGCAGAGGGAAGCGGGGATTTGCAGAGGTGCCAGAACTCGAGTTTTGAAACAGAGATAAATAATATTTTGAGCGGTATACTTTCATTATCAACACAACAACCAAGAGATCTTGGTATCTTCCATGCTACATACATTATAGGCGGTTGCCAAACAGAATGGTAAAGTTTATACTCCCCCACCACCAACAAGCACATTCCATGGCTGGTCCAAAACAATGGGTACCGTCCAACTAACAACAATCCTGGGAAGTTTTGTTTGTAATTATTTTGATTTGATTTGAGCATGGGACTGGGAATCCCGATTACCAGTCATTTTCTCATGAATGATGAGCAGAGTCCACTCATCATGAGAATAACCCACCTAGCAGGGAAGATATGGACATCACTAGTTGCTACATGAACGATTCAAGCATACAAAACACAATTTCATTTGAAGGTTTAGAGTTTGGCACATGCAAATTTACTTGGAACGGTAGGTAAATACCGGATATAGGTAGGTATGGTGGAGTCATATGGAACAACTTTGGGTTTATGGAAGTGTATGCACAAGCAGTGTTCCCGCTTAGTACAAGTGATGGCTAGAAAAAGACTGGGAAGCGACCAACTAGAGAGCGACAACAGTCATAAACATGCGTTAAGATTAACCAACACTAAGTGCAGGCATGGTAGGATATAAATCACCATGAACATAAATATTGTGGAGGCTATGTTGATTTTGTTTCCACTACATGCATGAACATGTGCCAAGTCAAGTCACTCGAATCATTCAAAGGAGGATACCATCCTATCATACTACATCACAACCATTTTAATAGCATGTTGGCACGCAAGGTAAACCATTATAAACTCCTAGCTAATTAAGCAGGACATGAGTAACTATAATCTCTAATTGTCATTGCAAACATGTTTCATTCATAATAGGCTGAATCAAGAACAATGAACTAATCATATTTATAAAAACAAGATAGTCGAGTTCATACCATCTTTTCCTCATCTCAATCATTTCATCATATATCGTCATTATTGCTTTTCACTTGCACGACCGAACGGTGTGCATAATAATAATAATAGTGCACGTGCATTGGACTAAGCTGGAATCTGCAAACATTTATTCAAAGGAGAAGACAAGGTAATACAGGCTCTTTGTTAGATCAACAATAATGGATATGAGAGCCACTCATCATTTTCATCGTGGTCTTCTCCTCTCGCCCCCAAAGAAAAGAACAGAGTTTCAAAGAAACACACTAAAATGTTTTTGGAGTTTCTGTTTTTTTAAAGGAAATAAAACAAGAACGAGAAAAACTATTTACACGGGAAAGCTCCCAACAAGCAAAATAAGAACAAGAAATATTTTTAGGTTTTCCTTTTAATACTATTACTAAGAAAACATAAAAAGTAAACTATCTAGAAGCTACAACTAATTTTTTTTGTTTTCTCTCAAAGTTTTTCAAACACACAAGAAGAAAGCGGGAAAAGAAAATAAACTAGCATGGATAATACAATGAAAAAGTTGAACACCGACAACTAGAATGAGTGTGTGAACATGAACATAATGTCCGTGAGAAATACGTACTCCCCCAAGCTTAGGCTTTTGGCCTAAGTTGGTCTAGGGCCACCACTGGCCTGGATGATATCCGGCATCATAGTTGGGGTCATACTGTGCTGCGGCAGCTACTGCCTGATGAGCTGCTTCCTGGAGGCAAGCAGCCTCCGCTGCTCTCTCATACTCGTTTGCCTCCTCTCTGGTTATAAAATATCTCCCATTTACCTGAAAGTTAAAGAAGGCAGGAGCAGGAATGGTATATGGACAACACGCCGTCTATCAAAGATTACTCGGTACTGGAGGGACTGATTGTTCCTCTCAAGAAACTGGTAACTAAACATATCATTATAATCTAGAAAAGTAGGTGGCAACTCAATGTCATTCTCTCTTATAGAAACAACAAGATAATTAGCTAAATGAGTTGCATAAATCCCACCAAATATGTAACCTCCTTGCAACAATGGCCCCCAAGTTATATCGCTTATCACCTAACACCGCACTCTTGAGGACACTAATATCTGGAATGCAAAGGTGGCTATGATCATGCTTACCATTAATGCATCTACCTATGAAGAGAGCAAAGTAATGTATGGCAGGAAAGTGAATGCTCCCTATGGTAGCTTGTGTCATATTTCTAGTGTCTCCCATAGTGATGCTAGCAAGGAAATTATATTCAGATTTGTGAGTCTCACTAAGAACTCCCCACTATGGGATCTTGCAAGAAGTATTAAAATCTTCAAGGTCCATGGTATATGATTTATCATAAAGGGAAAATATAACAGTATGAGTATTGCGCTTAGATGAAAATCCAAACCTCCGCACAAAGGAATTAGCGAGGTAATAGTATTATCGGCACTATCTGATACAAAGTCCTCAAGATCAACATTACGTACATACGCATCAAATTCATCCTTGAAGCCTGCATGGACCATAAATTCATCCGATGGGCATTCATAAGGCCACACTTGAGCTTCCCTTGGTGGTTCAAGGTCTGGCTCACGTATCGCGAGCCTCGGTGCTTGCTTCCTCGAAGAACCACCTTGGTACATTTTCTTAAACATTTATACTTTGGCCGAACTGTTGGACTATGAAGATATCAGATTGAAGACTTCATCTCGTGTCTGGATGGGACTCTCCTTTGCGTGGAAGGCAAGCTTGGCAATTCGGATATGTAGATCTCCTTGTCTGTAACCGACTCTGCGTAACCCTAGCCCCCTCCAGTGTCTATATAAACCGGAGGGTTTAGTCCATAGGACAACAACAATCATAATCATAGGCTAGCTTCTAGGGTTTAGCCTCTATGATCTCGGGTATTACCTCCATTGAGAGGGCCCGAACCTGGGTAAAACATCGTGTCCCCTGCCTCCTGTTACCATTAGCCTTAGACGCACAGTTTGGGACCCCCTACCCGAGATCCGCCGGTTTTGACACCGACATTGGTGCTTTCATTGAGAGTTCCACTGTGTCGTCGCGATAAGGCTTGATGGATCCTCCGATCATCTTCAATGACGCAGTCCATGGGGAGGTTTTCCTTCCCGGACAGATCTTCATATTCGGCAGCTTCGTACTGCGGGCCAATTCGCTTGGCCATCTGGAGCAGATCGATAGCTACGCCCTTGGCCATTAGGTCAGGTTTGGAAGCTTGAACTATACTGCCAACATCTGCGGAGACTTGATCTTCGACGGATTCGAGCCCATGTCTGGCGCGTTGGGCGGTCACGACGGGCATGACTTTGATCTGCCATCGGACACTATTCGGGAGATCGTGCCTACGGCGGCGCCGGGAGTCAATCCGGAGAAGATCGTGCCCTCCAAGGACGGATGGATGGACCCCGCCACGGAGGCCGCGCACTCATCGGTGCTGGAGCCGAACACTGATCCCACCTCCCACGAGGGTGGTGTCATCGGACTCTCGGACTCGTCTCCGGCTACAGGATTCGAACCGCGTGCGCCCGTGCCTATCGAATCTGATTGGGCACCAGTCATGGAGTTCACCACCACGGATATTTTTCAGCACTCGCCCTTGGGTGACATCCTGAACTCATTAAGGTCTCTCTCCTTGTCGAGAAATTCTTGGCCGAACTATGTCCGGCTCGAGTGGGAAGCGGACAACGAAGAAATTCGTTCCCCACCCACCACCCACTTAATAGCCACTGTCGATGACTTAACCGACGTGCTTGACTTCAACTCCGGAGACATCGACGGTATGGACGACGATGCAGGAGAAGAACAGGGACCACCGCCTATAGGGCGCTGGACAGCCACCTCATCATATGATATATACATGGTGGACACCCTCAAAGAAACCAATGGCAACGAGGCAACGGACGATAACCCCTTGGAAAAGCAATCTAAGCACCGGCGTCATAGGCGCCGCTCCAAGCCCTGCCATAGCAGAAATAGCGATACCGGCACAAGAGATAACAATCTAGATGGTGCCGAAGACGAAAACAATCCTGCCTAGCCAGGCTTCAAGCAGGCCGAGCAAGAGGATGGGCAAGCTAGCCCTAAAGAACAGGCAACAGATGGAGAATCAGAGGATGATAATTACATGCCTCTCTCCGAAGACGAAGTGAGCCTTGGCGATGAAGATTTCATCGTGCCTGAGGATCCCGTCGAGCAGGAGCGCTTCAAAAGCCGGCTTATAGCCGCTGCAAAAAGCCTGAAGAAAAAACAACAACAGCTTCAAGCTGATAGGGATCTGCTAACTGACAGATGGACCGAGGTCCTGCCTGCCGAGGAATACGGACTCGAGCGCCCTACCAAAATTTACCCAAAGCGCAGGTTGCTACCTCAACTCGAAGAGGAGGCGTTAAAGCCCACACTACCAACGCATGATGTGGCTGACCGGCCACCCCGCAGCCGAGACAAAGCGACATACCAGCCCAAAGTCTAGACCGCACTCTGTCACCAATCAAACGATAATACTAAGGCCCAGGGCTATACGAAGGACCTGCGAGATGTATTGGAAAACAAAGCAGGACAGTCAAGATCGATCTACGGATCACAGGGGCACGCCGCAACGCATGACAAGGATCATCACGCCGGACACACTAACAAATCTGGTCGGGCCAAATACAATGAGGCCCGGCACAAAGGTGTCGCACATCCCCTATGCTTCACTGATGAAGTAATGGATCATGAATTCCCGGAAGGGTTTAAACCCGTGAACATTGAATTATACGATGGTACCACAGACCCCGCGGTATGGATAAAAGATTTTTTTCCTCCACATTCACATGGCCCGCGGAGATGATCAACACGCCATCAAGTACCTCCCACTAAAACTAAAGGTATCGGCTCGGCATTGGCTGAATAGCTTGCCGACAAACTCCATCGGGAGTTGGGAGAACCTGGCAGACGCATTCCTTGACAACTTCAGGGCACTTATGTGCGATCACCGGATGCTGATGATCTAAGTCACATAACTCAGCAGCCCGGAGAGTCAGCCAGGAAATTTTGGACCCGGTTCCTAACCAAAAAGAACCGAATTGTCGACTGTCCGGATGCCGAAGCCCTAGCGGCCTTTAAGCATAACATACGTGACGAGTGGCTTGCCTGACATCTTGGCCAGGAAAAGCCAAATTCCATGGCAGCCCTCACAAAACTCATGACCCGCTTTTGCGCGTGCGAGGATAGCTGGTTGGCTCGTAGCAACAATACAGCAAGCAATGCTGGCACATTGAAAGCCAAGGATAGCAACGACAAACCATGACGCAACAAACATAAGTGCCACAAAAACGATGATAGTGCCAAAAACACGCCAGTCAATGCTGGATTCAGTGGCTCCAAGTCTGGTCAGCGGAAGCAGCCATTCAACAAAAACAATTCAGGCCCGTCCAGTTTGGACCGCATACTCGACCGTCCATGCCAAATTCATGGCACCCCAGGAACACCAGCCAACCACACCAACAGAGAGTGCTGGGTCTTCAGACAAGCCCGCAGGTTAGATGCCGAAAACAAGGGGAACGGGTCTCAAAGAGATGATGACGAGGAGCCTCGATCACCGAATACAGAAGGACAAAAGAAATCCCCCCAGGTGAAAATGGTGAATATGATATGTGCAAGCCACAGCCCCAAGTGGAAACGTGCACTAAGGGAAGTCTATAAAATCGACCCAAAGTTTAACCCATTGTCGTCCTGCCCGATCGTTTTCGATCATAGGGACCATCCTACCAATATCCGTCATGGCGGGTCGGCTGCACTCGTCCTCGACCCCATCATTGACGAATTCCACCTCACACAAGTCCTTATGGACGGAGGTAGCAGCCTAAACCTGCTATACCAAGATACAGTGCGCAAAATGGGCATCAACCCCTCAAGGATCAAGCCCACAAAAACCACCTTTAAAGGTGTCATACCAGGTGTAGAGGCCTGTTGCACGGGCTCAATCACACTGTAAGTGGTCTTCGGATCTCCGGACAATCACCATACCGAAGACTTAGTCTTCGACATCGTCCCCTTTTGCAGTGATCATCAGGTACTACTCGGACGAACCGCGTTTGCTCGGTTCAACGCGGTGCCACATTATGCCTACCGCAAATTAAAGATGCCCGGTCCATGCGGCGTCATCACGGTTAATGGCAGATCCGAACTCCCCCTCACCGCCGAAGAGTCTACCACCGCTTTAACAGCAAGAACAGCAGATGGCACCTTCCAGCCGAACCTAGAGTCGAAGACCAAGCTCCCGGACACCATCAAAGGAGTCTGAACTACTGCGCGGCAGGATAGCCCGGTTCGCCCGGAGCTTAATTAAAAACACTCCGGAAAAAGATAATACAAGCCACATACTGCGGCTCAACCGCCAAATGGTGCAAAAACCATTTCTTGCATTTTCCTTGTAGGTTCACCTTTACGTAGGCCAGGATGGATGGCATGGAAACAGTTCGAGCGCATAAGGGAATCTCTAGATATTCCCCTCTATGATCATCCAACTACATCCCGGATCCAAGCATAATTTCCTCATGCTTGGTATCAGCAGGTTACACAATCATATTTCCTTTTATCACATCATTTTGTACTTCTACGCAGTGACGTACCATTCAAATACAACATGTGGATTTATGTGATGCTCATCTACTACTATTTCCTATTTAAAACTCTTTTGTTAAAAGGCGGCTGCTTATCGCGATATGCCTTAATATGCCAGGGGCTTCATCATGCCCATACTACGGCAAAAAAAAGTCCGAACACCTTCACAGTAGTTCGGCACCCCAAACTTATAGCATTATATGCATCAGCTCCGAGTCATGTCTTGGGTCAATAGTTGGGCTTGCCCGGCTCCTATGTTTTGGTACCTTATGTTCCGCTATATCAGCTGAGGTAGCACTGGGAGAACTACTGCGATTGTGTCCTGGTTCTTTCGGACGAGCACCTCAGTAGAGAAAGCCGAAAACTGACTGTCATGATGTAGCGAGAGGTGGTCAGCTGTTCGAGAGGTTCTAAAATCTTTAAGGATTTCTTCCGCATAATGCCATAACCAATGCCGCGTGCGACGGATCAGCCTTTTCCGATCAGGCGCTTAAAGAGCCCCTCATGCGGTCTTTCGAACACCAGGGGCTGCGCCTACCTTCCTCGAAAAAACTCCTATGGCTAAGTGAGAGCGATAAAGCCCTATAGTCTGATTGCCTGGTTCGTTGTGCTGAACACCTCCTTTAGGGACCCAAAACTGGGATAAAGAGTGCTCAGGTTTATCCCGAACACCCCCGTACTCACTATGTGGGGGCGGAAGCTGACGACTGGCCGACTCTCAGGATTATTATATAACACGGTCACACAGGAGGAAAAACTTTCATACGACAAGCAATAAATAATGACCTTGTTCAAATATTACAAAGGAAAAAAATGACCGTATTCATGGAAATATAATGTCCTTGGTGCATTGCTCCGCCGCAAGGCGGCCCCCATTCAAGACACCTTCATAATACAGTTCGAGCTTGCGGTGCTCTTTCCCCTCTGGCGGTCCCTCGGTCATTAGCTTTTCTGCATCCATCTTCCCCTAATGCAACTTTGCACGGGCGAAGGCCTTTCGTGCACCTTCTATGCAGACCGACCGCTTGATGACTTCGAGTCGAGGGCAGGCACTCGCAATCCGCTTCACGAGCCTGAAGTAACTGCTTGGAATCGGCTCGGCAGGCCACAGCCGGATAATCAAATCCTTCATGGCTAGCTCGGCCGCCTTATGCAGTTCAACCAGCTGCTTTAGCTAATCGGAAAACGGCACCGGATAATTTGGCGCCAGATACTGCATCCAGAAGAGTTTATCCATAGTATTCCTCTCTTCGGCACGGTAGAATTGGGCGACGTCAGATATTCTACGTGGCAGCTCCGCAAATGCCCCTAGAAAAATCAAAAATTTAAACTCTCAACTTGATTTTCTCCTTTCAAAATACTCGCTTTGTACAGAAAAAGCCTTACCATCCGCAATCTTCCTTGCCTCCTGGATTTCCTTCAGGGCACCTTGGGCCTCCCCCCGGGCATCACTTGCGGCTTGGCGAGCCTGGGAGAGTTTGGATTCTTTCCCTGCTAAACTCTGCTCCAAGGTCTCGCATTTCTGCACGGCCTCTTGAAGCTCTAGCTTAGCCTCAATAACTCTAGCCTCGTGTTTCTCATGAAGAGCCTGCTCTGCGGTTGCCTTCTTCTCGGCTTCGGCCACAACCTTCCTGAGAGCCTCAATTTCGGCCGTCGCTCCTAGAGCACATTATAAAAATATTTTCATCATGTACACTTATTCATTTGTGCTACATAGACAAGGTTTCTACATACCTTGATTATCCTCCAGTTGTCTCTTCACTTGGCCAAGTTCTCCTTCGGCCCGCTCCAGACTATGCCTCAGTCTGGATACTTCCACAGCATGAGAGGCGGCAGTCGCTACAGATGCCTGCTGATTAAAAAGAGTGATATATGTCATCAAGTGAGTCTCCTGCGAGCATGAATGTGATCCTCTGTTCGGTTCTTTCTTTCACCGAACAGTGTATCAGGGGCTGCTATCTATACCATGGCACTCTCCCACAAACTCATAAAACATACCTCAAAGCCTCTTATGAGGCTGATATAGGATTCATCCAGTCCACTCTCAGCGGACTGAATCTTCTCAATCACCACATCCATGAGGGCACGGTGTTCATCAACGATGGAGGCAATCTTCAGCGCTGCCAATAAAGTATCCGACACCTCTGGTTGGATAGAGTCGGCTGGTGGAGCAGGCATACTTCCTCTAGTTGCCAGAGGCCGTCTTTCTAACTCGTGGACCTTATGGGTCTCTGGAATCGTGTCCGGCTGGGGTCCGGATTCAAGATGACCCCCGCCGTCGACGCCCACGGGAGCTTTCTCTCCCGTGTGTCCAGCCCCTGAAGTATGGCCTCCTGGCGCCGCCTTTGCGACCTTTTCCCCTCCTCTGTGGCCTGGGTCCTTCCGGGACAAAACCTCAGTTTCATTCCTATGTTTGGAGGAGGAGGCCTTCGGGGGTGTTCCACTCTCCATAGCGTCCGAACCCAGCAGATCTTCTGACGAGGATTGTTCGGCGCGGGGCTTCGCCGGACTAAAAAAAGGACGGCTCAGATTAGAATGTGATGCCATGACAAGTCCTGACGTATGAGTGTGTTTGGATTTTATACTCACGAGTTCACCAGGGGCTCGGCCCTGGGATCCCACTCCGGGGTGCTATTGGTGGCGCCGGTGGACTCCTCTTGTAGAGGAGTTTTCCCCCTCTTAGGTGGCTCGGCCTCCAAGGATGTGGAGGCCGTCCTTTTCTTTCTTCCCCCCGCGGGGGATTTGTCTCCTTCCTCCTCCTCATCCTCTTCGGAGGAAGAATGGGCATTGGACTCTTCAGATCTTGCGTTCGAAGCACCACGACGGCGGAGGCCGCCTCTGGTCTTCTTGGCCTCATTTCTGTCCTTCTTCTTCGGTGCCTTGTAAGGCGTTGAGACCAGCATCTTCGTTAGAAGTGGGCCGGCCGGTTCTTCTGGTAGAGGGGCCGGACATTAGATCCACCCCGCCTTCTTTGCCCAGCCCTAGGAAATTTGGGGGAAATGTTGGAAATATGCCCTAGAGGCAATAATAAATTAGTTATTATTATATTTCCTTGTTCATGATAATCGTTTATTATCCATGCTATAATTGTATTGATAGGAAACTCAGACACATGTGTGGATACATAGACAACACCATGTCCCTAGCAAGCCTCTATTGACTAGCTCGTTGATCAATAGATGGTTACGGTTTCCTAACCATGGACATTGGATGTCATTGATAACGGGATCACATCATTAGTAGAATGATGTGATGGACAAGACCCAATACTAAGCCTAGCACAAAGATCGTAGTTCGTATGCTAAAGCTTTTCTAATGTCAAGTATCTTTTCCTTAGACCATGAGATTGTGCAACTCCCGGATACCGTAGGAATGCTTTGGGTGTACCAAACGTCACAACGTAACTGGGTGACTATAAAGGTGCACTACAGGTATCTCCGAAAGTGTCTGTTGGGTTGGCACGAATCGAGACTGGGATTTGTCACTCCGTGTAAACGGAGAGGTACCTCTGGGCCCACTCGGTAGGACATCATCATAATGTGCACAATGTGACCAAGGGGTTGATCACGGGATGATGTGTTACGGAACGAGTAAAGAGACTTGCTGGTAACGAGATTGAACAAGGTATCGGTATACCGACGATCGAATCTCGGGCAAGTACAATACCGTTAGACAAAGGGAATTGTATACGGGATCGATTGAGTCCTTGACATCGTGGTTCATCCGATGAGATCATCGTGGAACATGTGGGAACCAACATGGGTATCCAGATCCCGCTGTTGGTTACGGACCAGAGAACGTCTCGGTCATGACTGCATGGTTCCCGAACCCGTAGGGTCTACACACTTAAGGTTCGATGACGCTAGGGTTATAAAGGAAGTTTGTATGTGGTTACCGAATGTTGTTCGGAGTCCCGGATGAGATCCCGGACGTCACTAGGAGTTCCAGAATGGTCCGGAGGTAAAGATTTATATATGGGAAGTCTTATTTTGGTCGCCGGAAAAGTTTCGCACGTTATCAGTATTGTACCGGGAGTGCCGAAAGGGGTCCGGGGGTCCACCGGGGGGGTCAACCTGCCCCGGGGGGGGCACATGGGCTGTAGGGGGTGCGCCTTGGCCTATATGGGCCAAGGGCACCAGCCCCAAGAGGCCCATGCACCAAGATATAAGAAAAAGGGGAGAGTCCTCAAAGGGGAAGGCACCTCCGAGGTGCCTTGGGGAGGATGGACTCCTCCCCCCCCTTGGCCGCACCCCTTCCTTGGAGGAAGGGGCAAGGCTGCGCCTCCCCCCTCTCCCTTGCCCCTATATATAGTGGAGGGGAGGGAGGGCAGCCGCACCTGAAGCCCTGGCGCCTTCCTCCCTCCCGTGACACCTCCTCCTCTCCCGCAGGTGCTTGGCGAAGCCCTGCAGGATTGCCACGCTCCTCCACCACCACCACGCCGTTGTGCTGCTGCTGTATGGAGTCTTCCTCAACCTCTCCCTCTCTCCTTGCTGGATCAAGGCGTGGGAGACGTCACCGGGCTGTACGTGTGTTGAACGCGGAGGTGCCGTCCGTTCGGCACTAGGATCTCCGGTGATTTGGATCACGACGAGTACGACTCCTTCAACCCCGTTCTCTTGAATGCTTCCGCTTAGCGATCTACAAGGGTATGTAGATGCACTCTCCTTCCCCTCGTTGCTGGTTTCTCCTTAGATAGATCTTGGTGACACGTAGGAAAATTTTGAATTTCTGCTACGTTCCCCAACAGTGGCATCATGAGCTAGGTCTATTGTGTAGATTCTTTGCATGAGTAGAACACAAAGTAGTTGTGGGCATTGATTTTGTACAATATGCTTACCGTTACTAGTCCAATCTTGTTTCGATGGTATTGTGGGATGAAGCAGCCCGGACCGACCTTACACGTACTCTTACGTGAGACAGGTTCCACCGACTGACATGCACTTGGTGCATAAGGTGGCTAGCGGGTGCCAGTCTCTCCCACTTTAGTCGGAACGGATTCGATGAAAAGGGTCCTTATGAAGGGTAAATAGCAATTGGCATATCACGTTGTGGTTTTGCGTAGGTAAGAAATGTTCTCGCTAGAAACCCATAGCAGCCACGTAAAACATGCAAACAACAATTAGAGGACGTCTAACTTGTTTTTGCAGGGTATGCTATGTGATGTGATATGGCCAAGAAGAATGTGATGAATGATATGTGATGTATGAGATTGATCATGTTCTTGTAATAGGAATCACGACTTGCATGTCGATGAGTATGACAACCGGCAGGAGCCATAGGAGTTGTCTTTATTTATTGTATGACCTACGTGTCATTGAACAACACCATGTAATTACTTTACTTTATTGCTAACCGGTAGCCATAGTAGTAGAAGTAATAAGTTGGCGAGGCAACTTCATGGAGACACGATGATGGAGATCATGATGATGGAGATCATGGTGTCATGCCGGTGACGATGATGATCATGGAGCCCCGAAGATGGAGATCAAAAGGAGCAAAATGATATTTGCCATATCATGTCACTATTTGATTGCATGTGATGTTTATCATGTTTATGCATCTTGTTTACTTAGAACGACGGTAGTAAATAAGATGATCCCTTACAAAAATTTCAAGAAGTGTTCACCCCTAACTGTGCACCGTTGCTAAAGTTCGTCGCTTCTAAGCACCACGTGATGATCGGGTGTGATGGATTCTTACGTTCACATACAACGGGTGTAAGACAGATTTACACACGCGAAACACTTAGGGTTAACTTGACGAGCCTAGCATGAACAAACATGGCCTCGGAACACAGAGACCGAAAGGTCGAGCATGAGTCGTATATTAGATACGATCAACATGAAGATGTTCACCGATGATGACTAGTCCGTCTCACGTGATGATCGGACACGGCCTAGTTGACTCGGATCATGTAATCACTTAGATGACTAGAGGGATGTCTATCTGAGTGGGAGTTCATAAGATGAACTTAATTATCCTGAACATAGTCAAAAGATCTTTGCAAATTATGTCGTAAGCTCGCGCTTTAGTTCCACTATTTAGATATGTTCCTAGAGAAAAATATAGTTGAAAGTTGAAAGTAGCAATTATGCGGACAGTAGAAAGCTTGTGTCCTTAATGCACCGCTCAGTGTGCTGAACCCCAAACATCGTATGTGGATGTTGCGAACATCGGACATACACATTTTGATAACTACGTGCTAGTTCAGTTAAACGGTTTAGAGCTGAGGCACCAAAGACATTTTCGGAATGTCGCGGAACATATGAGATGTTTCGAGGGCTGAAATTGGGATTTCAGGCTCGTGCCCACGTCAAGAGGTATAAGACCTCCGACGATTTACTTAGCCTGCAAACTAAGGGAGAAAAGCTCAATCGTTGAGCTTGTGCTCAGATTGTCTGAGTGCAAAAATCACTTGAATCGAGTGGGAGTTGATCTTCCAGACGAGATAGTGATGTTTCTCCAAAGTGATTGCCACCAAGCTGCTAGAGCTTCGTGATGAACTATAACATATCAAGGATAGAGATGATGATCCTTGAGGTATTCGCGTTGTTTGACATCGTGAAAGTACAAATCAAGAAGGAGCATCAATTGTTGATGGTTGGTGAAACCGCTAGTTTCAAGAAGGGCAAGGGCAAGAAGGGATACTTCATGAAACGGCAAATCAGCTGCTGCTCTAGTGAAGAAACCCAAGGTTGAATCCCAAACCCGAGACTAAGTGCTTCTGTAATAAGGGGAACAGCCACTGGAGCGGAATTACCCTAGATACTTGGTAGATGAGAAGGCTGGCAAGGTCGATAGAAGTATATTGGATATACATTATGTTAATGTGTACTTTACTAGTGCTCCTAGTAGCACCAGGGTATTAAGATACCGGTTCGGTTGCTAAGTGTTAGTAACTCGAAATAAAAGAGCTACGAAATAAACGGAGACTAACTAAAGGTGAGCTGACGATATGTGTTGGAAGTGTTTCCAAGTTTGATGTGATCAAACATCGCACGCTCCCTCTACCATCAAGATTAGTATTAAACCTGAATAATTGTCATTTGGTGTTTGCGTTGAGCATAGACATGATTGGATTATGTCTATCGCAATACGGTTATTCATTTAAGGAGAATAATGGTTACTCTATTTATTTGAATAACACCTTCAATGGTCTTGCACCTAAAGGAATGGTTTATTGAATCTCGATCGTAGTGATACACATTTTCATGCCAAAAGATATAAGATAGTAATGATAGTACCACTTACTGGTGGCACTGCCATGTAAGTCATATTGGTATAAAACGCATGAAAAAGCTCCATGTTGATGGATCTTTGGACTCACTCATTTTTGAAAAGTTTGAGACATGCGAACCATGTCTATTGGTGTATACGCATGAAGAAACTCCATGCAGATGGATTGTTTGGACTCACTTGATTTTGAATCACTTGAGATATGCAAATCATACCACATGGGCAAGATGACTGAAAAGCCTCGGTTTCAGAGAGATGGAACAAGATAGCAACTTGTTGGAAGTAACACATTTTTATGTGTGCAGTCCAATGAGTGCTGAGGCATGCAGTGAATATCGTTATGTTCTTACTTCACAGATGATTCGAGTAGATGTTGAGTATATTTACTTTGAAACACAAGTCTAAATTATTGAATGGTTCAAGTAATTTCAGAGTGAAGTTGAAGATCATCGTGACAAAAGGATAAAATGTCTATGATATGATCATAAAGATGAGTATCTGAGTTACGAGCTTTGGCACGCAACAAAGACATTGTGGAAATTGTTTCACAATTAATACCGCCTGGAACACCATGGTGTGATGGTGTGTCCGAACATCATAGTTGCACCCTATTGGATATGGTGCGTACCATGATGTCTCTTATCGAATTACCACTATCGTTCATGGGTTAGGCATTGGAGACAACCGCACTCATTTTAATAGGGTACCACATAATTCCGTTGAGACGACACCGTTTGGAGAAACCTAAGTTGTCGTTTCTTAAAGGTTTGGGGCTGCGACGCTTATGTGAAAGAGTTTCAGGTTGATAAGCTCAAACCCAAAGCGGATAAAATGAATCTTCATAGGACACCCAAAAACAGTTGGGTATACCTCCTAATTCAGATCCGAAAGCAATAGGGATTGTTTCTTGAATCGGGTCCTTTTTCGAGGAAAAGTTCGTCTCGAAAAGTTGAGTGGGAGGATGGTGGAGACTTGATGAGGTTATTGAACCATCACTTCAACCAGTGTGTATCAGGGCACATGAAGTTGTTCCTGTGGCACCTACACCAATTGAAGTGGAAGCTTATGATAGTGATCATGAAGTTTCGGATCAAGTCACTACCGTACCTCGTAGGACGACAAGGACGCGTACTGCTTCGGAGTGGTACGGTGACCCTGTCTTGAAGGTCCTCTTGCTAGAAAACAATGAACCTACGAGCTATGGAGAAGCGATGGTGGGCCCAAATTCCGATAAATGGTTAGAAGCCATGAAATCCGAGATAGGATCCATGTATCAGAACAAAGCATGGACTTTGGTGGACTTGCCCAATGATCGGCAAGCCATTGAGATAAATGGATCTTTAAGAAGAAGACGGACGTGGACGGTAATGTCACCGTCTATGAAGCTCGACTTGTGGCGAAGAGTTTTTCACAAGTTCAAGGAGTTGACTACGATGAGATTTTCTCATCCGTAGCGATGCTTAAGTCCGTCGGAATCATGTTAGCATTAGCTGCATTTATGAAATCTGGCAGATGGATGTCAAAATGAGTTTCCTTACCAGTTTTTGTAAGGAAAGGTTGTATGTGATACAATCAGAAAAGTTTTGTCGATCCTAAGGATGCTAAAAGGTATGCTGGCTCCAGCAATCCTTCTAAGGACTGGAGTAAGCATCTCGGAGTTGGAATGTGCGCTTTGATGAGATGATCAAAGATTTTGGGTTTATACAAAGTTCATGAGAAACTTGTATTTCCAAAGAAGTGAGTGGGAGCACTATGGAATTTCTGATGAGTATATGTTGTTGACATATTGATGATCGGAAATGATGTAGAATTTTTGAAAAGCATACAGGGTTATTTGAAAAGTGTTTTTCAATAGAAAACCTGAATTAAGCTGTTTGAACATTGAGCATCAAGATCTATGAGGATAGATCAAAACGCTAAATGGTACTTTCAAATGAGCACATACCTTGACATGATCTTGAAGGTGTTCAAGATGGATCAGTCAAAGAAGGAGTTCTTGCCTGAGTTGTAAGGTATGAAGTTAAGAGTTAAAGCTCGACCACGGCAGAAGAGAGAGGAAGGACGAAGGTTGTCCCCTATGCTTCAGACATAGGCTCTGTAGTATGCTATGCTGTGTACCGCACCGTAAGTGTGCCTTGCCATGAGTCAGTCAAGGGGTACAAGAATGATCCAGGAACGGATCATTGGACAGCGGTCAAAATTGTCCTTGGAGTAAATAAGGACATGTTTCTCGATTATGGAGGTGATAAAGAGTTCGGCGTAAAGGATTATGTCGATGCAAGCTTTAACACCTATCCAAATGACTCTGAGTAGCAAACCGGATACGTATAGTGGAGCAACCATTTGGAATAGCTTCAAGTGGAACTTGGAAGCAACATTTACAATATGACATAGAGATTTGCAAAGTACATACGGATCTGAATGTTGCAGACCCGTTGACTAAACCTGTCTCACAAGCAGAACATGATCAAACCCCAGAACTCATTGAGTCTTAATCACATGATGATGTGAACTAGTTTAATGACACTAGTAAACTCTTTGGATGTTGGTCACATGGCGATGTGACCTGTGAGTGTTAATCACATGGCGATGTGAACTAGATTATTGACTCTAGTGCAAGTGGGAGACTGTTGGAAATATGCCCTAGAGGCAATAATAAATTAGTTATTATTATATTTCCTTGTTCATGATAATCGTTTATTATCCATGCTATAATTGTATTGATAGGAAACTCAGACACATGTGTGGATACATAGACAACACCATGTCCCTAGCAAGCCTCTATTAACTAGCTCGTTGATCAATAGATGGTTACGGTTTCCTAACCATGGACATTGGATGTCATTGATAACGGGTTCACATCATTAGTAGAATGATGTGATGGACAAGACCCAATACTAAGCCTAGCACAAAGATCGTAGTTCGTATGCGAAAGCTTTTCTAATGTCAAGTATCTTTTCCTTAGACCATGAGATTGTGCAACTCCCGGATACCGTAGGAATGCTTTGGGTGTACCAAATGTCACAACGTAACTAGGTGACTATAAAGGTGCACTACAGGTATCTCCGAAAGTGTCTGTTGGGTTGGCACGAATCGAGACTGGGATTTGTCACTCCGTGTAAACGGAGAGGTATCTCTGGGCCCACTCGGTAGGACATCATCATAATGTGCACAATGTGACCAAGGGGTTGATCACGGGATGATGTGTTACGGAACGAGTAAAGAGACTTGCCGGTAACGAGATTGAACAAGGTATCGGTATACCGACGATCGAATCTCGGGCAAGTACAATACCATTAGACAAAGGGAATTGTATACGGGATCGATTGAGTCCTTGACATCGTGGAACATGTGGGAACAAACATGGGTATCCAGATCCCGCTGTTGGTTATTGACCGGAGAACGTCTCGGTCATGACTGCATGGTTCCCGAACCCGTAGGGTCTACACACTTAAGGTTCGATGACGCTAGGGTTATAAAGGAAGTTTGTATGTGGTTACCGAATGTTGTTCGGAGTCCCGGATGAGATCCCGGACGTCACGAGGAGTTCCGGAATGGTCCGGAGGTAAAGATTTATATATGGGAAGTCTTATTTTGGTCGCGGAAAAGTTTCGCACTTTATCGGTATTGTACCGGGAGTGCCGAAAGGGGTCCGGGGGTCCACCGGGGGGGTCCACCTGCCCCGGGGGGCCACATGGGCTGTAGGGGGTGCGCCTTGGCCTATATTGGCCAAGGGCACCAGCCCCAAGAGGCCCATGCGCCAAGATATAAGAAAAAGGGGAGAGTCCTCAAAGGGGAAGGCACCTCCGAGGTGCCTTGGGGAGGATGGACTCCTCCCCCCCCTTGGCCGCATCCCTTCCTTGGAGGAAGGGGCAAGGCTGCGCCTCCCCCCTCTCCCTTGCCCCTATATATAGTGGAGGGAAGGGAGGGCAGCCGCACCTGAAGCCCTGGCGCCTCCCTCCCTCCCGTGACACCTCCTCCTCTCCCGCAGGTGCTTGGCGAAGCCCTGCAGGATTGCCACGCTCCTCCACCACCACCACGCCGTTGTGCTGCTGCTGGATGGAGTCTTCCTCAACCTCTCCCTCTCTCCTTGCTGGATCAAGGCATGGGAGACGTCACCGGGCTGTACGTGTGTTGAACGCGGAGGTGCCGTCCGTTCAGCACTAGGATCTCCGGTGATTTGGATCACGACGAGTACGACTCCTTCAACCCCGTTCTCTTGAACGCTTCCGCTTAGCGATCTACAAGGGTATGTAGATGCACTCTCCTTCCCCTCGTTGCTGGTTTCTCCTTAGATAGATCTTGGTGACACGTAGGAAAATTTTGAATTTCTGCTACGTTCCCCAACAGGAAACACTTCAGGCATTTTCTTAAAGAATATGCGAATCAAACATACGAATTGTCAACAAGCGATCACTTACCGAACTTGCCGGGCGGGACAGTTGGTACCCGCGGTCCTCGGCGGAGTCTGGCCATGATTTGTCGGGCTTGAAAAGCACCTTCCAGATGTCCTTATGCAAAGAGCCAAAGAGCTCTGACAAGGTCTGGTGCTTGGCCGGGTCGAACTCCCATAGATTGCAAGCCCGGTGTTGACAAGGTAGGATCCGACGAACTAACATCACCTGGACTACATTGACGAGCTTGATGTCCTTTTCTTCCATATCTTGGACGCGCGTCTGGAGCTCCGATAGCTCGTCAGGCGAAGCCCAGTTCAGGCCCTTCTTGGGCCAGGACGTAAGCCACAGGGGGGCGCCGGATCTGAACTCTGGGGAGGCGGCCCTTTCCTTGCCACGCGGCTCTATGATGTAGAACCACTACTGCTGCCACCCCTTGACGGAATCATTGAAAGCACCCATTGGCCATGTAACGTTGGGCATCTTGCTCACCATGGTGCCTCCGCATTCGGCATGCTCGCCACTCACTACCTTGGGCTTCACATTAAAAACCTCCAGCCATAAGCCAAAGTGTGGCGGGATGCAGAGAAAGGCCTCGCACACGATGATGAATGTCGAGATATTGAGGAAAGAATTGGGAGATTGATCATGAAAATCAATACCATAATAGTACATGATGCCGCGAACAAATGGGTGGAGGGGAAACCCTAGCCCGCAGACAAAATGAGGGAGAAATACCACCCTCTCGTGGGGTTCCAGGGTGGGGACGATTTGTCCCACCGTCGGAAGACGGTGGCTGATTCTCATGGCCAAATACCCAGCCCCGCGAAGCTTTTTGATGTCCTTCTCCTGGACAGTAGAGGCCATCCACTTGCCTCCTGCTCCGGAGCTGGACATTTTTGGGAAACCTTTTTGATGGAGAAGGCGGACGCTTGAGCGCTAGGGCTTGAGCAAGAAGGGACAGATGCGCAGAGGAAGAAGGCGTGGGTGAAAGAGGGAGTTCTTATACTCTTATAAAGAAAGCAGGGATCCTGCGCCTCCCCACTTGCCCGTTAAAATCGCTTATTCCTCTTATAAACCACTTGACAAGGTAGGATCCGGCAAGAAGGGACGGATGCGCAGGGGACGCGATCTCTGTTTCAACGAGACGCGCCGATAAAACCGCCTTGCGATATGTGCGGTGGCTGGTTGTGAAAAACGGTTCGAATAAAGACCGGGCTGTGGTGTGACGTCACGCTATGAGAAGCCATCAGTCGATTAGATTCGTGGAATATTGTGCTCTCTACGGTGGTATATGGAATTTTTTTTGCAAAGCCGGACACGATCCTTGTGTTCGGAACCTTCTATGGAGTATTCGGAGAAGGAACCCGCCTTGCAATGCTGAAGACAATTTGCACGCCAGACTCATCGTCATTGAAGCCTAGTTCAGGGGCTACTAAGGGAGTCCTGGATTAAGGGGTCTTTGGACAGCCGGACTATATACTTTGGCCGGAGTGTTGGACTATGAAGATACAAGATTGAAGACTTCGTCCCGTGTCCGGATGGGACTCTCCTTCGCGTGGAAGGCAAGCTTGGCAGTTTGGATATGTAGATCTCCTTCTCTGTAACTGACTCTGTGTAACCCTAGCCCCCTCCGGTGTCTATATAAACCGAAGGGTTTAGTCCATAGGACAACAACAATCATAATCATAGGCTAGCTTCTAGGGTTTAGCCTCTACGATCTCGTGGTAGACCAACTCTTGTAATACTCATATCATCAAGATCAATCAAGCAGGAAGTAGGGATTACCTCCATTGAGAGGGCCCCAACCTGGGTAAAACATCATGTCCCCTGCCTCCTGTTACCATTAGCCATAGACGCACAGTTCGGGACCCCCTACCCGAGATCCACCGGTTTTGACACCGACAAGGAGCCCAAGAATGTACGGGCCGTCAGTAGGCTGAAAGCTAACACGGGCTAGAAACGGCCCATGGAAATCATGGGCCGTTAATGGGTACAAAGAAATTTACTGTTCATTATGGGCCAGAGTCACTGTGGGCCACTGAAAGGCCTAAAGATACGGAAGGCCTCATATGGGCCGAAAGACGTTGTGGGCCATACATGGGCCGAAAGTGAAACAGGCTGGTGTTATATTCGACGGCCCACATGATGCTATTGGGCCGATTACGGGAAGGCCCTAACGGTCCGTGAGTTACAGGGCCGTAAAATGGGCTATATGCAAACAGACCATTAACAGGCTTTTCATGGGCCGGCCCGGTAACGTTTGACCAAGTCAAACGGGTCGGCCTTTGTAAGCTAAATGGGCCGGTGTTGGGCCTTGCACGTGTTGACATATCATAGGCGCCTATCTGACCGAATGACGAGCTGGCCTGTGTTTCCTTCATCCAATGAGAATTTTGCACATGGAAAATCTCCATTGGTCTGGGTTGCTAACAGGTTATCGGATCAAAAACTGGACCCCGATAGCTTAACAACGACCCGTTATGGTGGATGCCACGTGTGGTCACCCTTGACGAAAGCACTACTATGACGCGCGATTTATCGTCATCTAAGTGGACACTTCCGTGATGATAATTTTGGTAATGTCATGGAACACTTCTACGACAACACAGGTATGAGTATCTTGATTTTGTCATAAAATCGTCATGGATGTACATGCATGAAAAAAAACATGACCTACTGTGACAAACACGTGTCATCATGAAAGTGTATTTTTTTGTAGTGTACATGCATATGGAAAAGAACTTTCATGGTATCTTTTGTCCTACCCTCCTGTGGCAGTGGGGTCCTATTGGAAACTAAGCGATATTAAGGCCTCCTTTTAATAGAGTATCAGACCAAAGCATTAGCACTTATTGAATACACACTACCGCAGAATGTTGCTAACGCGACACTATGATCAAAGACCCTTCGAGAAACTGTGTGCGATGCAATACTCACAAATGGTGGTGTTAGAGAACCATCTAAAATGTGAAAAACGTTTGTGATGACGGATGCATCAAACACGGTTCAGATTTTAGTTGCATGTTCAATGAAGGGCATACGGTTCATCCAGCAGAACTGTTTGCGATGAGGAAGAACAACAGAAACAGGCAGCCATATCAATGTGTGTGCGATATACGGCATACAGTTCTCTCCGATGAACTGTGTGCTATTAGGGAATGCAACAGAAACGGTCAGCCAGATCAAGGTGTGTGTGATATACGACATACGGTTCACTCGGACAAACTGTTTTTGATTAGGCAAGAGAATGGAAAAGGTTCATCTTAACAAGATGTGTGTGATATGCGCCATTTGCAATCAGCCAAAAGAACACAAACGATTTGTGTAAACCAAATGTGTGTGATTCGCAGCAAACAGCCCACTCGGATGAACTGTTTGCGATCAGAAATTATAACACAAACGGTTACTATAGTAAGTTCATGTGCGATTCTGTTCGTACAAAAAACTATGAAAAATGCAAACTAGTTGCTTGTGTATAAACAATTATCAAAAAGTAACGAGATAGACTTTCTTCAAGCCAATCAACATGTGTTCAAAAAACAAAAAATGTCGAAAATTACAAAACAAAGACCTCGATATTAACTAGATGGGATGCGCCAGTACAAAGGTTTATAATAAACCTTTGTAGTTACCCATCCAACTAGTTAATATTGAGTCCACTTCACATCCAGTCACCCATCTCATGACTACACTAGCCTCAGCACAGTTAACTTGGGAGTTCTGTTACATGAGCTATCGGTAGGGAAGCTGGTCCTTGTTGCTGTAGGTCCCTCTTTGCAGCCTTTATTGCGCAACGCAATGGAAACGGTTCAACTGAACAATATGTGTGTGATAGGTGGCAAATAGGTCCGTGATCAGAAATGTGTGAGAAGACCAATAATAACACAGACGATTGCTGCTAATAAGCCGTGTGATTTGCTCTTTCTACAGAAGAATAACATGTATATATATAACTGAAATAAACATCCAGTTACATAAGTGACTATATAGATCATTCGCACACACCTCAATAAACAATTGCATACATTCTAAAGTAGGAGAAACGATTGTCTAGTCATCTACTTCTTGTGACACTCCCGCCACTGCTCTGTGGCTCGATCCCTCGGCTTGGTCATGAATAAGACACTTCCTCATGTCAACGATGTGCCTGTACATCTCGTAGCTTGTGTACGCGTCATTGGCCGCATACTTGACATGTTCTTCATCCAGTGTCTTATGGCAAACACTATGCCAGGTGTCCCTATCCTTCTTGCTCTCATCTTTCATCTTCATGTAGTAGGGGTCAATGATGGCCGAGGCGAGGTCAACCAGGGAGTTCAGTTTGTTCTTGGTGCTGCCCCAGACCTTGTAGTGGTCCTGGATGTTGACAAGATTTGGGCATTTCAAGCCCGAAACCTTTAGCTCTTTTAGATCGTTGGTGGTCCACCGCAGCGAACTTGCAGTCGGAGCTGTTGATAAAAATGGAGAAACGCTCGCAAGGCCTTGTGGCCAGGTGGTAGTGGTAGACGAGGACGTCATGTCACACGCACAACTAGGCAAAGGCAACCTTCTGATCGTGCCCACCACGACCGATGGTGTACTCAAGGTCGAAGCCGACCACTTGGTACTTGTCCTCGGCAAGGAACTACTCCATAGTTTGGATGGAGCTCTCCGCCGACACCAGATCGTTCATGTACACCACCGAGAGGGGGGGCTTCCCCCTCACGTGGGTGTCCACTATGTGATGCATGGTGAACTGCCCACCATTGTCGTCGTCGGCCGTTGGGAGCGCCATTGATGTCCTCTCTGTCTGTATCGTCATGGAGGTGCTTATTGTGTCGTGTGACGCAAGAGATGAAGGTAAATGGCCACAGGAATAAATGGGAGCCAGGCGGCCTGGATTCTCGGCATGTCCGCATGGCAGTTTTTGCATCGGGTAACTACATTGTGGAGCCGTGCCCAGCGCAACCGCATGCACACAAACGTGTGTGATCATGCACCGGCCCCAAACACTGGTAGCACACATGTAGGGACGAGGGCAGAGAACCCAGAGGGACGCTAGAGGGTAGAGCGCGCGTGGAGGGACGCGAGCAGATCGCTCCGCGGCCGCCTCAACCGCAAGCAACCACACGCATAGAGTAGTTGAACATGCAGGAAATGGTCGCCTACAAGCCGTCCGACCCTTGTGTCACTGCATAGAGAGTGGCTGTGTGCTACTACCTCTGTCTTGGTCTATAGTACCCTTTATATTATGTGCCATACTTTGCCCTCAAATTTAACCAACAAAATGTTAATGCATGTTATAAAAATTATATAATTGGAAACTATGTTCAAATACAAATCCAACTATATAATCTTTGGCGACATGCATTCGTATTTTATTAGTTAAATCCTACTTATAAACCAGGACGAGTCACTACAAAAAAATACACATCCGTGACATTTTGGGCCGAACGAAAACAAATTCTGTCATACTTATGACACTTCTATGAGGATAATTGTGACAAAACCCGGTAACATCATAGATGTGGTGGGCTCCTACTTCTATGACAAAAAATCATGACAAAAAATGGGCTTTTCGTCCTAGGCAGGCCAGAGACGCAGCTGCATGACATTCTTTGGGCCGTCCATGACGGAAAAAACCGTGGTAGAAGCGAGGGCGAGGAAAATATCGGGGTGTTCCCGGTTATGGTGGGTGGTCGGGTCCGAGCGATGCGCATTTCTCTCCTACACGTACGCACGTGTGTGCGAGGCATTGGGCTCTAACTGAACCCGAGCAAGGCGTTGGGGTCTAACTGAACCAGAGATATTGCACTGCAGGCTACGCATTACTGAACCCGAGCGATCGATTGATGGCTGTTAACTGAATTTGATCGAGCGATTCCTTCGCTACTGCTGCTAACTGAAGCCAATCGATGTTGCCTCTAGATGAACAGTGACCGTTGCAGGGGGGTTTGGATGAACAGTGAGCGGTGGGGGTGGATGAATAGGACCTCGTGGTGTTGCCTCTGGATGAACAGGACCCCGATCGATCGAGCTGGTTGGGGATGGATGAACAGGACCCCGTGGAGGGCTGGATGAACAGGACGACCCTGTGGAGGGCTGGATGAACAGGAAGACCCCATGGAGGGGTGGATGAACAGTAGCCCATGGAGGGGTGGTTAAACAGGAGCCCGTGGAGAGGGGTGGTTCAACAGTAGCCGGTGGAGTAGCGCACGATGGAGGCTGGATGAATAGGAGTCCGTGGATGAATAGTCACAGGTGGAGGCTGGAGGAGGTTGACAGTGGATGAACAGTAGCCCGTGGAGGCTGGAGGAGGTCGACAGTGGAGATGAACAGGACCCCCGCTTCGACTGTAGCGCTCAAACACAAGTCCGTTTCCTCCGTTTTGCGGTACGCCACACCCTCCCGATCAACAGGACCCCTTTTCGACCGTAGGAGGTCCAACACAAGTCCGTTTCCTCCATTTTGCGGTACGCCAGACCCCTCCCGATGAACAGGAACCCGTTTCGAACATGGTCGGTCGAACACAAGGCCGTTTCCTCCGTTCTGCGGTACGCTAGGCCTTGTTTCCATCGCCTGTTCCATCCAAGCCCTCCTGATGAACACGACGACGCATTCTGTTCCAACCCAGCCGGTTGGCTCCCCATGAACACGACGACGACGCTGTTTCTCCATTCCGACCCAGCCATGTACACGAGCCCTGGCCGTACGTATGCACGAGTAGGCGTTTGAGACCCCGCCCGTATGTACGTACGTGGTCATATTTACTTTCTTGCACCCTGGCCGTTGTACGTACGTGTACATGCTACGTGCGTGCCTCTACTACGACACGTGCGTGCCTCTACATCGACCAGTATGTACATACACGTTTGCGACCAGAATGACAACGCTACATACGCTCCGACCAGGTGGGTCCCGACTGTCAGGCACTTCCTTGCGTGCGAAGATGTAGCTGGTGGGTCCCAGCAGTCAGGAGGGTGAATCATTTTTTTTCCCGAACACACTTCCTTGCATGCGAAGATGTAGCTAGTGGGTCCCAGCAGTCAGGGGGAAAAATCATTTTGTTTTTTCTTGGACGCACTGCCTTGCATGCGAAGATGTAGCTGGTGGGTCCCAGCAGTCAGGGGGAAAACATTTTTTTTCCAAAATACGGTGGCCCGTCTGGTGGGCCCCGCTGTCAGGTGGAGGAATAATTATTTTGCGCGTAATAGGGAGGCACTTCCTTGCGGCTGCCGTGGACCCAGCTGTCAGCCTCTCCATGTACAGTACTCTTCCGATGGAAGTCGGTCGTTGACCACATTGACCACGCCGCACCGAGAGCACCATGGCGGTGGACGACGGCGAGGCCTAGGAAGGGGACGATGCGGAGCCGAGGAAGACGCGGCAGTGCATGCCCACGCGGAGAGGAGTACGAGGGTGCACTGGTTCGGCTGCGGTGTGAGGCTGCCATCGCCACAGAATAACAGGGGGTGTGGGTGAGTGGAGGGATGGCCTGGCCAGCGGTGGGAGTAGTAGCGGGCGGTGAGGCCTCCGTGGCAGCACAGCCGGCCATGGGAGGCAGGAGCAGGCGACACGACCGGCGTTGCTTTGGGCGGTTGTAGCAAGAAGACCAGAGGTTGAAGAAGCACGATGGCCGTTGGATGGACATCGTACGATCACTTCAGCTAGAATCGTTTATATTGACTAAGTTGACAAAGCCCTTGGTACGCGTCAACTTTGTAGGCCCACAGGTCAGCTTCAGAAACGGTGCGCCCTGGATGTCAGGGGGAGGAATCATTTTTTTTGGCGGGTGAAGCTAGAATATCCGAGATTGAAGAAAAGCACGGCATCTGTTGGATGGACATCTAACGGCCACTGCTGGTAGAACCGTGTGTTGACTATAAGTTGACAAAGCCTTGCATACGCGTCAACTCTCTTTTTTTAGGTGACGGTCAACTTAGTAAGGCCACAAGTGTGTGGCAGAGTTGTAGCCCATTTGAGATTTGTAACAATGTGCAGCCCATTTTGAATTCTAATGGAATTTACTACAGCCCATTTACAGTTTGTTGAAAGTATAGCCCATTTCAACCAACCGTTCAAAATAGAATTCAATAAAATTTCCCACATTTTGATGGGATCTGAAATATTTTTATCCCGAAATTTCTAGTCAGATTAAGTACAATTTCAATATAAATTTATATTACATAAAAATCCAACAAAACATTGCGCTCGCAACAATTAATGAAATTAAAATTTTCAATATCCAAAAATAATATTTTATAAAGTAATTACGTGTTTGGTGCATTTTTTATAGTTACTGCCCAGTTTTTATAATTACATCCCATTTATTATTTCTTAAAGCACATTTTCTTGTTAAGCCTAATGCATCCCTCCTAGGAAAGATTTGCAGCCCAGCGGGGCGGAGAATAACAACTTGACCTTGCCTGGGTATTCCTAAAAAAAGTATAACTGGGCTAGCCATTTTCAGCTTAAAAAAATTAATATCTGGGATGGATATCTGGCCTGGGCTAGACGGGCCACAGCCCGCCCAGTTAATACCTGCAGCGATGTTTTCGTTGTTGTTCAGAGGAGAAAAATTAATATCTGGGCTAAACATCGCTCAAGAAAAACTCTGAAGTGCTCACACCTCAAAAACACAAATACTGCTCGAGCTGCTTGGTCGCAACTGTCGGCCACTTCTTGTGCAATTCTCTCATTTATTGAGTACATAGGTTGACAATGGTGTGGGACCATGATATCAGGAAACCAGGAGGAAGCAATTTTTTTTGTAGTTTTATATAATAAGGAGGCACTTGCGTACATGCGGCTATGGCCCTGGTGGGTCCCCACTATCATCCTCTCCAAGTAAAGTGTTCTCCTCATCCTCATGTCCGTTAACCATGTTGACAACGTGAGACAGCAGCGCCATGGCGAGCACAACAACTCGAAGGACGATGGAGAGGGCCTCGTGGGCCCTATGGATGGTCTGATACAGCGCCCGCTGCTCATTCGAGAAGCCAGGATCATAGGGCTACATGTCCGCGATGGCATTGTCATTCGCTTGTTCACCGGTGCTCGTTGAGGAGACGGAGGTTGCGGCACAGGTCCCCCTGTGCTGGTAGCTCTTTCGCCATTAGGGCGTCGAAGTGCGGCCGCACTTGCTCTATGGTGAACACGGCATGACCCGGCTTGGACAGTGGCGCCGGCTCCTGGTCGGAAGCTACGTCCATCGTCTGGTTGTTGTCGCTCAGCTTGGCGAGCTCACTGGCGAGCCAGCATGTTCGGGTGCTGGACCAACCCACTGCCAAGCACGAGTCTGACTGCCCTGGCCCACCCAGACTGCCTCCCTTGCGCCCGTGCGCTTTCCTCCTGAAACGGTCAACACCGCCCGCCCGCTTCCCAGTGCAGGCGATTGCTCCGCCTTCAAACGACACAAGTGTTGTCCGTCCGTCCATCTGCCACCCACATTAATGATATGCAGTTGCCGAGGCGGCTACTCCGGCACCACACGTCCATCCCTCCGCCGCCCACAATTGCTATATAAACTGATGCGCCTGCCATAGCCGCAGTCATCCGCATCCGTTCCCTTTCTCCTGTCCACACCACTACTGCCCACCATGGCTTCCTCGCGCTCCAGCGCTCTTCGGGATGGGTGGATGATGGACCACAAGGAGATGGCAGCCATTGTTGCCGACTGGCTGGCCGGCAGGCAGTCGGAGGACGACGACGTCCCAATGGAGAACATGGTAGTCGACGATTCAGCGCCAACCCCCTCCTCTGTGCCATCTTCGCTGGTGCATTGCACCATGACCGTCGGCGAGGCCCGTGCCCAATATATGGACACAGTGAGGTAGAAGCATGGGGACAGTTCCGGGAGGCGCAGGCTAACGCCACCTACAACCACCGTCTCCTCGAGGAGCACCTGTAGGCAGAGGAGCAGATCGCCGCAAAGTGGGCGGAGCAGGAGGTGCTGCTCGACTCGTACTGCTCCGCCCACGAGGGCCGCCTCGAGTGCTGGCGGTACCACATGCGGGTGGCGAAGGCTGCGGCCGCCTACAAAGAGGGCGATGAAGCGGGCGAGGCGCTGTTTGGTGAGACCGAGGACAAGGTAGAGGACAATGCCGGTTCCGACAAGTCCCCGCTCCATAGGCATCAACGAGGCCCTGCTCCACTAAGGCCCCGCGGCGCCAACAACAAGGCAGAGGACATCGCCGGCTCCGTTGAGGCCCTGCCCCACCAAAAACGAGGCAGAGGACATCGCCGGCTCAGCCGAGGCCCCACCTTGCCGGCAACGAGGGGGAGGATTTCCCCCGCTCCGCCGAGGCGCCGCCCGCCGGCAACGAGACAGAGGACATTGCCGGCTCCACCGAGGCCCCGCCCCACTGCCAACGAGGCCGCGCCACACAGAAAATGAGGAAGAATAGAACACAGTAGGTCACCGCCGCTCGGGTCTAAGTAAGGCCACCGCTGCTACCCTCCGGTTGAAGCCAAGCTAGGCAGGTTGACCATTGACGGCCGGTTAGCTTCTTGGCGGCCACGTGGAGTCGGAGAGCTATGTTGGAGAAGGACGCTGCTTCTACTTAACTGCTGGTGCAGTTGGCTGACTGACACATGGGCCCAGCAGGCATTTGGGCCACATGTCAGTTACGCAACTACACCTGCAGTTAAGTCACTGAAGCTTCTGTTCGGCTCAGCCGGACACAAGTGGGTAGCTTCGGTTAATTAATTATCGGTACCTCCAGCGCACCCCTTTTTAGTTGAAGAATGTATGAAATGTAATGAAATCCGGCATGTTTATATGAAATCCGACCGTGTATGAATGAATTTATTTCGATTAGTTTGAATTCTTGTATCACTGGCATTGGATGAACATGCAAAACAATACATACTAGCATTATTCCCAGGGTGATCACCTCGTTTGCGGCAGTTTCACATGTACTCCCTCCGGTCCTTTTTAGTCTGCATACAAGTTTTTTCTGCAGTGAAAGTATCTCTACTTTGACTAATCTTATAGAAAATAGTATGCACTTTCACAATGTGCAAAGTAAAAAGGAACAGAAGGAGTACAAAGAGTTTGAGCAGCTTTTTAGCGTTCCTGTACATTGCAATCAAACACACAGGCCTGGCAATTCATAGAGAACATTCAAAACAATCGATGATTATGCATCTTAGTGATTCACATGTCAGAGCCAATATTTACTTTACAACTAAACAATAAAGAAAAAATTGATCGACGCTGCTGACAGCAAAGGGTGTCCCATTCGAAAATATCAAACGCATGTCTTCTTGCTAAAATCAATGAGCAAAATTGATAGGGTTGTCCCATTCCAAAATATCAAATGCCTATGATTGTGGAATGGGCAGGGTTTGCCATCAGTTTGGACATTGACATGGCACCTCGCGCTAAATAAACCAGCTATTCTTTTTGTGCAGTTCCACCAAAAATCAACCAAATTCATGCGTAGCTTCTATGATTTCGCCCTTATATGTTGCAATGCCTTGAACTTAATGGCACCTCCTTTCTTGTGGTGTAAATGAATGATTCGATGTATTCATGAACATTTTGTGCAGTTCCCATTGAAATCAAGCTGAGCACCCCTATTTGCACAAATACAAAAAAGTGATTAGTATAAAGCAAAATGTACTATGAATTGAGAGTTTAAACATGCACCTACATGGTCCATGTAGAGACACTTTTAGAAAAATGGAACTCACCAGAAAGAATCCTAGAACAACATTGTACTCACGCATCACAGCAAGAAAATGAAGATTTGTCAGTCCTTCTGAGCTGAAGTTAGTTTGGTCTTGTGGGGAGTAATGTAACCATCCTTCAACTGCTCCTTCTGATGATAAGATAGACAGGGCTTCTTCATCCTGGCATAATCGGAACTAGTCACTTCACGTACTCCATATTATTCTTCAGAGGAGGATGATCCTATTGTCTGCAAAGACAAGAGGACAACTAAATGCTAGCATCCCGATTTCCTCGAAAAAAGGAAAGGAAATATTTAAAACAGCACAGATGAAGCACTTCTCAAGGACAATACCTCTTTTTCATGACAGTATCTAAACAGCAGCACAACGCAAATAGAGATGACAAAGCTCAATCATATGGATGAAAGCAATGGGCGAGTACCAACCTTTGTCAGGAGGCTTATTGTGTAGAGCATACAGATGAAGCACTTCTCCGGAACCATCTGTTGCTATCTACTGTGGTGGCCATGCTCACTATATACTCCTCGATTAGTTTAATGTTTCCAACATCTTCTTATGCAGTTCCACTAAAATATATGGTATCTTCAAAGAAGACCCCTATTTGCACAAGTAGAGATAATTACGTATTACATTAAGAGTGGCATCAAATCAGTGGCAAAACAATTGCTTGTTCCAACCATAGCAATAAATTAAGATGCAAGACTATATCATTACTTGTGTCATCACAGTTCCAGTGCTTCATTACAGCACCGGGAGTTGATTTTTGTTTTTCTTCTGCTTGTTCTTCCCCTTCATCACTTGGTTCAATAACAGACAAGCTTCGCCTTCAATGTAAGATTTGGCATGTCAATTAGGGAGCACAAGTATAGCACTAAACAATGACATTAATTTTGAGATGAAAGTGGCAAAATACGGGCCAACAGTTGTGAAATATCCTTATCTTACCTCAATGGGATATTGCGGTGCACATACAGATTGGAAGTCTTGTCTCCATTTGTGCAGTTCACTAAAATCAAGCAACATTACCGTACAAGTAGCACAAACATATGAAAGCACACTGCAGAATCATGTGAAAGATGGCTAGTACTGACCTCTCATGACGTGGAATTCAAACAACTCACAAGAATAAGATCTGAACCAAATTTGCCAACACGGATAGGAAGTAAGATCTCCTCTTGTACAGTTCGACTAAGATCAAGCAATCAAGCAACATTGTCGGTGTGACATTTTGGTTGAACTGCACAAAACACTCTTAAAATAAAAGTGTTTTGTGTAGTGCAACAAAAGGTCACAATGCCAATGAGGTGAAGTAGATAACCCTGTTTACACAGAGGTGCAAAGGAAACAACTAGTGGTCAATAACGGTGGATGACACAGAAGCCAACAAAAAGAAGCATCTAACTTATCTAAATGGGAAAGAAAGCAAGAGAGTAGCATTTCTCAAACGGTGGCATTGATTAATATTAACACAGAGATTATATTAACAATAAAATTCGTTAAACATGTAATTTGCTTTTAACTGTGGCATTGCATCAATTTTCCAACGACATTATTAGAGGGTGTTTGTTTACAGGGACATTTTGGTGTAGGTACTAAAAAAACTCCGTGTCAGTCCCATCTAAACCAAACAGGAGGGACCTTTAGGGACTAAAAGTGGGAATTTGGGACTAAAGAAAGAAGACCCCGAGGGAGAGTCTTTTTGGGACTTTTTCCAACAGTTGCCCTTGCCACGCATCGCACCTTGTCTCTGTTAGTTCATTACTAGAGGTAACATGGTCTTTTAGCATGTCATTTAATAACCTCTAGTCCATGTTTAGTCCCTAGAACCAAGCAGGTAGGTACTAGGGAGGTTTTAACCAAACATGGACTTAGATTAACAACAGCTAAAGAGTTGCATGGGACAGTGGACGCACCAGCACCATGTGCATCTACCAGTGTACTGGGGTGATGCACAGTCTGTTGCAACAAAGAACTAACAACCAGGGAGCATATTTGTTTTGGTCCCAGTTTTGTTATCTTTAGGCACCTTTCCCTATGTGAGCGCAACAAATCTAGTCCTGCTCAAACTCTACAGCCTTGTCCCCCAAAACAAAAGATCAGTTCGTTACAGATGTGCGTACTGCGTTTGTCATTGTTTTCCCTTTTCCACCAACGTAGGTGTTGGATGGTTAGTCTATACTAGTACTTTCCCCCATTCCTTTCCTCTTTAAACCACGTCTTAGATTCGTGCGATACAACTTTCCCCACTACGTTCCCCTTCCTTTCCTTTTTGAACCACGTCCTAGATTCATGCTATACAACTTTTACCACTACTTTCTCCCATTCCTTTCCTCTTTGAACCACGTCCTAGATTCATGGTATACAACTTTCCCCACTACTTTCCTGTTTGATCCAACACCTAGATTCGATTGCAAAAGCGGAAAAAGCCCAGATGCAGCTAGAGCAATGCATGTGGAATAAGTAAATTATACCTTAAGGTTCTTGGGGTGTGGTTCGGTGGGAGACGGAGGCCGTTCGGCCCACACTATGTACGTCGGCAAAGAAGAAGAGATCGGAGGCCCTCCCGCACTGCCGCTGGGTGAAAGTGAACAGCTGCGTCGGTAGTGGATTCCCTCCCTCGCTGACGGCGACAGCGTTAAGCCTCCTTCCCTTCCCAGTGGACGGATCCTGCCGGCTCTTTGACCAGCAGTGACGGGAGAGAGAGAGGCCAACGAAGTCTTTTTTAGATCTAGAGAGGGTGAGACAGTGTGAAGAGAGCAACTACAAGCGCTGAGAGAGAGAGGCCAACGAAGACTTGTTTAGATCTGGAGAGGGTGAGAGAGTGTGAAGAGAGCAACTACAAGCGCTGAGGCTCCAACGTGTGTATATATACTGGAGAGAGTGTGTGAAGAGTGCAAACCCTAGAAAACAAGTGCCAAGGCTGCAGCTTATACGTGATGAGGTGATTATACGGTCACTACGAGATCGTATAGCTTCGTATCCATCCATTTTGACCAGTCAAAGAATCCTCCTTGCACGAATTATGCTCAAGTGTAGTTATCAAACCCGAGACCTCAAGTTTGATGAGCGAACAGGCTAACCAGCTAGACAGCCCTCCCGTTATGTTCAATGAGAGGAAAATAACCTTTTATACATTCCTGCATACGTGTGACAAGCATGTCGTGTTTTTTTTGTGGGAGTCATTGGGATTTAAATCATAATCGTGTCATGTGGATTTGGTGGTAAGACTATCCACAGTGGTGCAGAAATAATGCAGCCTTAGTCACCTTACTTCTCTCCACGTAGTACGTTGGGTCCCACCAGTCAGAGGGTGAAACAAACAAATTAATAAGAAAAATTAAAAGCGCTAGCGGTGTATCTTACCTCACATATCTCGCTACTGCTCGGGAACATAGTCCAATTGATCCCTCTGTTTGCTCACATACTATTTTAAGTGAATCCTTTTTATAACATGCACACAATTTTGGGCACTTGTATTCGACCTAAGTCAGTGTGCCAGCGTATCTCGTACTAATCCCTCCGTCTAGGTGTAATAAGTCACGTTAGAAGGTGTAGCGGGACCAAGGTGCAGGCAGATTGGAGGAGAAGGAGAAAATTGACCGGTCATTCCTCCAATCAAAGCCCTGATTTCTGTCTCTAAACACAACAATTAATCCAAACAACTATGAGATGCCATTTTAGATACCATGCAGGGCCACGTATAAACTCGCATGCAAGCCGACTTTGATTTCTTGACTGATCAACGCATAGTTGTGCTCCATGCATTGGGTTTCCAGGGGAGATAACAAGGCAGAGTAAGGAGCGTTTGGTTACATTTCTTAGCTAGGCTGGTCATAGTGGTGAGTAACTTGGACTAGTAACATGCATATGTTCTAGTCTATGTTACTACTACACGAAGTTTGCTGTCGGAAGTGAGCCGATCTGGCTCTCCTGAGCTAGCAAGGTTTTTCTAGCCCACCCAAGCTAGCTGGACCACAAAAGCTAACATATTTTAACAGTTTCAAACGCCCAACCTTGCCCGGCTATGCTATAAGCTGTTCTTGCTAAGGATCCAAACGCTCCCTAAGTAACAATGCTCGCTAGCAATGAGGCCAGGAGGGGATTGAGATGCGAAGTTAATGGACGACGCCTAAACATTTTGGGAATATCTAATTTCTGTAAGATGACTTAACACCTAGACGGAGGGAGTACTACTCCTTAGTCCAGGTTTGATGGAATATTCGTCACCTTTTCTCTTCTTGTACGTACTCCATTTGTATCTCACTTCCTGTGGCTTCGCACTCGCACGATTTTCCTATTCTATGAACATGTGTGCGCGCGCGCGCGTGTGTGTGTGTGTTTAACAGCATGTGTGTGTTAGAGAGAGCGACAGATCGACCTCCTGCTACAGAGAGATGGTGTGTATTGTACGATTTTAGCCGTGAGAGTCAGTGTATGTGACACCCTCGATTCAATCGTACACTAATCATACACGCAAATGTGTACGATCAATATCAAGGACTCACGGGAAGATATCACAACACAACTCTAGACACAAATTAAAATAATACAAGCTTTATATTACAAGCCAGGGGCCTCGAGGGCTCGAATACATAAGCTCGAATACACAAGAGTCAGTGGAAGCAACAATATCTGAGTACAGACATGAGTTAGACAAGTTTGCCTTAAGAAGGCTAGCACAAAAGCAACATCGATCGAAAAGGCAAGGCCTCCTGCCTGGGAGCCTCCTAACTACTCCTGGTCCTCGGCGTCCGTCACGTGGTAGTAGGCACCCTCGGGGTAGCAGCAGTCGTCAAAGGTGGCATCTGGCTCCTGGACTCCACCATCTGGTTGCAACAACCAGAAAGAAGAAAGAAGGGGGAAAAAGGGGGGAGCAAAGCAACCGTGAGTACTCATCCAAAGTACTCGCAAGCAAGGATCTACACTACATATGCAACATTATCAAAGGAAGGCTGTATATGTGGACTGGGCTGCAGAAATGCCAGAATAGAGAGAAGGTCTAGTCCTATCGAAGACTAGCATCTTCTGGAAACCACCATCTTGCAGCAAACAAGAGGGAGTAGAGTAGCATAAAGTAAAGTGGTAGTAGTGTTATCAACCTCTGCCAGAGATCCTTTCTCGACTCCCTGCGAGAAAGCAATCCCAGAGCCATACTATCCAGTTATCATCACAATCAAATCCTCATCACCATCCAGTTCTCATCACAAGTATCCAGTTCTAGTTGTATCGATCGGGATACAACTCCAAGTGTCCGTTACTGTAGGACAGGCTATCGATAGATGTTTTCTTCCCTGCAGGGGTGCACCAACTTACCCACCACGCTCGATTGACTCCGGCCGGACACACTTTCCAGGGTCATGCCCGGCCTCGGCCAAACAATACGCCGCAACTCGACCTAGGCTTAATAGAGAGGCCAGCACGCCGGACTAAACCTATGCCCCCAGGGGTCATGGGCCATCTCCCCAGAAACTCCTGCACGTTGCGTACGCGGCCGGTGAGCAGACCTAGCTACCTCCTTCAACAAGGCAGGCGCTTGCGCAGTCTAACCCGGCGCGCGCCACTCAGTCGCTGACGTCTATTAAGATTTGGCTGATGTATACGACGCAGAACGGCCATACTATGCCCACGTGATGGTTAGTGCTATCAGGCCAGAGGCCCCTCGGATCAAATATCCAAATCGTAGTGGATTAGGAACGCGCGGTAACAAGCAGAGACTCACGAAAAATGTGACCCCGTTGCCCCGTCTCGAGGCCTTGCGGCAAGGGCTAAGAATGCCCGGCCACGCCTCGTAATTATCTCACGGGCACCTTCCAGGTCAACCCGTCTCCACATCACTTTCCAAGTAACAGTTGTAAAGTCCAAGTATCCGTGTGTCCAAACATCAAGAGGAAAACCCAAGGAATCACCCTCGGTGGGTTCCACTCAATGTAATCATCAAGGTGAACGTAGAGGAATCACCCTCGGTTCACACTTGAGGGGTTGCACGACAGAGTCGTATCGGAAGTGGTTAAAGAGGAAATCACCCTCGATGACCACGACCGAATAGCTACACTACAGGGTTAACATCAGAAGTGCTGTAGAGGTCTCACCCTCGGCACTCGATAGTAACCCAGCAGTGTCGAGCAACTAAGGGGAAAGCGATGTGCGGTGCCGGGGCCTGGTCTTCAATCCCGTTGATCGGGTCTTCAATGATGAAGCAGGGGCAACAAGGACAAGGTGGGGGTCACTGATGGATCACTAACCAGCCTATACTAAGCAGTTTAGGATAAGCAGGTAAGGTGCAATAACAGGTACAAAAGCAGGCTATGCATCAGAATAGGAGCATACAATAACAGTAGCAAAATCTAATGCAAGCATGAGAGAAAGGAATGGGCGATATCGGGATGATCAAAGGGGGGGCTTGCCTGGTTGCTCTGGCAAGGAGGGGTCGTTGTCGACGACGTAGTCGATCACCGGGGCATCAGCGGCCTCGGGGTCTACCGGAGAGAAGAGGGGGAAGAAACAGTAAATATAAAGCAAACATAGCATCACAAAGCATAACGTGGCAATATGTTGTGCCGGGAGTGACCTAACGTATGGCTACACGATATAGGTGAAGGGGGAATATCAACCGGGAATGTTTTCCCGGTTCCGGACCTGTGTCAGACAGATGACCGGAGGGGTAATGTTCCATGTTCAGATAGTTAGAGGCATCTGACATGTATGTGGGTAGCGTATTCGGGTTCATCTCGTTGTTCTGAGCAACTTTCATGTATAAAGTTTTTCGATCTGAGCTACATTTTATTTAACATGATTTTCTAAAGTTTTTATTAATTTCTTGAATTTAGTTATTTATCTCAACATTAACCAGAATAGTAAATGATGACATCAACATGACATCATGCTGACATCAGCAGTCAACTGTGCAGTTGGCTGGGTCAACTACATGTGGGCCCCGCATGTCATACACTGTTTAGTTTAATTAATGTTTAGCTAATTAAATACGGTTTAATTCAATTAACTAATTAACTAGAATAATTTAAACAGGATTAAATAACTTAATTAATTTACTAATTAATAATTTTATTAATTACATTTTCTATTTTAAATTTCTGTTCTAGGGGTGGGGACCCTACGTTAGTGGCCCAGGGCGGTTTATTGGGCACGGGTTAACGGGGCGGGCGTGGGCGCCCGTGCCCGTGACCACCAGGGGCGATGGCCACGGCTGCGGGCCAAAGCCACACGGCGAGGTGGTTGGCCAGGGCGGCGCAGCCAGAGCCGCACGGCGAGGTGGCTGGCCAGGGCGGTCG
>NC_041393.1:346105069-346111443 GCF_002162155.2 Triticum dicoccoides | reverse complement strand
GGGGGGGGTATTGGCCTTCTCTTTTTGTTTTATTTTAATTCTGTTTGCAGAATTTGCTTGCAATATTTTGAGCTGCCAATTGGTCTTTGTAAAAATGTGGAACTTGGCCACATAAATACATTGCAATAGTTAGCACTGCCACAAAAAGGCTGTGAGGCTTTTGGAATAGTTTGAAATTTTTATAAAGTAAAAAGGCATTTAAACTATTGTTTTAGCCACTGCTTTAAGTAGTTTAGGCCACTTAAACCCTTTGCAAAAATGTTGGTCCACCACCAATATTAGTTGTGGAATATTTGGCACATGATGAACATTTTTGTATTCATGTTTGAGGAATTTTGAATTATGGACTTGATGTTTTGAACAAGTGGCAACTAGGCAAGGTAAACATGATGACATGTCATGATGAGTGGGAGATTACTATGGCATGAATCTCGGGGTGTTACAAATCTCCTCCACTACAAGAAATCTCGTCCCGAGATTTAAGTGGTGAAGTAAAGAATAACTTCGGGAGAATTGACCCTTATAGGGTTAATTATCTGGTAAACAATTCAGGGAATGTGGCAGAAGTATCTCTTGAGTTGAAACTTAAGAAAACATCGAGAGCAAAATATGAAGGTACAATAGGAAGTTTCGAGCGAAATGGACAAACGATCGATACCTGAACAGAGTGTGAGAAGGGGGTTCAGAGTATCGGGAATAGATCAAATCTCGGAAGGTGGCTCGTGACAAAACACAAAGCCAAGAGCAAATGATACTTCGGAAGAAAAGGATATACAGGAGAGTCAGGTTCCGATCCTGTGGAACTGTGGGTTATGAGCCCACTTTTGGGTTAAAAGTAGAAAGGGGGCCGATAGCAAGGCATGTCAGATGATAGACTGTCAGTTATGTTGTCAACACGTTGGTACCAAGGGCGAGGGACAGAGAGAACTATTTTCCTGCTCGCTGAACGAGGCGGATCAGTAGGCGAAGTTCTCGTCCATCGGGGGTTACCAGGATGTCATCAGCAATAGTAACAGGGTCTCACTGACAGAGTTGTAAACCGAGGTGTTTCCATAAGCAGGGAATTATTTCTGCTTATAACATATATAGATCACAAGAAAGGTTGAGCAAACCAATGGAAAGGAAAATGTGTTTATCGAATCAACAACCCAAAGGAAGGGAAGATGTGTTTACTCATAAGAGTTGGGATTATATCCCTCCCAAGGGGAAGCGGAGCAGGATATACATGATATGACAACAAGTTTAAATATCATTTAGATAAAGGGGGCGAGGGGATAATCATGATATTACCCATACAATGGTGTTTGGATAATAGATCAAGAAACACTCGACAGTGTGCTTCGAATGTTCATGGTTGATATTCGGAACACCTCAGTCATGCTTCGAGGTAGCATTAACTTGGTGTTACAAGTAGGGGCTAGAGTTGAAGATCACAAGAAATACTCAAAGAACGATTGCATGAATAGCAAGGAGTCCAAGGTATAACCAAGACATGATCAACATGTGTTGGAAAGGAGATAAGGGGGTTGTTAATGATAATTCAAATCATTGAAGGTCAATGATGGTATTTCTCACCATGAATTCAATTGTCATTTCAACAGAAGTCAAAATGTTGATGCTGATCACGACACCTTTGTCGAGAGGCTCTATGAAGATGCCATCGAACAGCAACGACATCAAGCAAAAGGAATGTTGAAGCAAAGGCTATTGGAACCACGTATATGACACAAGCTCGGATTCGAGCTTGTTGTTCAAGGAGGAATGATAAGATGAGGAAGATTGACGTAAGCATAGCTCGTCGTCGGAAGTTGCACTCCAGAAGAAGGACCGGATAGCACAGTTAAAATTAGCTCGATAATGATATAGCCGATCAGGCTAGGAATGATGTGATGGAGTATCATTCCAATGAGAATTCACAAGAGGTAGTGCAATGACACAATATCCTCGAGATAACAGGGGGCAACACTCGAGGTAGATCGAAATAGAGGTTGGACAGATGAAAAGATCTATAGAAGACAAGTATTTTAATTTGTTCGAGAAATGGAATCAAAGGGGAACAATCATGGTCAGAACCACAGTTGCAAAGGACCAAACATAGTTACCAGATGAACTTATAACAAGGGGATTATTATTATCACAAGAAGCTTCCATGATAAGTTCCACATCGGGTCCATGGGCATGAACACAAAGTTCAAGGTCGACTCCCACTTCTTCAATGCATATCCTTTCATTTACTTCTCGCGTTCAATGAAGTTGTAGTGTTGACATGTTATCTGGCAAAAACACCAGAAGAGTAAGACTCGTTAAAAACTCTCGGGTTCAAACGGATTAGGGGAGGCATAGGTTCAACCCATAGGGGCATCTTAGGAACCTATTCCACAAACTTCAAAAGTAAACAACACAAGCTCGAAGCAGAGCATGGTTGACAAAAGGAGAGGATACAATTTACCAAAGGCTTTATGTATCCGAGAAAAGGCTCACAAGGTTATTGCATATGAAGGATGTTGTCGGATAACAACCCGGCAATGGGCCTGCCGGTCCACAATGGAGCTGATGTGAGTATCGGTACTCAATCAGAGGAAGAAAGAATGCAAGGGCATCGGATTATAGAACATCTGAATAATTCGATGCTTAGATAACAAAGGAATTATGATTTCCTAAACGAAGGATCAGAAGTAGACGCTCTGATCAAGGAGGGATAGGTAGAATAGACCTAGGGCACAATTGATGACAAATAGATTGGTCGAGAACCAGCTCATGTTCAAAATGACGTCTAAGCCAAAAAGATATAGAAGGATCACTGATGATTGTGTGCCTTCACACACATGTTGAATCAATAGGATCAAAATGAAGGTGTCGAAGGATACTAATGAATATTGCTACACATATGGAAAGCATCCATAATGCAAGCAGACAATTAATTGCAGAGCAATAGTTTGAAGAGGATACTCGAAAGATCGGGTAGTATTTCCAAGTATTTTGAAAAGCATATGAACAACTGGGGATGAGTGGACCCCGGTTAAGTGAATTATCCTTAGTGCAAAAAGAAGCTGCAAAGCAGAAGGCACAAGGATTCTCGGAACAACGGAGAGTGCTAGGGGTATCTTGTATCAACATGAGCAACTGGGGATGAAGGTACAAATGGCAAGGAGGGTATTCACGAGGATTACCGGTGGTCAGGAACTGTAAGGCAGTGTGCACAGAGTCTCAAGAAACATCGAGGAGTAACCGCAGAATCTTCTGGCGAAGCAAGTGATCATCGGTAAGGTCGGGGCTCACCGGGAGGAAGTGGGCACGAGAACCTAATGTCAGAGTTATTAAATTCGTTTAACCCGAGTAGAAGAGAGAACAGAGTCCCAGAGTAAAGACGAGGAATAAAAGATCCTAATACCACCCAATGGCGACATAGGCCCGTAAGACACACAGCCAGTGTTAGTAAAAGTTTTTCAGTGACTAGACTCAACTTCGGCCAAGTAGTTGGAAAGGGGGCTACCTACAGGCAGTCGGCTCTGATACCAACTTGTGACGCCCTCGATTCAATCGTACACTAATCATACACGCAAATGTGTACGATCAATATCAAGGACTCACGGGAAGATATCACAACACAAATCTAGACACAAATTAAAATAATACAAGCTTTATATTACAAGCCAGGGGCCTCGAGGGCTCGAATACATAAGCTCGAATACACAAGAGTCAGCGAAAGCAACAATATCTGAGTACAGACATGAGTTAGACAAGTTTGCCTTAAGAAGGCTAGCACAAAAGCAACATCGATCGAAAAGGCAAGGCCTCCTGCCTGGGAGCCTCCTAACTACTCCTGGTCCTCGGCGTCCGTCACGTGGTAGTAGGCACCCTCGGGGTAGCAGCAGTCGTCAAAGGTGGCATCTGGCTCCTGGACTCCACCATCTGGTTGCAACAACCAGAAAGAAGAAAGAAGGGGGAAAAAGGGGGGAGCAAAGCAACCGTGAGTACTCATCCAAAGTACTCGCAAGCAAGGATCTACACTACATATGCAACATTATCAAAGGAAGGCTGTATATGTGGACTGGGCTGCAGAAATGCTAGAATAGAGAGAAGGTCTAGTCCTATCGAAGACTAGCATCTTCTGGAAACCACCATCTTGCAGCAAACAAGAGGGAGTAGAGTAGCATAAAGTAAAGTGGTAGTAGTGTTATCAACCTCTGCCAGAGATCCTTTCTCGACTCCCTGCGAGAAAGCAATCCTAGAGCCATACTATCCAGTTATCATCACAATCAAATCCTCATCACCATCCAGTTCTCATCACAAGTATCCAGTTCTAGTTGTATCGATCGGGATACAACTCCAAGTGTCTGTTACCGTAGGACAGGCTATCGATAGATGTTTTCTTCCCTGCAGGGGTGCACCAACTTACCCACCACGCTCGATTGACTCCGGCCGGACACACTTTCCAGGGTCATGCCCGGCCTCGGCCAAACAATACGCCGCAACCCGACCTAGGCTTAATAGAGAGGCCAGCACGCCGGACTAAACCAATGCCCCCAGGGGTCATGGGCCATCTCCCCAGAAACTCCTGCACGTTGCGTACGCGGCCGGTGAGCAGACCTAGCTACCTCCTTCAACAAGGCAGGCGCTTGCGCAGTCCAACCCGGCGCGCGCCACTCAGTCGCTGACGTCTATTAAGATTTGGCTGATGTATACGACGCAGAACGCCCATACTATGCCCACGTGATGGTTAGTGCTATCAGGCCAGAGGCCCCTCGGATCAAATATCCAAATCGTAGTGGATTAGGAACGCGCGGTAACAAGCAGAGACTCACGAAAAATGTGACCCCGTTGCCCCGTCTCGAGGCCTTGCGGCAAGGGCTAAGAATGCCCGGCCACGCCTCGTAATTATCTCACGGGCACCTTCCAGGTCAACCCGTCTCCACATCACTTTCCAAGTAACAGTTGTAAAGTCCAAGTATCCGTGTGTCCAAACATCAAGAGGAAAACCCAAGGAATCACCCTCGGTGGGTTCCATTCAATGTAATCATCAAGGTGAACGTAGAGGAATCACCCTCGGTTCACACTTGAGGGGTTGCACGACAGAGTCGTATCGGAAGTGGTTAAAGAGGAAATCACCCTCGATGACCACGACCGAATAGCTACACTACAGGGTTAACATCAGAAGTGTTGTAGAGGTCTCACCCTCGGCACTCGATAGTAACCCAGCAGTGTCGAGCAACTAAGGGGAAAGCGATGTGCGGTGCCGGGGCCTGGTCTTCAACCCCGTTGATCGGGTCTTCAATGATGAAGCAGGGGCAACAAGGACAAGGTGGGGGTCACTGATGGATCACTAACCAGCCTATACTAAGCAGTTTAGGATAAGCAGGTAAGGTGCAATAACAGGTACAAAAGCAGGCTATGCATCAGAATAGGAGCATACAATAACAGTAGCAAAATCTAATGCAAGCATGAGAGAAAGGAATGGGCGATATCGGGATGATCAAAGGGGGGGCTTGCCTGGTTGCTCTGGCAAGGAGGGGTCGTTGTCGACGACGTAGTCGATCACCGGGGCATCAGCGGCCTCGGGGTCTACCGGAGAGAAGAGGGGGAAGAAACAGTAAATATAAAGCACACATAGCATCACAAAGCATAACGTGGCAATATGTTGTGCCGGGAGTGACCTAACGTATGGCTACACGATATAGGTGAAGGGGGAATATCAACCGGGAATGTTTTCCCGGTTCCGGACCTGTGTCAGACAGATGACCGGAGGGGTAATGTTCCATGTTCAGCTAGTTAGAGGCATCTGACATGTATGTGGGTAGCGTATTCGGGTTCATCTCGTCGTTCTGAGCAACTTTCATGTATAAAGTTTTTCGATCCGAGCTACGTTTTATTTAACATGATTTTCTAAAGTTTTTATTAATTTCTTGAATTTAATTATTTATCTCAACATTAACCAGAATAGTAAATGATGACATCAACATGACATCATGCTGACATCAGCAGTCAACTGTGCAGTTGGCTGGGTCAACTACATGTGGGCCCCACATGTCATACACTGTTTAGTTTAATTAGGGTTTAGCTAATTAAATACGGTTTAATTCAATTAACTAATTAACTAGAATAATTTAAACAGGATTAAATAACTTAATTAATTTACTAATTAATAATTTTATTAATTACATTTTCTATTTTAAATTTCCGTTCTAGGGGTGGGGACCCTACGTTAGTGGCCCAGGGCGGTTTATTGGGCACGGGTTAACGGGGCGGGCGTGGGCGCCCGTGCCCGTGACCACCAGGGGCGATGGCCACGGCTGCGGGCCGAAGCCACACGACGAGGTGGCTGGCCAGGGCGGCGCAGCCAGAGCCGCACGGCGAGGTGGCTGGCCAGGGCGGTC
>NC_041393.1:346075897-346104426 GCF_002162155.2 Triticum dicoccoides | reverse complement strand
GGGGGGGGTATTGGCCTTCTCTTTTTGTTTTATTTTAATTCTGTTTGCAGAATTTGCTTGCAATATTTTGAGCTGCCAATTGGTCTTTGTAAAAATGTGGAACTTGGCCACATAAATACATTGCAATAGTTAGCACTGCCACAAAAAGGCTGTGAGGCTTTTGGAATAGTTTGAAATTTTTATAAAGTAAAAAGGCATTTAAACTATTGTTTTAGCCACTGCTTTAAGTAGTTTAGGCCACTTAAACCCTTTGCAAAAATGTTGGTCCACCACCAATATTAGTTGTGGAATATTTGGCACATGATGAACATTTTTGTATTCATGTTTGAGAAATTTTGAATTATGGACTTGATGTTTTGAACAAGTGGCAACTAGGCAAGGTAAAGATGATGACATGGCATGATTAGTGGGAGATTACTATGGCATGAATCTCGGGGTGTTACAGTGTATCCTCTCATTTCTGGGCGTCCGGTAGGGACAGGCAGACAGCTGCCACGCCCGCTCCTGACTAGCCTGGCCCACCCAAAGCCCCTCCATCGCCCGTGCGCGCTTCTCGCCTAAAATGGCAGCGCCGCTCCAAAGAATCGGTGCCGCATTCATGCTCGGGCAGAGCGGACACGACCTCTGACTGGCGCCTGCGTTGAAGGGAGAAGCGGATTCAAGAGTGATGGTTGCTTCGTCCGTCCAACTTACTGCTGGGTCTATGTGATTTGACGGCTCATTGGTCATTATTACTGAGGTGGTAGGACTGTTGGATGTCCCACGCTTTCGGTGAAAGGAGGTACTACTAGATTACAATTTTCTCCATTCTTATAGCGGAGGAGTGCAAGAGCAGTACATGCAGGCTCAGTGATTACATGGCCCACCTCACACTATCACCATATTTTCTGGACACAATGTGACACCTAACTCTTTACATAGTACTCCCTCCATTCCTAAATATAAGTCTTTGTAGAGATTCCACTAGGTGGACTACGTACGGAACAAAATGAATGAATCTACACTTAAAATGCATCTATATACATCCATATGTGGTTCATGGTGAAATCTCTACAAAAACTTATAGTTAGGAACGGAGGAAGTACTAGTATAGTACGTACTGTAATTTATCAGTGAGATAAATTTGTACAACGCTATGAAGCTTCCAGCTTCTGTTACATGTATCTTGCGTCCAAGGTTGCCCGTTGCAACATTTCATAAAATACAAAGGAGACTAACATGCATGCTATTGCATCTCAATGATTGACAGATCATAGCAAATATGTACTCCCTCCGTTCCAAATTAAGTGTCTCAACTTTATGCAAACTTTAGTACAAAGTTGTACTACTACTAAAGTTGACACTTATTTTGGAACAGAGGCAACTAAAGAAAAAAAGATCCTGTAACACCCCAAAATTTTAACCTTGTTTTAATTAATTAAAATTTTGCCAGGAAACTTAAACTTTTGTTTTCTGGATTTTCTTTTGATTTCAGAACCTTTCTTCCCTTTATTTTTATGGAGTCTTTACCTCAAGTGAAAAACTTCCCAATTTTATTGGACTCATTTGCCCTCTCAAATAAAACAATTCTTTTATGAGTGGGATTATCTATATAATCATTTTTCCCCTGAACTTTATTTCTCTAATTTGTTTTTTTCATAAGTTTAGGGTTCCATTTGCACTGCAACCCTTTGATAAATTCATTAAAAACTTCCAGCAAAAATTGGAGATGTCATGTGATGTTTTTAAAACACTTTTATGCAAAAATATATTTCATTCATTGAATATTTTGAGTTCTACACCTAATTTTCAAATCTGGTCCAGTGGGCAGTTTTGCACTACAACCTATTTAAATATTTCTTTAAAACTTCTACCAAAATTTTGGGATGTCAGTAGGACCATATTATTCCATTATATGCAAAAATCCAGGGATGTTCTTTGAAAAAATTGAGTGAAACAACCTCTTTTTCATTCTGGTGCAACTTGGTGATTTGCACTGCATCCATCTTCTAACTTGCTCCTCTACCCATGAGCTTTCTCCTACTTGTAGTACACCTTACCAAACCCTTAAGTCCAAGAGCATGAACCCATTGGGAGATTTTTGTCCATGCATTGATGCCATTTACCTTCTGTCCAGAACTGAAGATTTGCAAAACTTGCACTAGCAAGTTTCTTATTTTGGCAAACTAACCTCACCACCCTCCCTTTCACCTAAAGAGACCCCACTCTGGAAGATTTGACCACTCCAAAAAATGCCTAGGTGCATGTGGCATTCTGTCAAACACTTTATGGGCATGACCAGTTTTGACATGAGTTTTAGTTTGCACTATGAACTTGCTTCCCTTGCCTAACCACCTTGTCCAATAAAATCCTAGCTACTCCTAACCTAGGTCTGCTAATTTCTAGCATCACCCAACCTCTGTGGCATGCACGGGCATTTCGCCGAGCACCTAGTGGGCGTGCTCTGGGCGCGCCCAGAGCGCGCGTTTTGCACGTGCCGCGCTCGAGCCGCTGCGCCCCTGGCCTATTCCCCCAAGCTTATCCATTCACTCTGCTGCTCGCAGCGTAGGGCCAAGCCATCGACACGTACACCCCCGCGAGCACCGCAGCCCTCGCCACGTCTCCGGCAAGCCAGCAGCTAGCCGTCATTGCCGCCCGACAGCCCCTGCACTGGTCGGCGCCGCCCGAGCCACGCCCGCTCGCCAGCTCGCCCTTAGAGCAGTAGCCGCTCGTCCGCTAGCTCCTGCCGCCATCCCCAGCCCCACCACGATGCCCAGCAAGCTACAGAACGGCGGTCACCGACGAGCTCATCCACGGCCGCCTCGAACCGACTTGGGAGCACTATAAAAGGAAGCCCCTCGAGCCCCTCCGAGCACACAAGCAGCCTCAGAATGCTCCCCTAGTTCTCCCATGGCAGCCAAATTGACCCGGGGAGGTCTTCTTCCCCACCTCCGGCAACCGCAGCCGCCGCCACTGTCCCGGCCATTCCGGTGCCACCAAAGCCTCCCCCTCTCCACTCTCTTCACCAGGATCTTCCTCTCCCCCTCGTGAATCCATCCCCCTGCTCGATTTTGATCGGGACTCACTGCGGGAGAAAAATCACTTTGCCCGACAACCACCGTCCGCTGCGAAACTCGCCGCCGGCAGCTCCGTCCAACCCAGAGACCATATCGACCACCGGAGTGACCGTCTCGATCTCCTGAACCCGCGGATGGCCTCCATTTCCCGAACGGTGCCGCCATTCACCGGTGAGCATCGCCGGAGCTCCGCCTCTGTTTGGTCGGAGGAGGCGACGCGCGCTTGGACTGGTCAAACCTGACCAGTGGGCCAGGCAGGTCCACTGTCAGTGACCCAGTGCCGATCCACGCAGGCATAAGTGGAAACATATTTTTAGAATACACCTTCGACGAGGTCAGTTCGAATCGTTTTCTTTTTATTCTGTTTAAAAAAAATAGATTTTGACCACAGCTTTGACTGCCTATAACTTTTTAATGATAACTCCAAATGAATTGATTATTTTTCCTACCTCTCTCAAATTTAATCTAGTTTATTTTAAGATTTATTTGAAAAAATTTCAAACAACTTTTTGTGCTGTTTTGAATTTGTGTGTTGATTCAAATTTTATTTAAAATAGGACTTTGGAGAGAGAAAAGCAAACTTTCAAAAGTTTTGGAGTGCACCCTGCCTTTCCACATATTGAAGGCAAGCATTCTGAACCGTGGCATAATATTTTGCATGCATTATTTGACACGATTATGACACCACCTCAATACGTGGAACTCGTTATTTTATGTGGTGATGTGATCGCTTGCATGAATGCTTATTTGAAATTTCCTTGTTGTTGGAAATGGACATGCTTGTGATAGTGATCATCCTCGTATGCCTTTCGTGCCTACCGGAAGGAAAATGGGAAAGTCTCTGTCTTGGGTAGACCCGAGCTTGTCCCTAGTTTCTCGTCAAGACGAGTGTGTCCGGCATGGCATGAGGGGTATGATGAGTGGTGATTCTGTCTGTTGGATGAAATATATTCGTTATGCTAATCATGCAGGGAATACTTAAAACCTCCTGATTCGACCATAGATCGAGTCTTGTCCCAGTAACCCCCATACTTGTTTCTTACTACAACTTGTCTCTACAACAAGTAGAGTACAGTTCAGTAAGTCGTCAACCCCTTTCTAGCACACACCGTACAGAGAGGCCATGGTGGAAGATACCGGTTGTAGCTGGTAGGCAGGCCACCTAGTCCGGGCGCATGGGTGTTTCCGGTTGAGACCGAGAGGGGAGGCCACCCCTTAGAGCGCGCGATATAAATTTGATCCCATGCTACGCGAGGTTGTAGCCTCCCTACTTAGAGTTTTGCTTAACAAGTGTCGTGGGTGATTCTAGACACCGGTAAGTTAAGCTGGTGTGTGCAAGTTAGGTGTGTTTTCAACTAAAAGGCCGTAGACGGAATTAGTCCCGATGGACTAAAGGAATCCGTTACTCGTGGGTAAAGAGTACACCCTCTGCAGAGATTAAACCTATTCGAATAGCCGTGTCCATGGTTAAGGATTACAGTCTGGGATGGGTTAAGTGTCGGTCTTCGGAGGAGAAACTGTTATACCAGAACTGGGATCACGACTTGAGACTTGTGATGATTATGATTATTATTTTGTTGTGGACTAACCCGTTATGTTATTGGCATTATCGAATATCCCTGGGATGGTTCTACCTCCTAGATATTCACTGTGATTATTTATAAGCCCTTTACGTGGTGTCGCTGAGACGCCCGACTGTGGCATGCTTGTTACTTATTTACTTTATAAGCCATTTATGTGGTGTCGCTGAGATGCCCGACTGTGGCATGCTTGTCATTTATTTACATTATAAGCCCTTTATGTGGTGTCGCTGAGACGCCCGACTGTGGCATGCTTGTCATTTATTTACCTTATAAGCCCTTTATGAGGTGTCGCTGAGACGCCCGACTGTGGCATGCTTGTTATTTATTTTATAAGCCCTTTATGTGGTGTCGCTCAGACGCCCGACTGAGGCATTTCTCTTTGTTTACTAACCTTTCGAGGCGTCGCTTCAGACACCCGATCGGTGCATTTTATTATTAATATGTTATTGCATATTCATAAATAACCTGCTTGCATGCATCAGAGTTTTTATTATCTTTTGTGACTGACATCGTGAACATAAAATATTTCTGAACATCGTTGTTATATTATACCCGTGTTCATAATGTTTGCGAGTACATTCAAAGTACTCACTGGCTTGTCCCTGGCTATTGTCTTGGCCAGATTTCTTGCGCGGAGAGGAGCGACCGTGATGACAGCCCCGGAACCTAAGCAACGGTGATAGCAGCCTCGCGAAGATAGGAGTTAACCTGGTCAGCTATTCCTGTGGGAAATGGAGTCCCATAGACACTGATGATCCACAACCGCTTCCGCCATCAACCACTAGAAACCATTTGTTGTACTCACAGGCCATAATGGTCTTGTGCTACATATTTTGTATTTTTGCTTGGAGTTCTGTAACAAGTTGGTGCCTCATCAGCTAACAGTAATCCCGGGGCTGGTGAGCACAAATGCCATTTTCTGGGAAATTAATACCTGGAAAACCGGTCGCCACAGATCCATGCAGTCCCTAGCCCTTGAACCGTAAACCATAAACAGGCTTTAATTTGCTGGCAATGTTCGAGCTTCCTAAGAAATGAAGTTTGCAACCTTTTGACCATCAGATCATTTTGTGCAGTTTCACCAAAATCAAGATGAGCATCCCTGTGGAAAACAAATTGAAGAAGCGTGATTAGAATAAGATTACTTGGACTAGTTGATGAGACATAAACTCATCACAAATACAGTACGTAGAAGCCAATAGAGGTATGTGCGGGTCAAAGAAGTAGAGAAATATCCACATGGAGTGATGTGGGCAGCTGGAGGAGTGGTGCAAGCCGGCTGCAAAGGGAGTTGTACCCGAGGGGTGTCGGGATGTAGCTCAACCTTGAGAAGGGCGGCGGGAGGCGGCAACTGCCCATGTCGCGGCAGTGAGCATGGGACAAAGGCAACCTCACCGGCTTTGTGTGAGAGAACGGCGGGGACCCCTGATCGGGATGTGCTGATAGTGGGTTTTCACCGTCGGCAACGGCAACCGTATCTACACTAAGCATCCACCCCTTCCCCCGGCGGACGTGATCCACCGGGATGTTAGAGATGTGGCCACAGTCATTTTGTGTGAGAGAGCAACCCCATCAAGAAACCGTGTAGGCTAGCCCGTCCTGACTATGTCTATAGTGGAGCGGTTTCCTTTTCTCTCCATATGAACCTATCATATTGCGTACGTGCCACTGAAGAAAAAACATTATTTATAAATGACGCGGCACCTACTACTCGTTCTCCTATAAACCTTGCACTTGGCATCTCCAAAATATTAACCTTGCGATTGGCTCTTCGCCTCTTCGGGAAGTCGAGTAATAATGGTACTGCAGTATATATCGTTCTGGCTATATGAGAACGAATGAATTGCTGCACGTCCACCACGTGGGCGAGGGTCAAGGGTCAAGGTAGAGTGCGTACTATTATGTCCATTTCACAATATGGACTACATACGGAGCAAAATGAGTGAATCTACACTCTAAAATACGTCTATATACATCAATGTTTGGAGTATGTACTAGTAGTTCATATTGAATTCTACTAAAGGACGTATATATTCCAAACAATATGATAATCTCTCTAACCAAGGCAGTAGGGATGAGGAGTAAACGGAGGGAGTAGTAAAATTTTCTCCTCGTCCTGCGAGACACCGCGCGCGTGGGCGAGGGAGCGGGTGTAAGGCGTACAGTAGTACTAGTAAGCAAGCTTCACTTTGTCCTGCGAGCCACCGCGCCCGTGGGCGGGGAGGACGGTGTACTAAGCAAGCTTCTCCTCATTCTACGAGTTGACAGGGCACATCAAAAGTACTCCAGTGTATAGAGCCTTGCCTCTAAGGTAGGCCCTGTCGGTGTCAAAACCGGCGGATCTCGGGTAGGGGGTCCCGATCTGTCAGGAGGCAGGGGACACGATGTTTTACCCAGGTTCGGGCCCTCTTGATGGAGGTAAAACCCTACTTCCTGCTTGATTGATCTTGATGATATGAGTATTACAAGAGTTGATCTACCACTAGATCATAGAGGCTAAACCCTAGAAGCTAGCCTATGATGATTATGATTGTTCTTGTCCTACGGACTAAATCCTACGGTTTATATAGACACCGGAGGAGGCTAGAGTTACATAGAGTCAGTTACAAAGAAGGAGATCTAATATCCGGATCGCCAAGCTCGTCTTCCACACAAAGGAGAGTCCCATCCGGACACGGGACGAAGTCTTGAGTCTTGTATCTTCACGGTCCAATAGTCCGGCCAAAGCATATATTCCGGCTGTCCGGATACCCCCTAATCCAGGACTCCCTCAGTACCCCCTGAACCAGGCTTCAATGACGATGAGTCCGACGCGCAGATTGTCTTCGGCATTGCAAGGCGGGTTCCATCTCCGAATACTCCAAAGTACCTGTTGTGACGAACAGTGTCCGACCTCCCATCAATGTGGTACTCCTCGGCTTCTGTGCTTCAATAATGGACATCTCCACGTGTCGAGCGAATATGAGGAGCCGGAGCATTTTTACATTTGCCACCCCGACCCTACAGGCAAACCGTCTATTTGAGGAGACGGGGATCCTCAGATCCAAATCTCACCTTCTTCCCTTGAGCTAGCATCCAACAGAGTGCATCCGGGAAAAACCATTCCAACATGGCCGGTCACCGAAGCTCTCCTTCTCACTCCCTTATCTCTAAGCCAGGTGATTGGGAAGAGTGTTCTGTTCCATAGCCGTTTAGTAGTGTTGCAGACCCAAGGGTTTCTTCCACCGGTGTTCATGGTCCCCGTCTGAGCCGGACTAGCCACCTATAATGGCGGGGAGCAAGCGGAGAGATCTCCTAACCCATCTCAGGGGGAGCGAGTATGCCTCATCACATATTTGCTAAGAGGCGTCAGGTTTCCAATCCACCCATTCCTTCGTGGGCTCCTGGAGTTCTATGGCCTCCAGCTGCACAACCTCACCCCTGCCTCCGTGCTGCACATCGCATGATACGTTGCCCTTTGTGAATTATTTCTGGGCTGCGAGGCTCACTTCGAGTTATGGAAGAAGTTATTCTGCCTCGTCCCTCGCAATCAGGGGGAATCCATATATCAAGTGGGCGGAGCCAAAATATGGCGCGTCGCCCAAACTGAATACCTGTCCGGTACTCCCAAGAAGGCATCTGAAAACTGGCCCTGGGAGTGGTTTTATGTTGATGACGTTCCCCTTCCGGATCCAATCAGGAAGGGCCTCCCTGAGTTTAATGACGCTCCGCTGAAGAAACGCCGAAGTTGGCGCCCTCTGAGCCCCAGGAGGAAGATACTAGAGAAGTCCTCTTTCTGATGAGCAGTATTAAGACACTGGCCAAATCAGGACTGACAATAGTCGAGGTTATATCAGTATGCATAATGCGGGGGGTGCAACCACTTCAATATCGGGGGAAGCCCATGTGGCACTTCAACGGGGAAGACGATGCCACCCGCTGTGGTCGTAAAGGTCCAGACTCCGCCACTGCTCTGGCGAGAATACTATCCGATTTGTATAAAGGAGAAGAAGAAGATTTCCTTCGTATTAAACTACGGGATGGATTTTCCATGTAGAACCCCCCAAGCTGGGTAAGTCGTCACTCTTTACCCCACTCTATCCATTCTGGCGCCCTTCATCACAATCATTTACCTTGATATTTCTGAGTAGGAACTGAGGAGGGTCGTGGAAGGTTTCAACAGCCCCTCCCCGCAGCCCGAGGACCCCGGAAGGGCCTTCGATCCAGGACTTGAAGAAGATCCGGATATATCTGTGGAGCTTGTCGACGGGACATTTTATTAGGCCAACTGCGATGGCGCCTCAGTGGCTATTATCGCCGACTATCCCGGACTGCTACCTGCGTCGTGTGTAAGCAAAGCCGAAGCCTTACCCTCTGAAAAGGACTCCTTTCTTATACCATGCCTTATGCATACAATATCGTATTTTTATAGAGATGACCATCAGAACGAGACGCCGAGCCCTTGGGGGCCCGTCGGCAAAAGGCGTCCGGGCCAGGCAGGCTTAAGAGGAAGGCAGTTAGGACCGAAATGCCGTTACAGAGGTATAGTTAAAACCTGCTCTGTGATTATCGTGTTTGAAATGTAACAGCATCCTTCGTGTCCTGGCAGGAAGATTAGTCACCGGACTATATCCAGAGATCCTGCCGGTCACGCCTCTACTAGCCGGATTCCAGAACCGGCTTTGAGGGAGGAGGCCAATGCGGGACCGATGCTGAATTGCCCTCCGATAGAGGATGCGGATAGGCTATCCGCCACAAATTCGGAAGTAGAGAGTGCCATGAATCACCGGCGCCGACGGGCCGTACTTTGCAATGGCATCTTTTCCGAAGAGGCATTGAATGCTTTCAATTTGGGAGACGCATACATCCGAGCTTCCTAAGGCGGGCTCGCCCGAGCGACGGACCAGTATGCGAAAGATATACGGGTAAGAAAATTTGATAAGCATGTATAGTAGTAGCCCCTGAGACTTGAAACGGTTGTAACAACTAATTTAAGGATCATTTTATGCACAGTTCCTTGTAGAGAAGAATACCCATTTGTCTCAAGAGCTGGAGGAGTGCAAGACCTAGCTGATGGCCGTAGTTGCCAAACTAGAGGAATCCCAGAAAGCCTCATCTGGTAACGTTTGTCTCAATAGAGAAATTTTAAGAGAATATGCCAGCTAGTAATTGGCTTGCTTTATAAGTCTAACAGAAAATTCCGCAGACAATCTCGTGGAGAATACGGAGATCGTAAGAGATAGCTAGTCACATTTCCAAAGACAACTAAAGGCTGGAGAGCATGTGCTTATGCAGGTTAGGCAGGAGAAAAACAATCTCCAAGATGCCAACGTCTAGCTGGGCGTTGAATTAGCAGATGTTCGAGCTCAGCTGGCTGACTCCATGAAGGAGAACAGGAGGCTTAGTCGCGTCATTTATGGTAAGTGCCTAAACAAACTGCAGTACAGTTCGGTGAGGAAGCGTTCTAAAAGAGTTTATATCTGTAGGTATGCTGACGGGCCGTCCTGAAGAGGAGATGCCCGGGTCCGCAGGCGATTTACTGCAAGATCTCTCACAGCTGCACGAACGAGTTCGACAGGTGATGCAGGGTATTGCCCAGGCCTTGTGGCCATCCACTTCCCTGCCAGGAGGCATGGGGGGGGGCTCGTGGATATGATCCAAGGAGCACGCGGCGCTTCCGTTTGTGGAAGGTATCAGCCTACCGACAAGGTGCAAGGGAAGCCTGGGCCATGGTGAAGACGCGCTACACCAAGCTTGACCCGAACCATATGGCCAAAGTCGGACCGACGGGGCCAGATGGGCAAGAGATTCCCGTGAGTCTGGTGTATGACCAGGTAGCGTTAGCCGCAAAGTATTCCCAACAGGATTGCAAGCTAGATAGCCTGTTGGATGGTATAGAGGAAGAATATAGCCAGTCCAAGTGACTATGTAATTCAATGGACATATGTAGTCCCTAGCCGGATTAAAAATCTTTTGTCATGGCGGACCTTTTCGCTTCATCCCCCGGATCCGATAGTCCGGGGTGGATCCGAATACCCGCTCAGTTATGCAAAACCGAGGTATGTGTGGAAACCAGGCGTAGGGATCATAAGTGCTTGAACAGACAAGTACCCAACTAGTTCTGTTATATTACATGGGTAGTAAGAAACATCTTCCAGGGAGAATAGTTCCGTTAGGGGTTCCTTTCCCTGGGTACGCATGCATCGATATACATGTCCGAACTGTGAACAAAAACGCAGGATACAAAACATCTGGGGATTCACGTTATAATAAACGAAAGAAACATCTTTTGTTCATCGACCGAATATTCCCTTAAGAACGCTAGCTTTCGGCTTCACCTAGTCTGAGGTACACATCCGGCTGAACCGGCAGTAACAATCGCAGAGGTGATCCCCTTACTCCCTAGCCGAATTAACGGGAACGTAGGGCATAAACACAAGAGCCAGACAACCCAACATTGCCACATCTTAAGTCATATCGATGCATATAATGGTGAAGAAAAGGCACATATGGAAAAAGAACGCATATGTGATAGGCAGGAAGCCATAAAAGTAATTATATTTAGCTTCCGTATAGGAAGCCCCCAGGTATGGTGAACACACGTAGTGCGGTCGGAGTGATCCGAGCATCCGCACTGTATTGAATACTTTGTGTGAAGAAGGGAAAAAGGGCGTGAAAGGAAAAGGGGGGGAACATAATTAAAAGAGCGGGGGTAAGGAGACGAACACTGAGTTCGGCACTAGGCGTAGAATCTCCGGAGTCTGGCCGCGTTCCATGGGTTCGGCTCGAATCGGTTATAGGATGCATTCCGCAGGCGGTATGCTCCTCCGGTGAGAACTTTATCAATAATGAAGGGACCCTCCCACTTAGGTTTGAGCTTGTCCTTCTTCTTCTCCGGTAGGCGTAGAACAAGTTCGCCAACATTATAAGTTTTGGACCGCACTTCTCTGCTTTGACACCTTCGAGCCTGCTGCTGATAGAATGCGAAACGGGCTTTTTCAACATCGCGCTCCTCCTCCAGGGCATGTAAGTTGTCTTGCCGATCTAACTCGGCTTCCTTCTCTTCATACATCCGCACACGAGGTGAGTCGTGCATTATGTCGCAGGGTAGTACTACTTCTGCGCCATACACCATAAAAATGGTGTGTATCCGGTGGTGCGATTCAGCATGGTCCGCAGCCCCCAGAGTACGGAGTTGAGCTCCTCGACCCAGTGCGTGTCCGATTCTGTCAAGGATCGCACTAGTCTGGGTTTGATGCCACTCATGATGAGACCATTTGCACATTCGACCTGGCCGTTTGTTTGGGGATGGTAGACAGAGGCGTAATCGAGCTTAATGCCCATGTTGCCGCACCAAGTTTTCACTTCATCGGCAGTGAAGTTTGAGCCATTGTCAGTGATGATGTTGTGGGGGATGCTGTAACGGTGTACAACCCCTGATATGAAGTCTATCACTGGTCCAGATTTGGCCGTTTTAACTGGTTTGGCTTCTATCCATTTGGTGAACTTGTCCACCATGACCAATAAGTATTTTTCTTATGGCTTCCCCCTTTAAGAGGTCCGACCATATCCAGCCCCCATACCGTGAAGGGCCAAGTTATGGGGATTTTTTGGAGAGCGGTAGGGGGCATATGGCTCTGATTGGCGAAGAGCTGGCAAACGACGCAATGTTGGACAAGGTCGTGTGCATCTGCCCAGGCTGTCGGGCAAGAAAAACATGTACGGAAGGCTTTGCTGACAAGTGTCCGATCCGCAGCATGGTGCCCGCCGAGTCCGCCGTGGATTTCGGCCAAGAGCTGCCGCCCTTCCTCTTTGGTGATGCATCTTTGGAGCACTCCGGTGGCACTTTTCTTATAGAGTTCTCCTCATGGACTTTGTACGCCTTGGAACACCGCACAATACAACGTGCTTCATTTTGGTCCTCGGGGAACTCCTACCTATTTTGGTAGGCCAAGAAAGGCTCGGTCCACGGGGCGATTACAACCATGATTTCATGGGCCAGGTGTTATTTTGGTGGTGGAGCCCCCGATTACGTCAGATGGTTCGGGGTCTGGGGTTGTATTCGGAGCCGGACTAGTGTTGCTGGACTCCCCTTCCCATACCACGGATGGCTTGAACAACCTTTCCAAGAATATATTAGGTGGGACAGGGTCACGTTTAGCGCCGATGCGGGCGAGGATATCCGCCGCTTGATTATTTTCTCGAGCCACATGGTGGAATTCGAGCCCCTCGAACGGAGCTGACATTTTGAGGACGCCATTACGGTAGGCCGCCATTTTCGGATCCTTGGCATCAAAATCTTTGTTTATTTTTGATATTGCGAGGTTTGAGTCCCCGCGCACTTCTAGATGTTGAATGCCCATAGAGACTGCCATCCGAAGATCATGCAACAGGGCCCCGTATTTGGCTACGTTGTTGGAGTCTGTGTATAATATTTGGAGTACGTATTGGACCGTGTCTCCGGTGGGGGATGTCAGAACTACACCCGCTCCCAATTTGTCCAGCATTTTAGAGCCGTCGAAGTGCATGATCCAATCGGAGTACGCGCCATACTCTTTAGGGAGTCCGGCTTCTGTCATTCGGAGACGAAGTCAGCTAATACTTGCGACTTAATGGCTCGCCGTGGTTAGTATGTTATGTCGAACGGAAGGAGCTTGATAGCCCATTTAGCAATTCATCCCGTGGCATCACGGTTGTTTATTATATCGTTGAGTATGCGTCGAGGAAACATAGTGAGTCGTGTCCTGCGGTAGCGTCGATGATTTGGTCGATGTGAGGGACGGGGAAGGGATCCTTGGGGCAAGCCTTGTTGAGGTCTTTGAAATCAACGCATAGGCGCCAGGATTTGTCCTTCTTTGGTACCATTACCAGATTTGCCAGCCAATCTGGTAGCTTTATATCTCTGATGAATCCGGCCTCAAGTACCTTGGCTAGCTATTCTCCCATGGCTTGCCATTTAGGCTCTGAGAAGCGCTTAAGAGTCTGTTTGACTGGCTTGTATCCTTTCAGTATATTGAGGCCGTGTTCAGCCAGCCTGCATGGGATTCCCGACATATCTAAAGTATGCCAGGCGAAAATGTCGGAGGCCACGGTAATCGAATATCCTGCGGTAATCGAATACTCTTGAAAGTAGTGTCGTAGCTTCCGGGATGCCATGAAGACCGCGTATGCTATCTTTTGATAGTGTGGGTATCGGGATTTGCATGGAGTGAGGACAGTGGACACATAATATACCGGCTTTTGGAGCGGGAACTTGTATCCGTCTGCTTCTTGTTCGACGACGAGCACTGCGCTTACAACCTGATGTGTTGCAGCTATGTATAATAGCATAGGTTCGCTAGTATTTGGCGCGGTCAGGACTGGATTGCTGGCCAATAGGGTCTTTATTTCATCCAGTCCGGCCGCGGCTGCATCCGTCCATGCGAAGTGTTCGGTGCGTCGACGAAGGCGGTAAAGGGGTAGTGCCTTTTCTCCTAATCAGGAGATAAAGCGGCTTAAGGCAGCCATGCATCCAGCAAGTTTATGGATATGCTTGAGGTCTGTTGGGATAGCCAACTACGACAGAGCTCGGATTTTTGCTGGATTTGCTTCGATTCCTCTATTGGAAACGATGAAGCCGAGCAACTTCCAGGAGGGTACGCCGAAAACACATTTTTCCGGGTTGAGCTTGATGTCGTATGTTCGAAGGTTGTTGAACGTAAGTCTCAAGCCATCTATTAAGGTTTCGATGTGTCTTGTTTTTATGACCGCGTCATCCACATATGCCTCCACTGTTTTGCCGATTTGCTTCTCTAGACATGTCTGAATCATGCGTTGATAGGTTGTGCCGGCGTTCATGAGTCCAGAAGGCATAGTTTGGAAATAGAAGGCACCATATGGCGTTATGAAGGTTGTTGCGGCATGGTCGGACTCTTCCATCTTTATTTGATGGTATCCGGAGCATGCGTTGAGGAAACATAGTGAGTCGTGTCCTGCGGTAGCGTCGATGATTTGGTCGATGCGAGGGAGGGGGAAGGGATCCTTGGGGCAAGCCTTGTTGAGGCCTTTGAAATCGACGCATAGGCGCCAGGATTTGTCCTTCTTTGGTACCATTACCAGATTTGCCAGCCAATCTGGTAGCTTTATATCTCTGATGAATCCGGCCTCAAGTACCTTGGCTAGCTATTCTCCCATGGCTTGCCATTTAGGCTCTGAGAAGCGCCTAAGAGTCTGTTTGACTGGCTTGTATCCTTTCAGTATATTGAGGCCGTGTTCAGCCAGCCTGCATGGGATGCCCGGCATATCTGAAGTATGCCAGGCAAAAATGTCCCAATTCTCGCGTAGGAAGTCTTGTAGTGCGGCGTCCATTGTGGGGCTCAACTGTGTCCCGATGGAAGCTGTCTTCGTGGGGTCCGTTGGATGGACCTGAAATTTGACTATCTCGTCTGCGGGCTTGAATGAGGTGGACTTGGGTCGTTTGTCGAGTATCATATCATCCCTGTCCACTGTGGCGCGCAGTGTTGTTAGTTCTTCGGCCGCTAGGGCTTCGGATAATGCTTCCAGGGCTAGTGCGGCAGTTTTATTTTCGGCGCGTAGTGCGACGTCCGGATCATTGGCTAGAGTGATGATTCCATTGGGTCCGGGCATTTTAAGCTTCATGTACCCGTAATGGGGTATAGCTTGAAATCTCGTGAATGCGTCCCGCCCTAAAAGGGTGTGGTATCCGCTGCTGAACGGGGCCACTTGGAACATGATTTCTTCGGACCTATAATTCTCCGGGGTGCCGAATACCACATCGAGTGTGATTTTTCCCGCACACCGTGCCTCCCGACTAGGGATGATTCCCCTGAAGGTCGTGCCGCTTTGCTCAATGCGTCTTTTATCAATTTCCATCTTGTTGAGCATTTCTTCATAGATCAGGTCTAATCCACTTCCGTCGTCCATGAGTGCTTTAGTGAGCCGAAAGCCGTCCACGATTGGGCTAAGGACCAAAGCGGCTGGTGCCCGGACTGTCTGGAATTGGGGTTCATCACTGGCACTGAAGGTTATAGCAGTGTCTCTCCACGGATTTATTTCTGCCACGTGGCAGATTTCAGAGAAATTTCGATGAGCTCACTTGCGCCTATTATTTGAGGCAAAATTCTCGAAGACTGTCAGTACCGCGTTGTTTTCTTCGGCGGGATGTTGCTCTACCTTATGGTTTATAAGAGGATCCTCGCCGCTTTTTGCTACCTGCCGGAGTATCCAACATGCTCTAAGGCTATGCGTCGGCGTGGTATCCGGCGTGCTGTGAATTTTGCATGGCCCATTGATCCATTCTTCCAATACGGTTCCACGCCCTAGAGTGGGCTTTGGTTTTTTGGGAATTGGATCGTGTAACTTACGAGAGTTTTCCCTTTTAGCTCGGACAAAGGGTTTACTGAGAGCCGGATTATCCCAAAATTTTGTTTGGGTTTTTCAGGCGCTTTCCATCACACAGTACTTCTGTACTATGGATGCTAAGTCAGCAAAGTGTACTATGTCACGGCGACTTATAGCATTAAGGATCCCTTTGTTCGTGCAATTTTTGCAGAAAAGTGAGATTACGTCCTCCTCACGATAGTCCTTGACCCTGTTTAGCACAAGGAGGAATCTAGCACAGTAGCGATGTACTGTCTCTTGGGGCTCTTGTCTGATATGGAAAAGATGGCATAAGTCTGGGTGGGTGGGCGTAGTTAAGTCCGAATTCAGACCCGATTTGACATCCAGGGGCAGAGGAGCTTCCGGGCTCGGCGGCTCGGACTCCAGGATGTTGCCCAATTTTTCTGGCCCATTACCCGATTCTAAGTCCGGGGTCTGAGTCATGTCCTCCCGCGAGAGGGTATCCGGCTCAGAGAGCTCGGTAATCCGGACATAGTTCGTCCTCAAAGTAGAGGGATAATCCATATGCGGCTCCTCCACTACCGCTATCTCGTGGGTGACCGGTGGGGATTTAATATCCCTTTGGTCGCGTTTAAGCCCAATCCGATCATAGTCTGTAGCGACTCCCAAAGCAGCGATGCGATCCAAGAGTTCATTAAGGGAAGAGAGCTCCATTGGATCCATCTGTTCGGCGAGTTCCGAATTGACGTGGAGGCTGTTTTTGATGACCCGAGAAGTCATCGTCGGCGAGGCAGGCGATCGGGCGGTCACGACGAAGCCGCCTAGTCGGAGAGTTTGGCCTACCGCCAGGGCTCCCACAGAGGTGATGTTGTCCTTGACAACGAGACGAGCCATCAAGCCTTATTGCGATGACACAGAGGTACTCTCAATGAAAGCACCAATGTCGGTATCAAAACCGGCGGATCTCGGGTAGGGGGTCCCGGTCTGTGCATCTAAGGCTAATGGTAATAGGAGGCAGGGGACACGATGTTTTACCCAGGTCCGGGCCCTCTCGATGGAGGTAAAACCCTACTTCCTGCTTGATTGATCTTGATGATATGAGTATTACAAGAGTTGATCTACCACGAGATCGTAGAGGCTAAACCCTAGAAGCTAGCCTATGATGATTATGATTGTTCTTTTCCTACGGACTAAACCCTCCGGTTTATATAGACACCAGAGGAGGCTAGGGTTACACAGAGTCGGTTACAAAGAAGGAGATCTAATATCCGGATCGCCAAGCTTGTCTTCCACTCAAAGGAGAGTCCCGTCCGGACACGAGACGAAGTCTTGAGTCTTGTATCTTCACGGTCCAATAGTCCGGCCAAAGCATATAGTCCAGCTGCCCGGATACCCCCTAATCCAGGACTCCCTCAGGCCCCACATGGTTTGCCTCTTTTTTAACATAACGCGTCAAGTCGCAATTTGTTTGTTCACCCGTGGTATACGATCCTCCCTCCATCAAATGGACAACCAGTACACGTGTCAAATTACCACGTGGCTGCCTTTTCATACAGAAATGAGCTCCACCATGTACCCGTGCGGGTGTGGTTGGGAAAGAGACGGGAGTACATGCACCGTGCATGCACCTGTTCTCTTCGTGCACGTCCCCCACCTACGTGGGTGTGTGTGAGAGATACAAATCTAGAAAGATGGCGTGTGCGTTCATGAGTGATTTCGTGAATGTATTTGTGGGAATATGTGTCGATGACATCTCAAACAAAATTTTGCATGCAATGTGTGTAAAATGGAGGCCTATCCATATCATATATAGAGGGCTGGGCGATCCACGAGAAGAGAGGGAGGGGTCATAGATATCGATAGAGTCGAAGAGAGGATCAAGTGGGTGGGTGCGAGATCAATGAACAGAGCCATCGAAATTGTGTGTGTGTGCAAGTTAAAGATATAGGGCGACTGACCTACCGGAACGTCAGAGGGCACAGGTCAAGATTGTGTGTGGCAGGGAGACATGACTAGAGCGCTCGATGTATCAGTGTGCGTGTGTGGGACGGGGGTGGGGGGAGGGGTAGGCAGAGTCCTAACTATAGAGGTAGAACGACTCGTATATGTGTTGAGAAGGAGAGACCCAACTATGTCTTGAGGGAGATCGGTCAACGTCCATACATAACTGAAAGACGGGAAATAGGATGGGACAGAGAGAGAGGGAGGGAGAGGGGTAGAGTGCTGGATGGGTGATGGAGTTGCTTCTCGAAGATGGTGGGAGAGGCCTACTAGACAAACTGAGGGTGGAACTGCCATATTATCAATTAGAGTGGGGATTTGTTTCTGTGTGTGCCTGTGCATGATAGATCTATTGGGACGCATCCATGGATGATGAAGGGGAACCATGTGTTTGGTAAGCAAACCTAACTAGATCGGTAGATCAATTTTGTTTGTCAGAGGAAGGGAGAGACATAACTAATGAGTTAGATCGATCACCGCGTGGGGAAAATGAGTTATAAGGACCTAGCTAGCTATATGTATAGCGGGAGATCGGTCGGTGTACGTCCATTTGTTAGAGGCAAATAAGGCCCAACGAGATGGATAGACAGAGAGAATGGAGCTAGGAGGTGGTGTGAGAGGCCCAGCTACTAGCTAGATAGGAGGAGGAGTGTGCGGTTGTGAGATCGATGAAAAGAGGGTGTGAGAGTTTACACGTGTGGGACCGTATGAGAGACACGAGGCAAGGACACATAAAGGAGGAGACTGAAGGTGCGTGTGTATGTTGTAGGCAGACATCGCTGGAGAGGTTTATCGATCGCTATGTGTCGGAAAGGAGTTGTGGTGATTGTGGGAGAACAACCTAAAGAAAAAAAATGAATGTGCGCGATGGATATAATGCTGAGGGAGGGGGAGGGCGAGGAGGGCATGTGCATGCACGAGAGAAAGTTAGTGGTACCTACAAAGGTTAGAGGATTGTGTGGGTGTAAGAGACTAACAAAGATCATAATTTGATATGAAAGTGGATTCATATATTTGAATAGGAGATCATAGTGTTTTAAACGTATGCATGCATGAATATAGCGGTGATACGCGTGTTGTGGTTTTGCACAAGTTATACCATAATGTGATAATGCATGGCGTTTGCAACTCACAGCTAAATGTCGAACAATCTAAACCATACTATACATCGAACAATCTCACATTTTTTTGGAATTTGTGATAATGTGTGGCGCTTGCAGCTTACAACTAAATATCAAACAATCTAAACAATACTATATATCGAACATTCTCACATTTTATTTGAATTTGTGGTAATGGGCGGTGTTTGCAACTCACATCTAAATACTTGTAGGCGCAGGGGGCGAGGCACCATACATAATGTCATAAACACATTAAACATATGAGACATGGTTTAGATTATGAAAATCTAGCTAGAGCTTTAAATGTATTGTGATTTGAAATCAACATAAAGTGGATTCAAAAAATCGAGTTCGAATTCATATAGTACACATAGTTCATATGTAACTCGAGACTAATCATGTGATGTGTTGTGAACATAATACACAAACGATGGTTCAACTTGAAAATAATTATGATTTTAGATCTTATTAAAATAGAGAAACGAATTCAAATGCTTTGACTTCACAACAATCATTATTGTAGATCTTATTCAAATAGAGAAAAGATTTCAAATTTAGTCCATATTGAGCGTTAGTATATACGTTTGGAATGCACTAAAACGTTCATTTGAGTAGTAGGTTGCATGCATTATACACGTAGCGAAATATTTTAATTGAACATAACATGAATTCAAAGTTTTGAATGACATTTGTAGTGCGAATTGATTTGGTACATTACATGTTAGGCTTGTCCGAAAATTTCAACCCGCGCCTTGCTATGTCTTGCGCTTGCGATGGTTTTCCTTGAAGAGGAAAGGGTGATGCAACAATAGTAGCGTAAGTATTTCCCTCAGTTTTTGAGAACCAAGGTATCAATCCAATAGGAGGCTCCTCAAAAGTCCCACGCACCTACACAAACAAACAAAGAACTCGCAACCAACGCAATAAATGGGTTGTTAATCCCTTCACGGCCACTTGCGAAAGTGAGATCTGATAGAGATAATATGATAAGATAAATATATTTTTGGTATTTTATAATACAGATTGGAAAAGTAAAGATGCAAATAAAATTAGATTGAAAGCTTATATGATAAAAGATAGACCTAGGGGGCATAGGTTTCACTAGTGGCTTCTCTCAAGATAGCATAAGTATTACAGTGGGTGAACAAATTACTGTCGAGCAATTGATAGAAAAGCGAATAATTATGAGATTATCTAGGCATGATCGTGTATATAGGCATCACGTCCACGACAAGTAGACCGACTCCTACCTGAATCTACTACTATTACTCCACACATCGACCACTATCCAGCATGCATCTAGAGTATTAAGTTCATAAGAACAGAGTAACGCATTAAGAAAGATGACATGACGTAGAGGGATAAACTCATGCAATATGATATAAACCCCATCTTTTTATCCTCGATGGCAACAATACATTACGTGCCTTGCTGCCCCTGCTGTCATTGGGAAAGGACACCTCAAGATTGAACCCAAAGCTAAGCACTTCTCCCATTGCAAGAAAGATCAATCTAGTAGGCCAAACCAAACTGATAATTCAAAGAGACTTGCACAGATAACTCAATCATACATAAAAGAATTCAGAGGAAACTCAAATATTTCTCATAGATAAACTTGATCATAAACCCACAATTCATCGGATCTCGACAAACACACTGCAAATAGAGTTACATCGAATAGATCTCCAAGAAGATCGAGGAGAACATGGTATTGAGATCCAAAAAGAGAGAAGAAGCCATCTAGCTAATAACTATGGACCCGAAGGTCTGTGTTAAACTACTCACAACTCATCAGAGGGGCTATGGTGTTGATGTAGAAGCCCTCCATGGTCAATTCCCCCTCCGGCGGAGTGCCGGCGAAGGCTCCAAGATGGGATCTCGCGGATATAGAAGGTGACGGCAGGGGAACTAGGTTTTCGTGCCTTGTTCTGATATTCTCGGGGTACGTGGGTATATATAGGAGGAAGAAGTTGGTCGGTGGCCGCCCGAGGGGCCCACGAGATAGGGGGGCACGCCCTGTAAGGGTGGGCGCGCCCTCCACCCTCGTGGCCACCTCGGCTGCTTCTTGACTTGCACTCCAGGTCCTCTGGATGACGTTCGTTCCAAAAATCACGCTCCCGAAGGTTTCATTGCATTTGGACTCCGTTTGATATTCCTTTTCTTCGAAATACTAAAATAGGCAAAAAAGACCGCAATACGGGTTGGGCCTCCGGTTAGTAGGATAGTCCCAAAAATGATATAAATGTGTAAAATAAAGCCCACAAACATCCAAAACGGGTAATATAATAGCATGGAACAATCAAAAATTATAGATACGTTGGAGACATATCAAGCATCCCCAAGCTTAATTCCTGCTCGTCCTCGAGTAGCTAAATGATAAAAACAGAATTTTTGATGTGAAATGCTACCTAGCATAATTCTCAATGTAATTTTCTTTATTGTGGCATGAATGTTCAGATCCAAATAATTCAAAATAAAAGTTCATATTGACATAAGAAATAGTAATACTTCAAGCATACTAATCAAGGCAATCATGTCTTCTCAAAATAACATGGCTAAAGAAAGTTATCCCTACAAAATCATATAGTCTGGTTGTTGCTCTATCTTCATCACACAAAGTACTTAATCATGCACAACCCCGATGACAAGCCACAATTGTTTCATACTTTAGTAATCTCAAACTTTTTCAACTTTCACGCAATACATGAGCGTGAGCCATGGACATAGCACTATATGTGGAATAGAATGGTGGTTGTGGAGAAGACAAAAAAGGAGAAGATAGTCTCACATCAACTAGGCGTATCAACGTGCTATGGAGATGCCCACTAATAGATATCAATGTGAGTGAGTAGGGATTGCCATGCAATGGATGCACTAGAGCTATAAATGTATGAAAGCTCAACAAAAGAAACTAAGTGGGTGTGCATCCAACTCGCTTGCTCACGAAGACCTAGGGCATTTTGAGGAAGCCCATCGTAGGAATATGCAAGCCAAGTTATGTAATGAAAAATTCCAACTAGTATATGAAAGTGACAACATATGAGACTCACTATATGAAGAACATGGTGCTACTTTGAAGCACAAGTGTGGAAAAGAGATAGTAACATTGCCCCCTTTTTATTTATTTTCTTTTTTTGGGCCTTCTTTTTTTTTCTTTTGGCTTTTCTTTTTTTCTTTTTTTTCTATGGCCTTTCTTTTTTTTTCTTTTTGGCCTTTCTTTTTTTTCTTTTTGGGGACAATGCTCTAATAATGATGATCATCACACTTTTATTAATTTACAACACATGAATACAACTCAAAACTAGAGCAAGATATGACTCTATATGAATGCCTCCGGCGGTGTACCGGGATGGGCAATGAATCAAGAGTGACATGTATGAAAATTTATGCAAAGTGGCATTGCCACAAATACGATGTCAACTACATGATCATGCAATGGCAATATGACAATGATGATGTGTGTCATATAAACGGAACGGTGGAAAGTTACATGGCAATATACCTCGGAATGGCTATAGAAATTCCATAATAGGTCGGTATGGTGGCTTTTTTGAGGAAGGTATATGGTGGGTGTATGGTACCGACGAAGGTTGCGCGGTACAAGAGAGGCTAGCCATGGTGGAAGGTAAGAGTGCGTATAATCCATGGACTCAACATTAGTCAAAAGAATTCATATACTTATTGCAAAAATCTACAAGTTATCAAAAACAAAGTATTACGCGCATGCTCCTAGGGGGATAGATTGGTAGGAAAATACCATTGCTCGTCCCCGACCGCCACTCATAAGGAAGACAATCAATAAATAAAATTGTGCTCCAACTTCATCACAAAGCGGTTCACCATACATGCAAGCTATGGGAATCTCAAACTTCAACACAAGCATTCTTTAAATTCATAATCACCCAACTAGCATGACTTTAATATCACTACCTCCATATCTCAAAACAATTATCAAGTATCAAATTGATCATAGCATCCAACAAACTTTCTATGATAGTTTTTATTATACCCAACTTGGATGCCTACCATTCTAGGACCAATTTTATAACCATAGAAAATACCATGTTGTTCTCAAAGACTCTCAAAATAATATAAGTGAAGCATGAGAGATCAACAATTTCTACAAAATTAAGCCACCGTCATGCTCTAAAAGATATAAGTGAAGCACTAGAGCAAAAACTATCAAGCTCAAAAGATATAAGTGAAGCACATAGAGTATTCTAATAAATTCTAATCAAGTGGGCTTCTCCCAAAAGGTGTGTACAGCAAGGATGATTGTGGTAAACTAAAAAGCAAAAACTAATATCATGCACGACGCTCCAAGCAAAACACATATCATGTGGCGAATAAAAATATAGCTCCAAGTACATTTACCAATGAACGAAGACGAAAGAGGGGATGCCTTCCGGAGGCATCCCCAAGCTTAGGCTTTTGGCTATTCTTGAATATCTTGGGGTGCCATGGGCATCCCCAATCTTAGACTCTTGCCACTCCTTATTCCATAGTTCATCAAATCTTTACCCAAAACTTGAAAACTTCACAACACAAAACTCAACAGGAAATCTCATAAGCTCTGTTAGTGAAAGAAAGCAAAACCACCACATAAGGTACTGTAAATAAATCATTCTTTATTTATATTGGCATTAAACCTACTGTATTTCAAGTACTCTATGGTTCGTACTACTTAATACTAGCCATAGATGCATCAAAATAAGCAAACAACACACGAAAAAAAGAATCTGTCAAAAATAGAACAGTTTGTAGCAATCTGTAACCCACGAAAACTTATGGAACTCTTAAAATCCTATAAAAATAGGAAGTCCTGGGAAATTTGTCTATTTATCTACAGCAGAAAGAATCAACGCAAAAGCACGTTTCTGTGATTTAACAAAACTAATTTCGTGCGTGTAAAGTTTCTGTTTTTCAGCAAAATCAAATTAACTATCACCATAGGTTATCCTATAGGTTCTACATGGCACAAACACTAATTAAAACATAAAAACACATCTAAACAGAAGGTAGATGCAAAATTTATTATTAAACAGAAACAAAAACAAAAAATGCAAATAAAATTGGGTTGCCTCCCAACTAGCGCTATCGTTTAACGCCCCTAGCTAGGCATAAAAGCGAGGATAGATCTAAGTAGTGTCATCTTTGGCACTCAATTCATAAGTAGCCCGCATGATAAATTCATAAGGTAATTTAATTTTATTTCTTAGAAAGTGTTCCATGCCTTTCCTTAATGGAAATTGGAATCTAATATTCCCTTCCTTCATATCAATAATCGCGCCAATCGTTCTAAGGAAAGGTCTACCAAGAATAATAGGGCAAGAAAGATTGCAATCTATATCAAGAACGATAAAATCTACGGGCACCAAATTTCTATTTGCAACAATGAGAACATCACTGATCCTTCCCATTGGCTTTTTAATGGTGGAGTCCGCAAGGTGCAAATTTAAAGAGCAATCATCAAGATCATGAAAACCTAGAATATCACATAAAGTTTTCGGAATCATGGAAACACTAGCACGCAAATCACATAAAGCATAACACTCATGATCTTTAATTTTAATCTTTATAGTAGGTTCCCACTCATCATTAAGTTTTCTAGGTGTAGAAACTTCCAAATTAAGTTTTCATCAAAAGATTGCATCAAGGCATCAATGATATGTTTGGTAAAAGCTTTATTTTGACTACAAGCATGAGGAGAATTCACAACAGATTGCAACAAGGAAATACAACCTTCTAAAGAACAATTATCATAATCAAATTCCTTGAAATCCAAGATAGTGGGTTCAATGCTATTTAAAGTCTTGACCTCTCCAATCCCACTTTTACCAAATTTAGCATCAAGACCTAAAAACTCCGAATTCTTGGGACGCCTTTTAACTAAAGTTGACTCATCTCCAGTCCCATTATTATTAAGATTCATATTGCAAAACAAAGATCTTATAGGGGACACAACAATAACTTTAAGATCTTCATCATTATTTCCATTGAAACTAGAAGAACACGCCTTTATAAAGCAATCTTTCTTAGCACGCAATCTAGCGGTTCTTTCTTTGCACTCATCAATGGACACTCTCATTGCTTTGAAAGACTCATTGATATCATGCTTAGGAGAAGTAGATCTAAGTTTTAAAGAATCAACATCAAGCGAGAGTCTATCAACTTTCCTAGCCAAATCATCAACTTTGAGCAATTTTTCTTCAAGCAAGGCATTAAAATTCTTTTGAGAGATCATAAATTCTTTCACACTATTCTCCAAATCAGAGGGCATCTTATTAAAATTACCATAAGAATTATTGTAGGAATTTCCATAATTATTAGAGGAAACGGTCTAGGATTAAAGTTTCCACTATAAGCATTGTTTCCAAAACTATTCCTACCAACAAAATTCACATCCATAGATTCATTATTATTCTCAATCAAAGTAGACAAAGGCATGTAATTGGGATCAAGAGGAGTACTCTTAGTAGCAAACAACTTCATAAGTTCATCCATCTTTCCACTCAAAACATTAATTTCTTCTATAGCATGCACTTTTTTACTAGTAGATCTTTCGGTGTGCCATTGAGAATAATTAGCCATAATATTATCAAGAAGTTTTGTAGCATCTCCTAAAGTAATTTCCATAAACGTGCCTCCCAAGGCCGAATCTAAAAGATTTCTAGAAGCAATATTCAATCCAGCATAAAAGTTTTGTATGATCATCCATAAATTCAAACCATGAGTAGGGCAATTGCGAATCATTAATTTCATTATTTCCCAAGATTGGGCAACATGCTCATGATCTAGTTGTTTAAAATTCATAATATCGTTCCTAACAGTGATGATCTTAGCGGGAGGAAAATACTTAGAGATAAAAGCATCTTTGCCCTTATTCCATGAATCAATAATATTCTTAGGCAAAGACGAAAACCAAACTTTAGCACGATCTCTAAGGGAAAACGGAAATAACTTCAATTTAAAAATATCATTATCCGTATCTTTCTTGTTTTGCATATCACACAAATCAACAAAGTTGTTTAGATGGGTAGTGGCATCTTCACTAGGAAGGCCGGCGAATTTATCTTTCATAACAAGATTCAGCAAAGCAGTATTGATTGCACAAGACTCAACATCATTAAGAGGAGCAATCGGAGTACCAAGGAAATCATTATTATTGGTATGGGAGAAATCACACAATTTGGTATTATCTTGCGCCATGGTGACAAGTAATCCAACACACAAGCAAACAGAAAAAGGCAAGTGAAAGAGAGGAGAAGATTGGGAAAGAGAGGGCGAATAAAATGGCAAGGGTGAAGTGGGGGAGAGGAAAACGAGAGGCAAATGGCAAATAATGTAAATGCGAGGGAGATGAGTTTGTGATGGGTACATGGTATGTCTTGACTCGAGCGAAGACCTCCCCGGCAACGGCGCAAGAAATCCTTCTTGCTATGTCTTGAGCTTGCGTTGGCTTTCCTTGAAGAGGAAAGGGTGATGCAGCAATAGTAGCGTACGTATTTCCCTCAGTTTTTGAGAACCAAGGTATCAATCCAGTAGGAGGCTCCTCAAAAGTCCCACGCACCTACACAAACAAACAAAGAACTCACAACCATCACAATAAAGGGGTTGTCAATCCCTTCACGTCCACTTGTGAAAGTGAGATCTGATAGAGATAGTATGATAAGATAAATATTTTTTTGGTATTTTATAATACCGATTGGAATAGTAAATATGCAAATAAAAGTATATTGAAATCTTATATGATAAAAGATAGACCCGGGGGCCATAGGTTTCACTAGTAGCTTCTCTCAAGATAGCATAAGTATTACGGTGGGTGAACAAATTACTGTCAATCAATTGATAGAAAAGCGAATAACTATGAGATTATCTAGGCATGATCATGTATATAGGCATCATGTCCGCGACAAGTAGACCGACTCCTGCCTGTATCTACTACTATTACTCCACACATCGACCGCTATCCAGCATGCAGCTAGAGTATTAAGTTCATAAGAACAGAGTAACGCAACAAGAAAGATGACATGATGTAGAGGGATAAACTCATGCAATATGATATAAACCCCATCTTTTTATCCTCGATGGCAACAATACAATACGTGCCTTGCTGCCCCTGCTGTCACTAGGAAAGGACACCGCAAGATTGAACCCAAAGCTAAGAACTTCTCCCATTGCAAGAAAGATCAATCTAGTAGGCCAAACCAAACTGATAATTCGAAGAGACTTGCAAAGATAACTCAACCATACATTAAAGAATTCAGAGGAGATTGAAACATTTCTGATAGATAAACTTCATCATAAACCCACAATTCATCGGATCTCGACAAACAAACCACAAAAAGAGCTACATCGAATAGATCTCTAAGAAGATCGAGGAGAACATGGTATTGAGCTCCAAAAAGAGCGAAGAAGCCACCTAGCTAATAACTATAGACCCGAAGGTCTGTGGTAAACTACTCACAACTCATCGGAGGGGCTATGGTGTTGATGTAGAAGCCCTCCCTGGTCGATTCCCCTCCGGCGGAGCACTGGCGAAGGCTCCGAGATGGGATCTGCGGATACAGAAGGTTATGGCGGTGGAACTAGGTTTTAGTGGCTTGTTTTGATGTTCTCGGGGTACGTGGGTATATATAGGAGGAAGAAGTAGGTCGGTGGCCGCCCAAGGGGCCGACGAGATAGGGGGCGCTCCCTGTAGTGGTGGTCGCGCCCTCCACACTCGTGGCCGCCTCGGCTGCTTCTTGACTTGCACTCCAAGTCCTCTGGATCACGTTCATTCCAAAAATCACGCTCCAGAAGGTTTCATTGCATTTGGACTCCGTTTGATATTCCTTTTCTTCGAAATACTGAAATAGGCAAAAAAAACAGCAATACGGGTTGGGCCTCCGGTTAGTAGGTTTGTCCCAAAAATGATATAAATGTGTAAAATAAATCCCACAAACATCCAAAACGGGTAATATAATAGCATGGAACAATAAAAAATTATAGATACGTTGGAGACGTATCAAGCATCCCCAGGCTTAATTCCTGCTCGTCCTCGAGTAGCTAAATGATAAACATAGAATTTTTGATGTGAAATGCCACCTAGCATAATTCATAATGTAATTTTCTTTATTGTGGCATGAATGTTCAGATCCAAATGATTCAAAATAAAAGTTCATATTGACATAAGAAATAGTAATACTTCAAGAATACTAATCAAAGGCAATCATGTCTTCTCAAAATAACATGGCTAAAGAAAGTTATCCCTACAAAATCATATAGTCTGGTTGTTGCTCTATCTTCATCACACAAAGTATTGAATCATGCACAACCCCGATGACAAGCCAAGAAATTTTTTCATACTTTAGTAATCTCAAACTTTTCAACTTAGGGTTCAGGGTGGGGGCGGTGGTCGCCGGCGGTGGTGGGGCGATGGAGTGGGGATCGCCAAAGAAAAAGCTTGG
>NC_041393.1:346034284-346075626 GCF_002162155.2 Triticum dicoccoides | reverse complement strand
CGAGGCGGCGGTGGACCAGCGGTGGGGAGTGTTTTCGCGGCAGGTGGGGCGGCGCACCGCCGGCCGCAGGCGGCGGGGGGCGGCTATTTGGCCGGTGGGGGCTGGCGGCTCAGGGGGGGTGGAGGTTGAAGATGAACTGAATGCCCTTGATTTCGTATCCAACGGCTGCAAAATCAACTGACCAGAGATGAAAAAGTTTGTCGACTTACGTGTAGCCTCACCTCTAGTGCGTTCAGTTTCGATAGTAAAATTCAGTTTCGACAGCAAAATTCAGTTTCGACAGTTAAGTTCAATTTCGATAGTTAAATTCAGTTTCGACAGTTAAGTTCAGAGATGAGCGGCTGATGTATTTTACATCTAGCACTTTGTGGTTATGTATTTTATGTCATCTATTGGAGATGCTATTAGAATTCCACTCAGGTTAACGTTGTCTCCCTTGTCCTACTTCAGCCTCGGCATCGTACAACTCACCGGAGATGCTCCAACGATGAAACCCTCCATCACAGGGAGCAGTACCTCAGGCTCCATCTCCAGACGCCTAAGATCTTCTTCCCCTCCTCCTATAGCCAAGTCGGTCGGAGCATTCTCACCAGCCAACCCAATCACGCTAAGATCGACATGGCTTCACCAAAGAGGTTGTACACTTGTTGCATCTCTTTTTTTACTCTACATGTTATATATATTGTCCACTGAGCACACAGAGTAACAGGAAATACAATTATTTTATCATACTATATGACAAGCAGTTAGGTACCAGGCAACTTAGCTATCCGTGATGGACTCTCTTGAACGCCATCATTATTTATCTCTGTGCATTTGAGTTCTGCATTTATCGATGGCCCTGGGAGTTGAGCTAGTAGGGCAGTGGCCTGGGTCCAAAGTAATAGAAGTAGCATGCTACGTCTTGAGCTTGCATTGGTTTTGCTTGAAGAGGAAAGGGTGATGCAGCAATAGTAGTGTAAGTATTTCCCTCGGGTTTTTTGAACCAAGGTATCAATCCAGTAGAAGGCTCCTCAAAAGTCCCACGCACCTACACACACAAATAAAGAACTCGCAACCAACGCAATAAAGGGGTTGTCAATCCCTTCACGGCCACTTGCGAAAGTGAGATCAAATAGATATGATATGATAAGATAAATATATTTTTGGTATTTTATAATATAGATGCAAAAAGTAAATATGCAAATAAAAGTAAATTAGAAGCAAATATGATAATAGATAGACCCGGGGGCCATAGGTTTCACTAGAGGCTTCTCTCAAGGTAGCATAAGTATTACGGTGGGTGAACAAATTACTGTCGAGCAATTGATAGAAAAAGCGAATAATTATGAGATTATCTAGGCATGATCATGTATATAGGCATCACATCCGTGACCAGTAGACCGACTCCTGCCTGCATCAACTACTATTACTCCACACATCGACCGACTCATGCCTGCATCTAGAGTATTAAGTTCATAAGAACAGAGTAATGCCTTAAGCAAGATGATATGATGTAGAGGGATAAACTCATGCAATATGATATAAACCCCATCTTTTTATCCTTGATGGCAACAATACAATACATGCCTTGCAACCCTTTTTGTCGCTGGGTAAGGACACCGCAAGATTGAACCCAAAGCTAAGCACTTCTCCCATGGCAAGAAAGATCAATCTAGTAGGCCAAACCAAACTGATAATTCGAAGAGACTTGCAAAGATAACTCAATCATACATAAAAGAATTCAGAGGAGATTCAAATATTTCTCATAGATAAACTTGAAAATAAACCCACAATTCATCGGATCTCGACAAACACACCGCAAAAAGAGTTTACATCGAATAGATCTCCACAAGAGAGGGGTAGAACATGGTATTGAGATCTAAAAAGAGAGAAGAAGCCATCTAGCTAATAACTATGGACCCGTAGGTCTATGGTAAACTACTCACAACTCATCGGAGGGGCTATGGTGTTGATGTAGAAGCCCTCCATGGTTGATTCCCCCTCTGGCGGAGCGCCGACGAAGGCTCCAAGATGGGATCTCACGAATACAGAAGGTTACGACAGTGGAAATTGTGTTTCGTTGGCTCCCTGGATGTTTTCGGGGTACGTAGGCTTATATAGGAGGAAGAAGTACGTTGGTGGCCGCACGAGGGGCCCACGAGACAGGGGGCACCCTATAGGGGGGGGCGCCCTACCCTCTCGTGGCCGCCTCGGCTGCTTCTTGACTTACACTCCAAGTCCTCTGGATCACGTTCGTTCCAAAAATCACGCTCCCGAAGGTTTCATTCCGTTTGGACTCCGTTTGATATTCCATTTCTTCGAAATACTGAAATAGGCAAAAAAAAACAGCAATACGGGCTGGGCCTCCGGTTAGTAGGTTAGTCCCAAAAATGATATAAATGTGTAAAATAAAGCCCATAAACATCCAAAAGGGGTAATATAATAGAATGGAACAATAAAAAATTATAGATACGTTGGAGACTTATCAAGCATCCCCAAGCTTAATTCCTGCTCGACCTCGAGTAGGTAAATGATAAAAACAGAATTTTTGATGTGGAATGCTACCTAGCATATTTCTCAGTGTAATTTTCTTTATCGTGGCATGAATGTTCATACCCAAATAATTCAAAATAAAAGTTCATATTGACATGAAAATGGTGATACTTCAAGCATACTAATCAAAGTAATCATGTCTTCTCAAAATAACATGGCCAAAGAAAGTTATCCCTAAAAAATCATATAGTCTGGCTGTTGCTCTATCTTCATCACACAAAGTATTTAATCATGCACAACCCCAATGACAAGCCAAGCAATTGTTTCATACTTTAATAATCTCAAACTTTTTCAACTTTTCAGGCTATATATGAGCGTGAGCCATGGACATAACACTATATGTGGAATAGAATGGTGGTTGTGGAGAAGACAAAAAAGGATAAGATAGTCTCACATCAACTAGGCGTATCAACGGGCTATGGAGATGCCCATTAATAGATATCAATGTGAGTGAGTAGGGATTGCCATGCAACAGATGCACTAGAGCAATAAATATATGAAAGCTCAACAAAAGAAACTAAGTGGGTGTGCATCCAACTCGCTTGCTCATGATGACCTATGGCATTTTGAGGAAGCCCATCGTAGGAATATGCAAGCCAAGTTATGTAATGAAAAATTCCAACTAGTATATGAAAGTGACAACATATGAGACTCTCTATCATCAAGATCAGGGTGCTAATTTAAAGCACAAGTGTGGAAAAATAGATAGTAGCATTGTTCGTTCTCTCTTTTTCTCTCATTTATTTTTTTTCTTTTTTTCTTTTCTTTTTTTTCTTTTTTTTTCTTTGGCCTTTTTTTGGCCTTTCTCTTTTTTTTGTAAAGTCCGAAGTCTCATCCCGACTTGTGGGGGAATCATAGTCTTCATCATCCTTTCCGCACTAGGACAATGCTCTAATAATGAAGATCATCACACTTCTATTGATTTACAACTCAAGAATTACAACTCAAAGCTAGAACAAGATATGACTCTATATGAATGCCTTTGGCGGTGTACCGGTATATGCAATGAATAAAGAGCAACATGTATGAAAATTATGAAGGTGGCTTTGCCACAAATACGATGTCAACTACATGATCATGCAAAAAGCAATATGACAAAAGTAATGCGTGTCATATGAACGGAACAGTGGAAAGTTTCATGGCAATATATCTCAGAATGGCTATGGAAATGCCATAATAGGTAGGTATGGTGGCTGTTTTGAGGAAGGTATATGGTGGGTGTATGGTACCGGCGAAATTTGCGCGGCACAAGAGAGGCTAGCAATGGTGGAAGGGTGAGGGTGCGTATAATCCATGGACTCAACATTAGTCAAAAGAACTCATATACTTGTTTGAAAAATATAGAAGTCATCAAAAACAAAGCACTACATGCATGCTCCTAGGGGGATAGATTGGTAGGAAAAGACCATCACTCATCCCCGACCGCTACTCATAAGGAAGACAATCAATAAATAAAATTGTGCTCCAACTTCATCACAAAGCGATTCACCACACGTGCATGTTATGGGAATCACAACCCTTAACACAAGTATTTTTCATAATCACCTCAACTAGCATGACCTTAATATCACTACCTCCATATTTCAAAACAATTATCAAGCATCAAATTGATCATAGCATCCAATTCACTTTCTATGATAGTTTTTATTATACCCAACTTGGATGCTCATCATTCTAGGACAAAATTTGTAACCATAGCAAATACCATTCTGTTCTAAAAGACTCTCAAAATAATATAAGTGAAGCATGAGAGACTAGCAATTTCTTCAAAATTAATTCACCACCATGCTCTAAAAAATATAAGTGAAGCACTAGAGCAAAAACTATCAAGCTCAAAATATATAAGTGAAGCACATAGAGTATTCTAGCCAATTCTAATCAAGTAGGCTTCTCCCAAAAGGTGTGTACAGCAAGGATGATTGTGGTAAACTAAAAATCAAAGACTAATATAATACACGACGCTCCAAGCAAAACACATATCATGTGGCGAATAAAAATATAGCTCCAACTAAAGTTACCAATGAACGAAGATGAAAGAGGGGATGCCTTCCCGGCATCCCCAATCTTAGGCTTTTGGCTATACTTGAATATCTTGGGGTGCCATGGGCATCCCCAAGCTTAGGATCTTGCCACTCCTTATTCAATAGTCCATAAAAGCTTTACCCAAAACTTGAAAACTTCACAACACAAAACTCAACAGGAAATCTTATAAGCTCCGTTAGTGAAAGAAAAGAAAACCACCACATAAGGTACTGTAATGAACTCATTCTTTATTTATTTTGGTGTTAGACCTACTGTATTCCAACCTCTTTATGGTTTATAAACTATTTTACTAGCCATAGATGCATCAAAATAAGCAAACAACACACGAAAAACAGAATCTGTCAAAAACAGAACAGTCTGTAGCAATCTGTAACTAACGCAAACTTATGGAACTCTAAAAATCCTACCAAAATAGGAAGTCCTGGAAAATTTGTCTATTGATCATAAACAAAAAGAATCAACGCAAAATCACATTTCTGTGATTTAACAAAACTAAATTCATGCGTGCAAAGTTTCTGTTTTTCAGCAGAATCAAATCAACTATCATCATAGGTTATCCTATAGGTTCTACTTGGCACAAACACTAATTAAAAGATAAAACACATCTAAACATAAGGTAGATTCAAGATTTATTACTAAATAGGAACAAAAAAAACACAAACAAATTTGGGTTGCCTCCCAACTAGCGCAAACGTTTAACGCTCCTAGCTAGGCATAAAAGCGAAGATAGATCTAAGTAGTGTCATCTTTGGCACTCAATTCCTCAACAGAGCACTTATAATCTTTAGGGGTTTCTCCCTTTTTAGGAATGATTAAACCTTTAGGCAAAAATTTAAGAAATTCATTTGTAGCAAAAGGTTCCTTAACGATAAAGAGACAATTGGGATGAACACTTGTGGATTTGAGATCTGCATCTCCTTTACTAGAAGATTCACCCTTATTTTTAGGAACATAAATAAACTTGGCGGTTTTGATAAGGGGTTTTGGAGTGTTTTCATGGAAAAAAACACCGAACCTAAGTTGGTAATTATATCCTCAAGTTTACCGATTCTTGCAGAATCTAGATCTATTTTTTCGTTAACTATTGGTTCTTTCTCTTAAAGATTTTTCAAAGTAACTCCAACCCTAGATCCATATTGGGTAATGTGATTATGGATCTTTTTATCCAAATTTTCAATCAACTCAACAGTGGCAATTTTATTTTCAATAATATCAAGCCGTCGCATAATGTGTTCTAAAGTTAAAATAGTTCCATTAACCAAAATAGGTCGTGGGCCAAACAAATCTAACATAGCATTATAAGCATCAAATGTATGGCTACTCAAGAAATCACCTCCGGCAACAGTATCAAGAACACATCTATTCCAAGGAGTGCTGCCTACATAAAAATTGCGGAGAAGAACGGAAGTAGAAAGCTTCCTAGTAGATCTATTTTGACCATTGCAAATTCTATGCCAAGCATCTTTTAAATTTTCTCCCTCCCTTTGCTTAAAATTGAGAATTTCATGTTCGGGAGTAATAATAAGGATAGGAGGACTAGCCATAATGACAAGGTAAACGATCTAACACACAAGCAAACGGAAAAAGGCAAGCGAAAAGAGAGGAGGAGATTGGGAAAGAGAGGGCTAATAAAACGGCAAGGGTGAAGTGGGGAAGAGGAAAATAAGAGGCAAATGACAAATAATGTAAATGCGAGGGAGATGAGTTTGTGATGGGTACTTGGTATGTCTTGACTTGAGCGAAGACCTCCCCGGCAACGGCGCCAGAAATCCTTCTTGCTACGTCTTGAGCTTGTGTTGGTTTTCCTTGAAGAGGAAAGGGTGATGCAGCAATAGTAGCGTAAGTATTTCCCTCAGTTTTTGAGAACCAAGGTATCAATCCAGTAGGAGGCTCCTCAAAAGTCCCACACACCTACACAAACAAACAAAGAACTCGCAACCAACGCAATAAAGGGGTTGTCAATCCCTTCACGGCCACTTGCGAAAGTGAGATCTAATAGAGATAGTATGATAAGATAAATATATTTTTGGTATTTTAAAATATAGATGCAAAAAGTAAAGATGCAAATAAAAGTAGATTGGAAGCAAATATGATAAGAGATAGACCCCGGGGGCATAGGTTTCACTAGAGGCTTCTCTCAAGATAGCATAAGTATTACGGTGGGTGAACAAATTACTGTCGAGCAATTGATAGAAAAGCAAATAATTATGAGATTATCTAGGCATGATCATGTATATAGGCATCACGTCCGTGACAAGTAGACCGACTCCTGCCTGCATCTACTATTATTACTCCACACATCGACCGACTCCTGCCAGCATCTAGAGTATTAAGTTCATAAGAATAGAGTAACGCCTTAAGCAAGATGACATGATGTAGAGGGATAAACTCATGCAATATGATATAAACCCCATCTTTTTATCCTAAATGGCAACAATACAATACATACCTTGCAAACCTTTCTGTCACTGGGTAAGGACACCGCAAGATTGAACCCAAAGCTAAGCACTTCTCCCATGGCAAGAAAGATCAATCTAGTAGGCCAAACCAAACTGATAATTCGAAGAGACTTGCAAAGATAACTCAATCATACATAAAAGAATTCAGAGAGATACAAATATTTCTCATAGATAAACTTGATCATAAACCCACAATTCATCGGATCTCGACAAACACACCGCAAAAAGAGTTTACATCGAATAGATCTCCACAAGAGAGGGGGAGAACATGGTATTGAGATCCAAAAAGAGAGAAGAAGTCATCTAGCTAATAACTATGGACACGTAGGTCTGTGGTTAACTACTCACAACTCATCGGAGGGGCTATGGTGTTGATGTAGAAGCCCTCCATGGTCGATTCCCCCTCCGGCAGAGCGCCATCGAAGGCTCCAAGATGGGATCTCGCGGATACAGAAGGTTATGGCGGTGGAAATTGTGTTTTGTTGGCTCCCTGGATGTTTTCGGGGTACGTAGGCTTATATAGGAGGAAGAAGTACGTCGTTGGCCGCCTGAGGGGCCCACGAGATAGGGGCACGCCCTACAGGGGGGGGGGGGGCGCTCTACCCTCTCGTGGCCGCCTCGGCTGCTTCTTGACTTGCACTCCAAGTCCTCTGGATCACGTTCGTTCCAAAAATCACGCTCCCGAAGGTTTCATTCCGTTTGGACTCTGTTTGATATTCCTTTTCTTCGAAATACTGAAATAGGCAAAAAAACAACAATACGGGTCGGGCCTCCGGTTAGTAGGTTAGTCCCAAAAATGATATAAATGTGTAAAATAAAGCCCATAAACATCCAAAAGGGGTAATATAACAGCATGGAACAATCAAAAATTATAGATACGTTGGAGACGTATCATAGCACAAAAACAGTTTTTAGTGTAGGTTTTTCCTTGCTCAAGCCTGCCTACTAGAATCGCCAGTGATTGAAAGGAAAAGTGAATGAAAAACATAGGAGTTGGAAAGTTTCCTATGTTACTACTATTCATGAATTTGGTTGAAAGGAATGGAGCAAAGGAAAACTGTAGGATTTGTTCCTTTAGTGTCTCCTTGAAAGAAAAACCGTAGGAATTTTAATTTTCACTTGTCCTCCTTTTCAAATTCCTATTCATGAAGAACAAGACTTAGAGATAGTAGCATAATGTGACGCCCCCGATTCAATTGTACACTAATCATGCACGCAAATGTGTACGATCAAGATCAGGGACTCACGGGAAGATATCACAACACAACTCTACAAATAAAATAAGTCATACAAGCATCATAATACAAGCCAGGGGCCTCGAGGGCTCGAATACAAGTGCTCGATCATAGACGAGTCAGCGGAAGCAACAATATCTGAGTACAGACATAAGTTAAACAAGTTTGCCTTAAGAAGGCTAGCACAAACTGGGATACAGATCGAAAGAGGCGCAGGCCTCCTGCCTGGGATCCTCCTAACTACTCCTGGTCGTCGTCAGCGGGCTGCACGTAGTAGTAGGCACCTCCGGTGTAGTAGGGGTCGTCGTCGACGGTGGCGTCTAGCTCCTGGACTCCAGCATCTGGTTGCGACAACCAGAAAGAAAGGAAAGGTGGAAAGGGGGGAGAAAGCAACCGTGAGTACTCATCCAAAGTACTCGCAAGCAAGGAGCTACACTACATATGCATGGGTATATGTGTAAAGGGCCATATCGGTGGACTGAACTGCAGAATGCCAGAATAAGAGGGGGAAAGCTAGTCCTATCGAATACTACGCTTCTGGCAGCCTCCGTCTTGCAGCATGTAGAAGAGAGTAGATTGAAGTCCTCCAAGTAGCATCTCCAAGTAGCATCTCCAAGTAGCATCTCCAGTAGCATCGCAGTAGCATAATCCTACCCGGCGATCCTCTCCTCGTCGCCCTGTGGAAAAGCGATCACCGGGTTGTCTGTGGAACTTGGAAGGGTGTGTTTTATTAAGTATCCGATTCTAGTTGTCATAAGGTCAAGGTACAACTCCAAGTCGTCCTGTTACCGAAGATCACGGCTATTCGAATAGATTAACTTCCCTGCAGGGGTGCACCAACTTACCCAACACGCTTGATCCCACTTGGCCGGACACACTTTCCTGGGTCATGCCCGGCCGCGGAAGATCAACACGTCGCAGCCCCACCTAGGCACAACAGAGAGGCCAGCATGCCGGTCTAAACCTAAGCGCACAGGGGTCTGGGCCCATCGCCCATAGCACACCTGCACGTTGCGAGGGCGGCCGGAAGCAGACCTAGCCTAGCAGGCGTTCCAGTCCAATCCGGCGCGCGCCGCTCCGTCACTGACGTCTGAAGTGCTTCGGCTGATACCACGACGTCGGGATACCCATAACTACTCCCACGTAGATGGTTAGTGCGTATAGGCTCGTAGCCAACTCAGATCAAATACCAAGATCTCGTTAAGCGTGTTAAATATCCGCGAACGCCGACCAGGGCCAGGCCCACCTTTTACCCAGGTAGTCTCAACCTGCCCTGTCGCTCCGCCACAAAGTAACAGTCGGGGACCGTCGGGAACCCAGGCCCACCTCTACCGGGATGGAGCCACCTGTCCTTTCAGCCCCCATCTCCGAACAGTATCACAGGTAATGTAACACTGTAAAGTATATAGTATATGCCCGTGATCACCTCCCAAAGTGATCACAGCCCAGTAGTATAGCATGGCAGACGGACAAGAGTGTAGGGCCACTGATGGAACACTAGCATCCTATACTAAGCAGTAGGATAGCAGGTAAAGGTAACAACAGTAGTAGCAAGGACAGGCTATGCAGCAGTATAGGATTAACTGAAAGCAGTAACATGCTACACTACTCTAATGCAAGCAGTATAGAGTAGAATAGGCGATATCTGGTGATCAAGGGGGGGGGGCTTGCCTGGTTGCTCTGGCAAGAGAGAGGGGTCGTCGGTGACGTAGTTGATCACAACGGCATCAGCGGCAGTCTCAGGGTCTACCGAAGAGAAGAGGGGGGAAGAAACAGTAAATACATAGCAAGCAAGAGCATAACAGGACAACAGGCAGAGCTAGATGTGTTCTAACGCGGTGCCACACGTTATCGGCGAAGGGGGATAACATCCGGAAATGTTTCCCCAGGTTTAGCATTTTCGGACAGATGAATCGGAGGTGAAAATTGCGTGTTTGCTATGCTAGGGATGTGTAGCGGACGAACGGGCTGCGTATCCGGAAGCGTCTCGTCGTTCTGAGCAACTTTCATGTACAAAGTTTTTCCATCCGAGCTACGGTTTATTTTATATTAATTTTAAAAGATTTAATTCATCTTTAGGATTTATTTAATTATTTAAATTCAACATTATCCAGAATAGTGCATGCTGACGTCAGTAGTTAACAGAGGCGTTGACTGGACAACTGACGTGTGGGTCCCGCATGTCATTGACTCACAATAATTAAACAAGGTTAATTAGCTTTAACTAAATGATTAGGTTAATCTAATGTGATTTAATTAAGTTAATTAATTAATTAATATTTTTATTATTATATTTATTATTTATTTTTCTTCTCTTTTTTTACGTTCTGGGGGCTGGTCCCACGTGTCAGGGAGTATTTTGGTTAGTTAATTAGCCAGTTTACTTAAGTTGTGATTAATTAGAAGGCGGGTCCCAGCAGTCAGTGGTACTGGCGTCATAAGCGGCTGGGTTAAGAGGACACGTCAGCAGCGCCGACGTCTAGTCACCGGCGACCAAAACATAGCGATGACGCACGGGATGTCACCGAAAATCGGTTACAGGCCACCAAAACGGGCGTCGCTTGTCGCATTCGAACGCGCGTGAAGTCCTGCGTCCAATGGTGCTAGGGGTGGGAGTGAGGGAGGTCCCAAGCGACGCCGACGACGAGCAATGGTGATGGCCGGATCTAGGCGAGCTCGGTTTCAAGGTTGCAGCATATGGCGAGGCGACCAAAGGGTATCGGATGGTTCCTGGGGAGTCGAGGAACACGAGGCAAAGCTCGGTCGCGAGTCCTGCGGGCTGTGGCCACGATGGAGAGTCAAGCGGCGGCGACGAGTTCTCGGACGCGGTAGCGGGGCTAGCTAGTGGGGGAGCCAGAGCTCAAGGGAAGAGGAAAGGATGTGGGGGGCTCACAGAGGGCCGGCAGGGGGCTCAGGGGAGCCAGGGGGTGCCGGAGTCGAGAGGATCGACGGCGAGGTAGCGGCGTCGTCCGACGAAGAGGATCGAGGCAGACAGTGGCGATGATGCGTACGTCGATGTGGTGGCCTCCCGGCCTTGGTCCAGCGGCGTAGACAAAGCAGGGGTCGACGACGGTCCTCCCAGCGAGATCCCAGGCGGCAGGGTGAGTGCGCGGGTGGGCGAGGTCGACGGCGGCCATGGCGATGTGCGGCGGTGGAGTCGGGGCGGATCCCCTCAATCCAGATCGAGAGGAGGCAGAGGGAGTCCGGCGGGGAGGGCGGCGGGGTGGTTCCGACGAGGGGGGCTCCTGGCAGCAGCGGTCGGCGGGTAGCGCGAGGGGCAAGCGCCTCCTGTACGGCGCACGTCGTGCGTTAGTGGGAGTGTGGCGGCGCCAGGAGGGGAGCGAGGGAAGAGATGGGTGGAGTGGGGATCGTGGGGGTATGGGCTAGGGTTCGGTGTCCCCTGGGTGGGTTAGTTGGTGAGGTAGGGTGGGCCGAGCCGGCCGAGCCGGCCTGTAGCTAGCTGGGCCATTCGGCCCAGAGAGAGGGGTTCTTTTCTTTTGTCTTTTTTTTGTTTTTGTAGTTTATTTTCTTTTTTTATTTATTTTCTTTTCTGTTTTAAATCATTTTAAATTATCTAGGTATTTTATAAAAATGTGTTTGCTTTATTATAATTACCCAGGCATTTAACTGTACACCCCGAACATTTTAGTTTAATATTTTGAAAACTTTGTCGTTTGACATTATTTGAATTTGAATTTGAAACGTTTTCGAATGAACCCGAGATTAACTACAGTGACCGAGGTGACATGGCATCATTAACGTGAGATTACTGTAGCATGATTATCCGAGCGTCACACATAATAGCATTATAACTGTACATTTTCTTGTGGTTTGACTTAATCTCACCATTCTTCTTTGCATCCTGTGATCTTCCAATTCTTGTGAATCAAACACCCAGATTCGCAGAAATCATGTGTTTTTAAATTCTCTGTTTTGCACGTGTATTCCTATCCTATTCCTGTCTATTTCCTATCCCTGCATTTTTGGAATCCTCCTATTTAAATGAGCCCTTACAGAATTACTTCTTTTACAGATAGTTGTCAAAGAAAACCTTGCTTGGTTTGTCCCGCTCCTGCTGCGCCGTCATCCACCCCAGCTCAGCTGCTCCAATGGCAGAAGGGTCCAGCACAGCAGGGATCAGGCCTCCAGACTGTCTTTTGCTGCCTCAGATCTTCTTCCTCGCCGCCGGCAGCCATGAAAACTGCATTACCATCATCAACCGAGCAGATGACCTCGAGGACTACACGGGTCCCCAAGAGAGGTCGCCCTTTTTCGTGTTTGCTTAAGTTATGCATCACCTAATATTACATGCTACTTTATCGTCCTGTTCACTGATTAGACTCTGAGTCAGCTCCAAACTAATGGTCAAACCTAGTGAGAAACAAACAATAGTATGTGTGGTACATATCGGGGCTGCAATCAATAGTATATATCTACTATCTGGTTAATCTCCAGTGTCTACTATGAGTTACATGTTGGGTGGGAAACAAATAGTAAAGAAGCCATTATCTGTATTTTTTAACTGAAGCCATTATGTGCCTGCTATTATTGGTTTTGGGTCTATCCACAGGTTGCTACCATCACTCTAGATTTCTGCATGCACTCCTTACATAATCTCACTATGTTTTATTCCTATGCATGACAGTTATTGTAAACAATGGAACTCAACATGTAGAGCAAAAGAGACGAGCCTTGCGTGGAAATAAAATTTCATGCAGACGTTGCTCCATGGTAGGCACAAAGGCAGCTCCCCCCCTCCACCCATTTCGGATTGTAATCGAGAGGAAAATACTTGTTCTGAGGGGGATTCAGAAGGAGAAGACCACTCCTATTTACCACCTGAGGTCTTCGCTCTAACTTGGCATGCTGATGTTGGTTATATCATGCATATGGTGCCTTGCATTGCTTACTCTATACATCAAATATGCCATCTATTTATTTTAGACATCCTTTGTGCGAATGCCATCTATTTAGTTTATTCATCATTTATGTGAATTATGCAACGCCATCTTGTTTAGCCAGGCATCATATATGTGAATTTTGCAATGCCATCCTGCTTAGCCAGTCATCTTATATGTTAATTATATTAGGCCATCCTTTTTTCGTTACATATTACATTTGTTAATAATGTTAGTACATTCAACTGCTCTTCGTGTGCATCAGCCATTTGACACGGTGATGGAAAATTCTGGAGTGAAAACAAGGTCTTCAGAGCAGACTATGCTATCTGACGAAGCGCATATCTCGCTGGTTACGGATAGCTCCTCAAAGGAGGATTCAGAGACAAATGACCAGTCCTATCCCCCCCCCCGAGGTGTATGCTCTAACTTGGCAGGGTTATGTTGCTCATATCATGCGTATGGTGTCTCGCATTGCTATGTCATTTGATTAGTTTAGACATGCTTTGTGTGAATGCCACCTGTTAAGTGTCTAATTACCATATATGTGAATTATGCATTGCCATCTTGTTGCAAGACATTATATATGTGAATTATGCAATGCTATCTTGTTGCAAAGGCATTATATATGTGAATTATGCAATGCCATGTTGTTTAGCCAATCATCTTGTATGTGCATTATATCATGCTATCATTTTTTGTATTACGTGTTCCATTTGTCGACACCGTTTGTATATTCAACTACTCTTCCTGTGCATCAGCCATTTGAAGCGGTGATGGAAGTATCTGGAGTGAAAACAAGGTATTCAAAGAAGACAATGCTACCTGCTGAAGCAGACATCTTGCTGGTTACAGAGAGCTCTCAGGAGGATTCAGAGACTGATGACCAGTCCTATTTACCCCCAGAGGTCTATGCTCAAACTTGGCAGGGTTATATTACCCATGTCATGCATGTTGTCTTGCATTGCTTAGTTTTTACATCATATATGGATTGCCATCTGCTTACTTGCTTACTATATAAATCATATATTTGAATTATATCATGCCATCATGTTTACATAGTACATACACAGCATCTATCTGAATTATGGCATGGCAACCCATTTAATAAAGACATCGTATAGTTATATCATCTCATCATGTTTAGTGTTTACAGTCATCATATTCTGAATTATGGCATTCTATCCGTGAATGTATGTGAATTATGGCATGCCAACCTATTTAATAAACACATTATATAGTTATATCATGTCATCCTGTTTACATAGTCATCATATGTTGAACTATGTCTTTCCATCTTTTTTAGTTAGCCATCATAATGTGAAATTGTGTCATGCTATCCTGTTTAGTTAGCCATCATATATGTGAAATTGTGTCATGCTATCCTGTTTGGTTAGACAACATAAATGTGAATTATTTCATGCCCTCTTTTATTCCCCACTGTCCATTGCACCTATCTATCATACAATGTCTGTACTTTCAATTACTTTTCTTGTTTACCAGCCATTTGAATTGGAGAGGGTGATGGCAATATCTAAGGGAATAACAACATGGTCTTCAGAAAAGATAGTGATACCAGTTGATGCAGATAGAACCATGGTTGTACTTGCCCAAGAACCAGCTCCACCACACATAACCCAGACTATCGCAGATTGTACCCCTGCCCAGTTGGACAGAGAGCCAGCTACACCCCTTCTAACCCCAACCACAGCAGATAGTAACCCAGTTCCAGTTGACACAACACCGTCTCCACCACAGAGCACCCAAACACGAGCAGTTAGTAAGGGAACTGCAGTGCCCAAAGCACGAGGACGGAATTTGAAGGATGGAACTGAAACTCCAATGGCGCAACAGGTATGTTTTAAACCTGTTTCTTTAAATGGTTTGCTATTTTAATGCTCTATGTTGATTTCAGTTTCAATTGAATAAACAGTTATGTTCTCATGTCATGCACATTACAAGTGTTGTTATTGCTCTATAGTTTCCCACACTTATATTCTGTCTATTCTGCTTTGTCTTAAACAAATATTACTTGAACTGTGTCTCTATCTTGATTCGGCAACAAAAACTAGAATGATATAGATCATAAAGTGACCATGGTACATAGATATATGTTTGTTTCATGTTGTTATCCTGTCCACTTTACTACTGAACTCATTTACCAAAATGAGTTTCATATACAACATGGTAAACATGTGATGTGTCTGCTTGTTTCTCTTTTAGAATGCGGACAAAATATTGGAGAACAGTACCCCGTTATGTAATGGTAAAGGAAGTAATGCAAATAAGGTTCAAGATAGTGAGACATCCCTATTGGTCTCCAAGAAAGCTGATAAAAACTATCTTGACGACAGTGAGAGAACCCAAAAGTCTTGTCTTGATGTAGTGTTCAAGTTACTCGCCACTACTACTAGCACAAGCTCTTCGAACTCGCTGCCTGAATCAGTTCATCTTCTTGAGTCTCAACTTCAAGTAGAAAGACATCGATCAGATGTGCTGCGACAGGAAGCTGAAGGACTGAGAAAGTCCCTACAGAATTCAGATGCATACTTTCTGGTGCAACAGCAAGCGCTGGAGGATTTAAGCACCGAACAAGAGAAAGTTAATAAGCTTGCTAAGCATATTGCCAACATTATGGGTACCTAGGATATTGTTTCTTGAGATCTTCTGAAGTGGTTTCAGTTCTGGACTTGTTTTGCTGCGGCGTTTATTTGCGCTGGTCACCAACTTTGACAACCAGTGTATATGATATGCTGCTTTGTTCCCTATATTTGCACTGGTGGCGAACTTTGATGCCCAATGGATGTAATATGTGTAATAGCCCTGATAGCCTAGCGTAAGTTGCTTGCTTATTTATTTCCTTGTTGTCTTGTTTATTTGTTTGCTTGTAGTCAGTGCAGTTCTTTTTCCGCGGTTTGCTAGTGGCCGCAATAACCTGTTTTTTAAAACTAGGCCACAATAAGCATGGGCTACATATTTACAATAGTGACACTGGGACTCCTACCGACCGTAGAAACAATGGGCCTTCTACGGGCCGTAGACACAATGGGCCTTCTACGGGACGTATCATCAATGGCCTTATATGGGTCGTATGATCGATTGGTCAAACATGGGCCAATAACAGACCGCATTATGGCCGTAAACGGGCTAGAGTTGGAATTGTCCGTTCATGGGCCGACCATAACGGGCCATCGTTAATAGGCCGTATCTGATGACGCTATGACAATGGCCCAACATATTAACGGTCCACAAACGGGCCGATTGTAACAACAGGCTGAATTTGGCCCACAAGCAGAAAATGACAGTAACGGGCCGTAAGTAACCAAATGCTGGAAATGAGCCCAAGAATAAATGGCCCCTGAGAAGGCCGAAAGATAACATGGGATGGAAATGGCCCACTGTAATAATGGGCCGTTAATGGGTATAAAGTGATACATTGTTCATTACGGGCCAGTTTCACCATGGGCTGTTAATGGGCCAAGAGTTACAAAGGGCCTCATATAGGCCGAAAGACGTCATGGGCCATACATGGACCGGAAGTTAAAACGAGCTGGAATCATATTGGACGGCCCATATGACGCCACTAGGCCTAATTCAGATAGGTCGTAACGGGCCCTGGGGTAGCGGGCTGTAAATGGGCTATATGCAAACATGCCGTTAACAGGCTTTTAGTGGGCCGGCCCGCCACCTTTTGACCCTGTCAAATGGGCCGGCCTTTTCAAAGGAATGGGCCTCTGTTGGGTCGTGCCACGTGTCAACGTATCATAGGCACCTTCCGTCCAATGAGTGGATGACATCTATCCCAACGATGAGCTGACACGTGTTTCCTCCAACCAATGTTAATTTTACACGTGGAAAATCCCCATTGGTTGGGGCTATTAACGGGTTATCGGATCCAAAACCGGGCCCGATAGCTTAACAGCGTTCCGTTACGGTGGATGCCACGTGTCGGTCACCCTTGATGAAAACACTTCTATGACGCGCGATTTATCATCATGGAAGTGGACACTTCCGTGATGATAATTTTGGTAATGTCATGGAACACTTCTACGACAGCACAAGTATGACTATCTTGATCCTGTCATAAAATCGTCATGGATGTACATGCATGACAAAAAACTCGACCTACTGTGACAAACACGTATCATCACGGAAGTGTATTTTTGTAGTGGGTGTATAGTAGGTAATTCAATCACAAACATTTTTTTATTAACCGTATGTTTACGTGGCCTTTCTTCCTCCTCTCGCACGTCCTGTCACCCCGCTGCCGGAGACGGCTTACAGCGCAAGCTTGCGCAGCGCGCGGGAGCATTCTTTTTGCCAAACAGTGGCGCCAATGAATCGTCGGTGAGCCCGTTCCCGCGCAACCTCGCAGGTTTCGGCGCAAGCTTCCCGCCCGACTAGGTGAAATCCCCCAAATCCCAATGCTTACCGGCCTGCTATAAAAACCCTCACGGCTGGTGAGTCCTGTGTCGCATTTTCCCCTCCATCCCTGTAGCTTATCTCGTCGCTTCTCCCACAATCGCCAATCTCCATTAGACGACAGCTCCAGCTGGGAGGCTACACCGCGGCGGTGGCGCAGTCCCCGGTGTAGTGTAGTGCGCGTGGCGTCCCAGTTGGGTTTGCGCGGAACACCCACCACATGCTCTGCCACCAGTGCCTGTATGTAGCTGTTGCCGACCGTCGTTGCTGCCTCACCACCGTCGAAAGCCAGGGCCATTGCCCGCTCCGCCGCCGCGGCCCGAAGGCGGGAGGTGGCCGTCATGGCCGCCACCCCACTGCCGACCACCATGGCCATCACCTGCTCCGCCACCGTGGCTCGAAGGCGGGAGGTGGTGGTCGTGGCCGCCATCCCATCGTCGGCCGCCTTGGCCGCCAACCCACCATCGACCGCCGGGGTCATCACCCGCTCCGCCACGGCCGCCCGAAGGCGGGAGGTGGAGGTGGATGCCGGCACGTGCGTCAGCGACCTTGCACGCTACACCTAGTTCCTGCGGGAGGAGGAGGAGCGCCTTGTCGAGCATGCAAAGAGCATTACCGCCGTTTTGACCGCAACACATGCCGCCTTAGAGGCGAGGAATCATGAGATCTACGAGGAGAACCACTGCTTCGAGAGGGATTGTCTGGAGCGGTAGTGGGAGTTCGAGCTGGCGACCGTCGCCAAACGTGCAACAGCGGCAGGTACCGTATTGCATTTGTCTAGCTCGTCGGTAGGCTCCTCCTCCTCTGCCTCTTACTGAGCACGCTCGGCAGAGGAGAGGCTGCCAGAAGTAGTACAAAGCCCCTTCCATAGTAGTAGTAGTATTTAGGGGCTATTTTGTTTAGTTCATCTGACTATAGATGTGGTCGAACTATACAACTTACTTAAAATTAGCTAGTATATGAAGTAGAACTAGCTATTTAAGTACGTGGTTGGCAACAATTGGGGAAAAGTTTGGTCGCTTCAGCTGTCGAGTTGAACTGTTTGTATAAAATAAGCACGACTGCTTAATCTATGAATGAAATCTATGCTTAATTACTGAATTTTAGTTGCAAAAATTAGATAGTGCTAGTGATTTTTAGCTGCATATTTTGACAAATAACAGTGTTACAAGGTTGACAAATGGCAATGTTACTAGATCAACAAATGTCAATCTTTCAAGTTTGACAAATGGCAACATACCCAATATGAGAAGATGCAAACCTTACCAAATTGTTTGTAAGTAGTTGCACACGGGTCATCCAATACAACCATTTGCGTTGAAGAGATGCACAAATCCTGCTCTAGCTTTGCATACGGGTGTTCTATCTAAAACGTTTGCGATCAAGAGCTGCACAAATCCTGCTCGACACATTTTTCCTTGGCTTCCTGGGGAAGCTATCGATTTGCATGCGGGTGTTCTAACTAAAACGTTTGCGACCGAGATACCATATTAAACCCAAGAAAAAAAACTATTTCTGACGGTGACGGAAGCGGTGTGCCGCCACGTCCTTGTCGTTGTCCTCCTTCGGGACGCCATTGTTGAAGTCTTCAAGGCATCTCAGAATGTTCTTCACTTGTAAATCAAACATCATGTCATCACGCGATCGATGGGCGGGGCGCGGGAGGACGGCAACTGGCGGCGTTGAGAGGTAGCGGTCGACGCCGACATCCCATGCCGCTGAGGGGGGCGCGCGCCCGGGCACGGGCGCGGCGGGTGCAGCCAAACACACGGGGACCAGCACCGCGGTGGGTGGAGGGGCGCGCACATGCACGGGCACGGGCACGGGCGCTAGCGCTGGCATGTACACGACCTCACGCGGGTCCGCGGAGACCACGATGATGCCCGCGGCTTCCAGCTCTGTGATAATGCTCGGCGACCAGCCCGTCAATGCTATGGGGATGGTCGCTGGCACAGGCGCGGGGATGGGAGCTCGGATGGGAGCGGGGGCAGCAACAGTCGTGGCCAGCTCGTTCTGGGCCATGTCCATGAGGACCCATTCCTCCTTATTTTCTATCTCCTCCGGCTTGGAGTCGACTTCACCAAACTTGAACACTAGTGGCAGATGATCCTTCTGCGCCATGGCGTTGGTGGAGGTCTGCGGGAGCAAGGGGAATGAGAGGCGAACAGAAAGGCCGCCCATATTAAGCAGCGGCTCATGCGCCATTATTGGAGAGGAAGGCGGGCGACCATGGAAGTCAAAGGGCTCGATTCTAAGTGAGCCTACGCAGCGTACAGCTCGCATGCTTCCCGGTGGGCCTGCGCATTGGAGGACAGCTTGCACGCCTCTCGATCAGTGAGGGAGTCCTAGATTAGGGGGTATCCGGACAGTCGGACTATATACTTTGGCTGAACTATTGGACTATGAAGATACAAGACTCAAGACTTCGTCCCGTGTCCGGATGGGACTCTCCTTTGTGTGGAAGACAAGCTTGGCGATTCGGATGTTAGATCTCCTTCTTTGTAACCAACTCTGTGTAACCCTAGCCCCCTCCGGTGTCTATATAAACCGGAGGGTTTAGTCCATAGGACAAGGACAATCATAATCATAGGCTAGCTTCTAGGGTTTAGCCTCAACGATCTTGTGGTAGATCAACTATACTCATATCATCAAGATCAATCAAGCAGGAAGTAGGGTCTTACCTCCATCGAGAGGGCCCGAACCTGGGTAAAACATCGTGTCCCCTGCCTCCTGTTACCATTAGCCTTAGACGCTCAGTTCGGGACCCCCTAACCGAGATCCGCCGGTTTTGACACCGACATTGGTGCTTTTATTGAGAGTTCCTCTGTGTCGTCGCAGCAAGGCTCGATGGATCCTTCAATCATCAACAACAACGCGGTCCAGGGTGAGACTTTTTTCCCCGGATAGATCTTCGTGTTCGGCGGCTTCGCACTACGGGCCAATTCGCTTGGCCATCTGGAGCAGATCGACAGCTAAGCCCCTCGCCATCAGGTCAGATTTGGAAACTTGAACTACACGGCCGATATCCGCGGGGACTTGATCTTCGACGGATTCAGGCCTACGCCAGGAGCGTCGAACAGTCACGACGAGCACGGCTTAGGTCGGCTGTCAGACAATATTCGAGATATCGCACCTGCAGTAGCTTCGGACCTAAATATGGGGCAGATCGCGTCGTCCGAGGACGGGTGGATGGATCCCGCCCCAGAGCCCGCATACTCATCTGCGGTAGAGCCAAACACAGACTCCACCTCTAAGGAAGTCTGTGTCACCGGACCCCTGAACTTGTGTCCGGCTGTAGGTTCCAGACCGTACGCACCCAGGCCCATCAAATCCGATTGGGCTCCGGTAATGGAGTTCACCGCTACGGATATCTTTCAGCACTCGCCCTTCGGCGACATGCTGAATTCATTAAGGTCTCTCTCTTTGTCAGGAGACTCTTGGCCGAACTATGTCCGGCCCGAGTGGGAAGCAGGCGACGAGAAAATTCGTTACCCACCCAGCACCTACTTCATTGCCACTGTCGATGATTTGACCGACGTGCTTGACTTCGACTCCGAAGACATCGACGGTGTGGACGACGATGCAGGAGAAGAACAGGAACCACCGCCCACGGGGCACTGGACAGCCACCTTCTCGTATGATATATATATATATGGTGGACACTCCCAAAGAAACCGATGGCGATGAGGCAATCGAGGATAACCCCTTAGGGAAGAAATCAAAGCATGGGCGTCACCGGCGCCGCTCTAAGTCTCGCCACAGCAATACCAGCACAAGAGACGAAAACAATCCAGATGGTGCCGAAGACGAATACAATCTTGATCAGCCTGCCTTCGAGCAAGCCGAATAGGAAGACGGGCTGGTTATCCCAGATGAACAGACGATGGACGGATACTTGGAGGAGGACAACCACATGCCTCCCTCCGAAGACGAGGTGAGCCTCGGCGATGATGAGTTCGACGTGCCTGAGGATCCCGTAGTGTACTCCTCGGGACGCTGACTCAACAATACAAGTCACCCCACGGTACAAAAATATGGCCGATCATCTCCGATCACACAGACCGTCCAGCCAATTTCAACCATGGCAATTCAGTTGCACTTATCATCAACCGAATAGTTGGTGGGTTCCACCTCACACGAGCCCCTATTGGCATTAACAACAGCCCAAACTTGCTGCACCAGGACACAGTGCACCAGATAGGTATTGACCGCTCGAGGACCAAACCCACTAAAAACATCTTCTCAAGATGTCGTACCGGGTGTAAAGGTCAGTTTTACAGGCCCACCACCCTGGAGGTTGTCTTCGGATCACCAAAAAATCACCATGCCGAAGAATAAGTCTTCGACATTGTCCCCTTATACAGTAACTATTACATACTGCCAGGACGAACCGCATTGGCTCGATTCAACGTGGTACCACACCATGCCAAGCCCAAGTGACAAAGTCACAATTACGGGCAAGGCCAAACTCCACCCCGACACTGGAAAGTATACCACCGCTGAGGTAGCGAGTTGTGCCTTTCTATCGAACCTCGATTCAATAGCCAACCCCCGGACACCAACAGAGGAGTCCGAGCTACTTTACGGCATGATAGCTTGGCTAGACCAGGCTCCAATCAAGCACTCCGGCATAAGCTGGAGAGGGCCCCGCGGTTCAACCACCCTATGACACACAAATGTCTCTAAGCATTTTCTTTACAAGCTCACTTTTGCGCAGAACAGGACTGGCGACATGGAACCAGCTTGGATGCACAAAGAGGGAATACACAAATATTCCCCAAGAAGACAATCCGGATACACTTCGGATCCGCACACAGCTTCCTCCCACCCGGTCGCAACAGGTTCCGCCAGCATACCTCCTTTTATAGCATAAGCCGTACTCATATGCATAGACGTGTCGCTCCATTACAACATGTAGAGTTATATGACACTTATCGGCCGTCATTCCTTATTGATGCCTTTTTTCGTCATAACGGCACCCGCACATAGTGTCATGCCCTACTACGCCAGGGGCTTCATTGTACCCATAATATGGCAACAAAGTCCGGCCACCTTCTCGGTCGCTCGACACCCCGAACTTATAGCACTATATGCATCAACTCCGAATCATGTCTTGGGTCATTAGTTGGGTTTGCCCGGCTCCCATGTTTTGGTACCTTACGTTCCGCTCCATCGGCTAAGGTAGCGCTGGGAGAACTACTGCGATTATGTCCTGGTTCTTCCGGACGAGCACCTCAGTAGAGAAAGCCGAAAACTGACTGTCATGATACGGCGAGAGCTGGTCAGCTGTTTGAGAGGTTGTAAAATCTTTAAGGATTTATTCTGCATAATGCCATAAAAAATGCAGAGTGCGACGGATCGGTCTTCCGATCAGGTGCTGTTAGAGCCCCTCGTACGGTCTTCCAAACACCAGGGGCTGCGCCTACCATACTCGAATTCCTATGGCTAAGTGAGAGTGATAAAGCCCTATAGTCCGATTGCCTGGTTCACTGTGATGAACACCTCCTTCAAGGACCCAAAAATGGATAAAGAGTGTTCAGGTATGTCCCGAACACCCCCGTACTTTCTACATGGGGGCAGAAGCCGACGACTGGCCAACTCTCAGGATTCATATATACCAAACGGCCGCACAGGAAGAAAAACTTTTATATAACATGCAATAAATAATAAAAGTGCCAGTATTCCGCATTACAAAGGACAACATGACTGTCTTCAGGGAAATATAATGTCTTTAGTACATTGCTCCGCCACAAGGCGGGCTCCTTTCAGGACACCATCATAATATAATTCGGTCTTGCGGTGCTCCTTACCCTCCGGAGGTCCCTCAGTCATCAGCTTTTCAGCATCAAGCTTCCCCCAGTGCACTTTCGCACGGGCAAATGCCATTCGTGCACCTTCTATACAAACAGACCGCTTAATGACTTCGAGCCGAGGGCAAGCACCAACAATCCGCTTCACGAGCCCGAAGTAACTTCTTGGAATTGGCTCAGCAGGCCATAGCCGGACAACTAAGTCCTTCATGGCTAGTTCGGCCGCCTGGTGCAGTTCGATCAGCTGCTTCAGCTGATCGACAAATGGTACCGAATAATTCGGTGCCAAATACTGCAACTAGAAATGCTTTTCCATAGCCTTCTTCTCCTCAGCCCGGTAGAATTGAGTAGCATCAGATATGCTGCGTGGCAGGTCTGCAAACGCCCCTGGAGAAATAAAAATTCAATTTGTCACTTGGAACTTCTCCTGTTGCTACATAAAAATAGCTTTAAATAAAAAAAGCCTTACCAGCCGCAATCCTCCTCGCCTCCTGAATGTCCTTCAGGGCACCTCGGGCTTCCTCCCGAACATAATTTGCGGCTTGGAGAGCTTGGGCTAGTTCGGATTCTTTCCCTGCTAGAATCTGCTGCAAAGTCTTGCTTTTCTTCACGGCCTCCTGGAGCTCTCGTTCAGCTTCAATGACCCTAGCCTCGTGCCTCTCGCAAAGAGCCTGCTCCGTGGCGGCCCTCTTGTCGGCTTCGGCCACAACCTTTTTTAGCGCCTCAATTTCGGCATTTGCTCCTAGAGCACACAATACAAATAATTTCATCAGGCACAACTACTCATTTGTGCTAAACTTATCAAGGTTTCAACATACCTTGCTTATCCTCCAACTGCTTCTTCACTCGACCAAGTTCTCCTTCGTCCCGCTCCGGACTCTGCTTTAGTCCGGACACTTCCGCATTATGAGAGGCGGTCGTCGCTACAGACACATGTTTATAAACGAAGAGATATATGTCCTTAACTGAGTCTCCTGTGAAGCGGAAATTTGATCCCCTGTCTGGTTCTCTCTTTCACCGGACACTGCATCAGGGGCTACTATCCATACAATGACAATCTTCAAAGGTTCCCAAAACATACCTCAAAGCCTTTTATAAGGCTGATGCAGGATTCATTCAGTCCACTCTCAGCGGACTGAATCCTTCATATCACTGATACGTCTCCAACGTATCTATAATTTTTTATTGTTCCATGCTATTATATTACCCCTTTTGGATGTTTATGGGCTTTATTTTAAACATTTATATTATTTTTGGGACTAACCTACTAACCAGAGGCCCAGCCCGTATTGCTGTTTTTTCCCTATTTCACTATTTTGAAGAAAAGGAATATCAAACAGAGTCCAAACGGAATGAAACCTTCATGAGCGTGATTTTTGGAACGAACGTGATCCAGAGGACTTGGAGTGCAAGTCAAGAAGCAGGCGAGGCCTCCACGAGATAGAAGGACGCCCCCTATAGGGCATGCCCCCTATCTCGTGGGCCCCTCGGGCGTCCACCGACGTACTTCTTCCTCCTATATAAGCCTACGTACCCCAAAAACATCTAGAGAGCCAACGAAACACAATTTCCACCACCGTAACCTTCTGTATCCGCGAGATCTCATCTTGGAGCCTTCGCTGGCACTCTGCCGGAGGGGGAATCGACCACGGAGGGCTTCTACATCAAGACCACAGCACCTCCGATGAGTTGTGAGTAGTTTACCACAGACCTACGGGTCCATAGTTATTAGCTAGATGGCTTCTTCTCTCTTTTTGGATCTCAATACAATGTTCTCCCCCTCTCTTGTGGAGATCTATTTGATGTAAACTCTTTTGTGGTGTGTTTGTCGAGATCCGATGAATTGTGGCTTTACGATCAAGTTTATCTATGAATAATATTTGAATCTTCTCTGAATTCTTTTATGTATGATTGAGTTATCTTTGCAAGTCTCTTCGAATTATTAGTTTGGTTTGGCCTACTAGATTGATCTTTCTTGCCATGGGAGAAGTGCTTAGCTTTGGGTTTAATCTTGTGGCGTCCTTACCCAGTGACAGAAGGGGTTGCAAGGCACGTATTTTATTGTTGCCATTGAGGATAACCAGATGGGGTTTATATCATATTGCTTGAGTTTATCCCTCTACATCATGTCATCTTGCTTAATGTGTTACTCTGTTCTTATGAACTTAATACTCTAGATGCAGGCAGGAGTCGGTCGATGTGTGGAGTAATAGTAGTAGATGCAGGCAGGAGTCGGTCTACTTGTCACGGACGTGATTCCTATATACATGATCATGCCTAGATAATCTCATAATTATTTCCTTTTCTATCAATTGCTCAACAGTAATTTGTTCACCCACCGTAATACTTATGCTATCTTGAGAGAAACCACTAGTGAAACCTAGGGCCCCGGGGTTTATCTCTTATCATATTTGCTTCCAATCTACTTTTATTTGCATCTTTACTCTTTGCATCTATATTATAAAATACCAAAAATATATTTATCTTATCATACTATCTTTATTAGATCTCACTTTCGCGAGTGGCCGTGAAGGGATTGACAACCCCTTTATTGCGTTGGTTGCGAGTTCTTTGTTTGTTTGTGTAGGTGTGTGGGACTTTTGAGGAGCCTCCTACTGGATTGATACCTTGGTTCTCAAAAACTGAGGGAAATACTTACGCTACTATTGCTGCATCACCCTTTCCTCTTCAAGGAAAACCAACGCAAGCTCAAGACGTAGCAAGAAGGATTTCTGGCGCCATTGTCGGGGAGGTCTGCTCAAGTCAAGACATACCAAGTACCCATCACAAACCCATCTCCCTCGCATTTACATTATTTGCCATTTGCCTCTCGTTTTCCTCTCCCCCACTTCACCCTTGCCGTTTTAGTCGCCCTCCCTTTCCCAATCTCCTCCTCTCTTTTTCGCTTGGCTTTTTCTGTTCGCTTGTGTGTTGGATTACTTGTTGCCATGGAGCAAGATAATACCAAATTGTGTGATTTCTCGAATACCAAGAATAATGATTTCCTTAGTACTCCGGTTGCTCCTCTTAATGATGTTGAGTCTTGTGAAATCAATACTGCTTTGCTGAATCTTGTTATGAAAGATCAATTCGCCGGCCTTCCTAGTGAAGATGCCGCTACTCATCTAAACAACTTTGTTGATTTGTGTGATATGCAAAAGAAGAAATAAACGGATAACAATATTGTCCAATTGAAGTTATTTCTGTTTTCACTTAGAGATCTTGCTAAAGTTTGGTTTTCATCTTTGCCTAAAAATAGTATTGATTCTTGGAACAAGTGCAAAGATGCTTTTATCTCTAAGTATTTTCCTCCCGCTAAGATTATCACTCTTGGGAATGATATTATGAATTTTAAACAACTTGATCATGAGCATGTTGCCCAATCTTGGGAAAGAATGAAATTGATGCTTCGCAATTGCCCTACACATGGTTTGAATTTATGGATGATCATACGAAAATTTTATGCCGGTTTGAACTTTGCTTCTAGAAATCTCTTAGATTCGGCCGCGGGAGGCACGTTTAAGGAAATCACGTTAGAGGATGGTACAAAACTTCTTGATAATATTATGGCTAATTATTCTCAATGGCACACTAAAATATCTTCTAGTATAAAAGTGCATGCTATAGAAGAAATCAATGTTTTGACTGGAAAGATGGATGAACTTATGAAGTTGTTTGCTACTAAAAATACTTCTGTTGATCCCAATGATATGCCTTTGTCTACTTTGATTGAGAATAATAATGAATCTATGGATGTGAGTTTTTTTGGTAGGAATAGTTTCGGTAACAATGCTTATAGAGGAAACTGTAATGCTAGACCGTTCCCTAGTAATTCCTCTGGTAATTATGGAAATTCCTACAATAATTCTTATGGTAATTTTAATAAGATGCCCTCTGATTTTGAGAATAGTGTGAAAGAGTTTATGGTTTCTCAAAAGAATTTTAATGCTTTGCTTGAAGAAAAATTGCTCAAAGTTGATGATTTGGCGAGGAACGTTAATAGACTTTCGCTTGATGTTGATTCTCTTAAACTTAGATCTTCTCCTCCTAAGAACGATATCAATGAGTCTCTCAAAGCAATGAGAATTTCCATTGATGAGTGCAAGGAAAGAACCGCTAGATTGCGTGCTAAAAAAGATAGCTTTATAAAAGCATGTTCTTCTAGTTTCCATGAAAATAATGATGAGGATCTTAAAGTTATTGATGCGTCTCCTATTAGATCTATGTTTGGCAATATGAATCTTGATAATTATGGGACTGATGATGAGTCAACTTTACCTAGAAGGCGTCCCAAGAATTCAGAGTTTTTAGATCTTGATGCTAAATTTGGTAAAGGTGGGATTGGAGAGGTCATGACTTTAAACAGCATTGAACCCACTATCTTGGATTTCATGGAATTTGATTATGATAATTGTTCTTTAGAAGGTTGTATTTCCTTGTTGCAATCCGTTGTTAATTCTCCTCATGCTTATAGTCAAACCAAGCTTTTACCAAACAAATTGTTGATGCCTTGATGCAATCTTATGATGAAAAACCTAATTTGGAAGTTTCTATACCTAGAAAACTTAATGATGACTGGGAACCTACTATAAAGATTATAATTAAAGATCATGAGTGTTTTGCTTTGTGTGATTTGGGTGCTAGTGTTTCCACGATTCCGAAAACTTTATGTGATATTCTAGGTTTCCATGATCTTGATGATTGCTCTTTAAATTTGCACCTTGCAGGTTCCACCATTAAAAAGCCAATGGGAAGAATCAATGATGTTCTCATTGTTGTAAATAGAAATTTGGTGCCCGTGGTTTTATCGTTCTTGATATATATTGCAATCTTTCTTGCCCTATTATTCTTGGTAGACCTTTCCTTAGAACGATTGGCGCGATTATTGATATGAAGGAAGGGAATATTATATTACAATTCCCATTAAAGAAAGGCATGAAGCACTTTCCAAGAAAGAAAGTCTAATTACCTTATGAATCTATCATGCGGGCTACTTATGAATTTAGTGCCAAAGATGGCACTCGTTAGATCTATCTTCGCTTTTATGCCTAGCTAGGGGCGTTAAACGATAGCGCTAGTGGGGAGGCAACCCAATTTTCTTTATGTTTTTGTTTTTGTTCCTGTTTACTAATAAATCTTGCATCTACCTTCTGATTAGATGTGTTTTATCTTTTAATTAGTGTTTGTGCCAAGTAGAACCTATAGGATAACTAATGATGATAGTTGATTTGATTCTGCTGAAAAACAGAAACTTTGCGCGCATAAATTTAGTTTTGTTAAATCACAGAAACGTGCTTTTTGCGTTGATTCTTTTTGCTGCTGATCAATCGACAAATTGTCCAGGACTTACTATTTTGGTAGGATTTTTAGAGTTCCAGAAGTTTGTGTTAGTTACAGATTGCTACAGACTGTTCTATTTTTGACAGATTCTGTTTTTCGTGTGTTGTTTGCTTATTTCGATGCATCTATGGCTAATAAATTAGTTTATAAACCATAGATAAGTTGGATTACAGTAGGTTTAACACCAAAATAAATAAAGAATGAGTTCATTACAGTACCATATGTGGTGGGTTTTTTTTCTTTCACTAACGGAGCTTATAAGATTTCCTGTTGAGTTTTGTGTTGTGAAGTTTTCAAGTTTTGGGTAAAGCTTTTATGGACTATGGAATAAGGAGCGGCAAGAGCCTAATCTTGGGGATGCCCATGGCACCCCAAGATATTCAAGGATATCCAAAATCCTAAGCTTGGGGATGCCCCGGGAAGGCATCCCCTTTTCGTCTTCGTTCATTGGTAACTTTACTTGGAGCTATATTTTTATTCGCCACATGATATGTGTTTTGCTTGGAGCGTCATGTATTATATTAGTCTTTGATTTTTAGTTTACCACATTCATCCTTGCTGTACACACCTTTTGGGAGAATCCTATTTGATTAGAATTTGCTAGAATACTCTATGTGCTTCAGTTATATCTTTTGAGCTTGATAGTTTTTGCTCTAGTGCTTCACTTATATCTTTTAGAGCATGGTGGTGACTTATTTTTGAAGAAATTTCTAGTCTCTCATGCTTCACTTATATTATTTTGAGAGTCTTTTAGAACAGAATGGTATTTGCTATGGTTATAAAATTGGTCCTAGAATGGTAGGCATCCAAGTTGGGTATAATAAAAACTATCATAGGAAGTGAAATGGATGCTATGATCAATTTGATACTCGATAATTGTTTTGAGATATGGAGGTAGTGATATTAAACTCATGCTAGTTGGGTGATTATGAATTTAAAGAATTCTTTTGTTGAAGTTAGCAAGTCCCGTAGCATGCACGTATGGTTAAAGTTGTGTAACAAATTTGAAACATGAAGTGTACCTGGCTTGTGCATCCTTATGAGTGGCGGTCGGGGACGAGCGATGGTCTTTTCCTACCAATCTATCCCCCTAGGAGCATGCGCGTAGTGCTTGATTTTTGATGACTTCTAAATTTTTTCAATAAGTATATGAGTTCTTTTGACTAATGTTGAGTCCATGGATTATACGCAATTTTTCCTTTCCACCATTGCTAGCCTCTTCGGTACCGTGCATTGCCCTTTCTCACCTTGAGAGTTGGTGCAAACTTCACTGGTGCATCCAAACCCTGTGATACGATACACTCTATCACACATAAACCTCCTTATATCTTCCTCAAAACATCCACCATACCTACCTATTATGGCATTTCCATAGCCATTCCGAGATATATTGCCATGCAACTTTCCACCGTTCCGTTCATCATCATCAAGACATGCTTTACTTTTGCCATATTGCCATCGCATGATCATGTAGTTGACATCGTATTTCTGGCAAAGCCACCATGCATAATTTTTCATACATGTCACTCTTGATTCATTGCACCATCCCGATACACCGCCGGAAGCATTCATATAGAGTCGTATCTTGTTCTAGTTTTGAGTTGTAATTCATATGTTGTAATCAATAGAAGTGTGATGATCATCATTATTAGAGCATTGCCCAAAGAAAAAAAAAGAAAAATAATAAGAAGGGCCAAAAGAAACAAAAAGAAAGGCCCAAAAATAGGGGAAAAAGAGAAGAAAAGAAAAAAAAGAAAAAAAAGAAAATAAATAAAAAGGGCAATGTTACTATCTCTTTTTCCATACTTGTGCTTCAAAATAGCACCTTGTTCTTCATGTAGTGAGTCTCATATATTGTGCTTCAAAGTAGCACCATGTTTTTCATATAGTGAGTCTCGTAAGTTGTCTTTTTCATACTAGTGGGAATTTTTCATTATAGAACTTGGCTTGTATATTCCTACGATGGGATTCCTCAAATGCCCTAGGTCTTCGTAAGCAAGCAAGTTGGATGCATACCCACTAGTTTTCTTTTGTTGAGCATTCATTTATAGCTCTAGTGCATCTGTTGTATGGCAATCCCTACTCCTCATGTTGACATCAATTGATGGGCATCTCCATAGCCCGTTGATTATCTTCGTCAATGTGAGCTTTCTCCTCTTTTGTCTTCTCCACACAATCCAAATCATCATATTCTATTCCACCCATAGTGCTATATCCATGGCTCACGCTCATGTATTGCGTGAAGGTTGAAAAAGTTTGAGATTATTTAAGTATGAAACAATTGCTTGGCTTGTCATCGGGGGTATAGAAGTTGGGAACATCTTTGTGTGACAAAATGAAGCATAGCCTAACTATATGATTTTGTAGGGATGAACTTTCTTTTGCCATGTTATTTTGAGAAGACATGATTACTTTGATTAGTATGCTTGAAGTGTTACTATTTCTTTTATCAATATGAACTTTTATTTTAAATCATTTGGATCTGAACATTCATGCCACAATAAAGAAAATTACTTTGAGAATTATGCTAGATAGCATTCCACATCAAAAATTCTCATTTTATCATTTACCTACTCGAGGACGACCAGGAATTAAGCTTGGGGATGCTTGATATGTCTCCAACGTATCTATAATTTTTGATTGTTCCATGCTATTAGATTACCCCTTTTGGATATTTATGGGCTTTATTTTACACATTTATATCATTTTTGGGACTAACCTACTAACCGGAGGCCCAGCCCGTATTATTTTTTTGCCTATTTCAGTATTTCAAAGAAAAGGAATATCAAACGGAGTCCAAATGGAATGAAAACTTCGGGAGCATGATTTTTGGAATGAACGTGATCCAGAGGACTTGGAGTGCAAGTCAAGAAGCAGCCAAGGCCTCCACGAGATAGGAGGGCGCCCCCCCCCCCCTATAGGGCACGCCCCCTGTCTCATGGGCCCCTCAAGCGTCCACCGACGTACTTCTTCCTCTTATATAAGCCTACGTACCCCGAAAACATCCAGAGAGCCAACGAAACGCAATTTCCACCGCCGTAACCTTCTGTATCCGTGAGATCTCATCTTGGAGCCTTCGCCGGCAGTCTGCTGGAGGGGGAATCGACCATGGAGGGCTTCTACATCAAGACCATAACCCCTCCGATGAGTTGTGAATAGTTTACCACAGACCTACGGGTCCATAGTTATTAGCTCGATGGCTTCTTCTCTCTTTTTGGATCTTAATACAATGTTCTCCCCCTCTCTTGTGGAGATCTATTCGATGTAAACTCTTTTTGTGGTGTGTTTGTCGAGATCCGATGAATTGTGGGTTTACGATCAAGTTTATCTATGAATAATATTTGAATCTTCTCTGAATTCTTTTATGTATGATTGAGTTATCTTTGCAAATCTCTTCGAATTATCAGTTTGGTTTGGCCTACTAGATTAATCTTTCTTGCCATGGGAGAAGTGCTTAGCTTTGGGTTCAATCTTGCGATGTCCTTACCCAGTGACAGAAAGGGTTGCAAGGCACGTATTGTATTGTTGCCATCGAGGATAACAAGATGTGGTTTATATCACATTGCTTGAGTTTATCCCTCTACATCATGTCATCTTGCTTAATGCGTTACTCTGTTCTTATGAACTTAATACTCTAGTTGCAGGCAGGAGTCGGTCGATGTGTGGAGTAATAGTAGTAGATGCAGGCAGGAGTCAGTCTACTTGTCACGGACGTGATGCCTATATACATGATCATGCCTAGATAATCTCATAATTATTCGCTTTTCTATCAATTGCTCAACAGTAATTTGTTCACCCACCGTAATACTTATGCTATCTTGAGAGAAGCCACTAGTGAAACCTATGGCCCCCGGTTCTATCTCTTATCATATTTGCTTCCAATCTACTTTTATTTGCATCTTTACTTTTTGCATCTATATTATAAAATACCAAAAATATATTTATCTTATCATACTATCTTTATTAGATCTCACTTTCACAAGTGGTCATGAAGGGATTGACAACCTCTTTATTGCGTTGGTTGCGAGTTCTTTGTTTGTTTGTGTAGGTGTGTGGGACTTTTGAGGAGCCTCCTACTGGATTGATACCTTGGTTCACAAAAACTGAGGGAAATACTTACGCTACTATTGCTGCATCACCCTTTGCTCTTCAAGGAAAACCAACGCAAGCTCAAGACATAGCAATCACCGCACCCATAAGGGCGCGATGTTCATCAACGATGGAAGCACTCTTTAGCACTGTCGATAAGCCGCCATGCAGCTCTGGTTGGACAGAGGTTGCTGGCGGAGCGGGCTCGCCTCCTTCCGTCAAGAGGGGCTGCCTGCCTGATCCTGGAGCCTCAAAGGTCTCCGGGACCCTGTCCAACTCCGGGCCGGATCTAAGATCGCCCCCGCCGTCGACGCTCATGGGAACTGTCGCTCCCGTGTATCCGGCCCCAGAGGTGTGCCCTCCCTGGTCTGGGTCTTGTTGAGACGACACCTCGGTGTCACGCCCAGGCTTTAGGGAAGGGGCCTCCGGAGGCGTATCGCTCTCCAGGGCATCTGAGCTCAGCGAATCCTCCGATGAGGACTGTTCGGCGTGATACCTCGCCGGGCTGCACAAAGTATGGCGCAAGTTAAAACATTACACCCTAGAGATCCTGGGCGCGTGGGCGTGTTCGGATTTCCTGTACTCACGATTTCACCAGGGGATGAGTCCTAGGATCCCACCCCAGGCTGCTATTGGTAGCCGTGGGAGACTCCTCTGGAAGGGGATTTTCCCCCCTATTTTGCGATCCGGGCTCCAAGGATGAGGAGGCCGCCTTTTCTTCCCCCCCCCATGGAGGACTCGTCTTCTTCCTCCTCCTCTTCATCTTCGGAGGAAGGATGGGTGTTGGAGTCTTCGGATTTGAGTCCAAAGCACCGCAGCGACGGAGGCCGCTTCGGGTCTCCTTGGCCTCCTTGAAGGCCTCTTTCTTTGACGCCTTGTAAGGCGATGGGACCATCATCTTCGTTAGAAGTGGTCCTGCCGGTTCTTCTGGCAGCGGGGCCGGACAATGTATCCGCCCTGCCGTCTTCGTCCATTCCTGGGGTAATTGTGGAAAGCATGATGAAGCGTGTCCCTCGGGATATGCCAGCTAAACCTGGATGGACAGAACATAGCGATAACTTACCGGACTGGCGGGGCGGGACAGTTGATACCCACGGTCCTCGGTGGAGTCCGGCCATGGTTTGTCGGACTTGAAAAGCACCTTCCAGATATCCTTGTGTGAGGAGCCATAGAGCTCCCGCAGGGTCTGGTGCTCGGCCGGGTCGTATTCTCACAAATTACAGGTCCGGTGTTGGCAAGGAAGAACCAGGCGAACTAACATCACCTGGACTACATTGACAAGTTTGACGTCCTTGTCTACCATGCCCTTGACGCGCGTCTGGAGCATCGACAGCTCATCGGACGAGGACCAGTTCAGGCCCTTCTTGGGCCAGGACGTGAGCCGCAGGGGGGCTCTGGATCTGAATTCGGGAGCAGCGGCCCACTTTTTGCCGCGCGGCTCAGTGATGTAGAACCACTGCTGCTGCCAGTCCTTGACAGAATCACTGAAGGTGCCTGTCGGCCACGTGACCTTGGGAATCTTGCTCACCATGGCGCCTCCGCACTCGGCGTGCTCGCCGTTCACCACCTTGGGCTTCACATTGAAGATCTTCAGCCATAAGCCGAAGTGTGGCGAAATTCGGAGAAAGGCCTCACACGCGATGATAAACGTCGAGATGTTAAGGAAAGAATTAGGGGAAAAATCATGAAAATCAATCCTGTAATAATACATGATGCCGCAAAAAAATGGGTGAAGGGGAAACCCGTGCCCACGGACGAAATGAGGAAGAAACACAACCCTCTCGTGAGGTTCTGTATTAGGGACGATCTGTCCCGCCGTCAGAAGACGGTGGCCGATTTTCTTGGCCATGTACCCGGCCTCTCGAAGCTTTTTGATATCCTTCTCCTGGACAATAGAGGCCATCCACTTGCCTCCTGCTCCAGATCCGGACATCTTCGGAGAACCTCTTTTTGGTGGATAAGACGAGCACTTGGGCGCTAGGGCTCGAACGAAAGGGAATGGGCGAGCGGAAGGAAAAGGCGTGGGTAAAGATGAAGAGGCCTTATCTCTTTATAGAGGCAATAAAAACTTTTGCGCCTCCCTACTTGCCTGATGGAACCTGCTTGTTCCCCACTCACCGTGATTGGCGGTACGGTTGGGCTACGCGCACCCGCATTGATGAAATTCCCGTGATAAGGGGGACATGATCTCTGCTTCGACAAAACATGCCCAAGAAATCGCCTCGCAATATGCGCAGTAGCTGGTTGAGAAACGGTTTGGGTGAGGACCGGACCACAATGTGATATCAAGTTATAAAAAATATATCAGCGGATTCAGTTCGTGGAATATTGTTCTCTCTATGGTGGTATGTGAAAATCGTCTTGTAGAGTCGGACACGATTTAAGTGTTCGAGATTTACTTTGGAGTATTTGGAGATGGAGCCCGCCTTGCGATGCCAAAGACAATATGTGCGCCGGACTCATCATCATTGAAGCCTGGTTCAGGGGCTACTAAGGGAGTCCTGGATTAGGGGGTATCCGGATAGTCGGACTATATACTTTGGCCGGACTGTTGGACTATGAAGATACAAGACTCAAGACTTCGTCCCGTGTCCGAATGGGACTCTCCTTTGCGTGGAAGACAAGCTTGGCGATTCGAATGTTAGATATCCTTCTTTGTAACCAACTCTATGTAACCCTAGACCCTCCGGTGTCTATCTAAACCGGAGGGTTTAGTCCATAGGAGAAGGACAATCATAATCATAGGCTAGCTTCTAGGGTTTAACCTCAACGATCTCGTGGTAGATCAACTCCTGTAATACTCATATCATCAAGATCGATCAAGCAGGAAGTAGGGTATTACCTCCATCGAGAGGGCCCGAACCTGGGTAAAACATCGTGTCCCCTGCCTCCTGTTACCATTAGCCTTAGACACACAGTTCGGGACCCCCTACCCGAGATGCACCGGTTTTGACACCAACAATCAGCCTGTGCACCGGACTGCGCTCGCACACCTCCCGTTTAGTCAAGCAGCTGTCCGCACGGCACCTCCTATATCCATTAGAACAAAGACATGTGGCGTGACGTGAATGGTTAACATAACGCACATGATTTTAAATATACAAACGTTTGTGAGGTTAGAGTGGCAGCTATTTGTTTGAAAATGCCTTTGTTGGCTGTTATTTGAGTGCTTCTTCTCTCAAAATGGACACGAAAAATACTACAACACGTCGGGTGCCATTCCATGATAGCATGCCAAGTTTCATGAATTTCAGATGAGTTTTGGATTTGCTAGAATTTAAAAAGAAAGTATCTCAACATTTTGCCGGCAATCAACAATGCCCTGGTGTTTGAAATTCATTCCCATTTCTTGCATGGGACCTAAGCATGCACCCAAGGACAACTATTTGATTTTTCAGCCAATTTATATGCACTAGAGCATGTGCATGTAGTTCAAATTTGAATTATGCACATAAAATGCCTAGAAAACCAAGTTAATGTATAAAGATGTCCAAACAAACCCCGAAAAATTGCAAAGTTTAACACAACACTCATGTTGTTCTATGTTGACACTAGAAATTTTTTGAAAGGAATAAGAGGCAGCGGATATCATTTTGTCAACGAAGGTGGGGCATTCCCTACCGAAACCATCAGGCTTGTTGTGAGAAGCTCTGGTTTGTGAGAAGCTTATACCCAAACCTGCCCCAAATGGGACAAAAAAATACCACGGAACGTTGATGCCGATCCATGATAGCATGCCAAGTTTCATGAATTTCTGACGAGTTTTGGATTTACTAGAATTTAAAAACCAGGAATCTCAATGTTTGCGGCCGAGTGACGGTGGCAGGGTGTTTGACATTCATTCCCATTTCTTGCATGGGACCTAAGCATGCAACCAAGGACATAGATTTGAATTTTTAGCCAATTTCTATGCATTAGAGCATGTGCATGTAGTTCAAATTTGAATTATGCACATAAATGCATCGAAAACTCATATTAATGCATAAAAATGTCCAAACGAACCCCAAACAATCCCAAAAATTGACACAACACTTCTATTGTTCTATGTTGACACTAGAAAAAACTTTAAAGCAAAAAAGGCAGCGGATATCATTTCGTCCCCAAAGGTGGGACGTTCCCTACCGAAACCATCAGGCTTGTTATGAGAGCCTTTGGTTTGTGAGAACCATATCCCCAAACCTGCCCCAAATGGGACAATATTTTTACCACGGCATGTTGATGCCGATCCATGATAGCATGCCAAGTTTGATGAATTTTAGACGAGTTTTGGATTTACTAGAATTTAAAAACTAGGAATCTCAATGTTTGCGGCCGAGTGACAGTGTGATACGTCTCCAACGTATCTATAATTTTTTATTGTTCCATGCTATTATATTACTTGTTTTGGATGTTTATGGGCTTTACTTTTCACCTTTATATCATTTTTGGGACTAACCTCCTAACCGGAGGCCCAGCCCAAATTGCTGTTTTTTTTTGCCTATTTTAGTGTTTCGAAGAAAAGGAGTATCAAACGGAGTCCAAATAGAATGAAACCTTCGGGAGCGATCTTTTTGGAACAAACGTAATCCAGGGGACTTGGAGTGGAAGTCAAGCAACAAGCAAGGCAGCCACGAGGGTGCCCGGCACACCCCTTCTTACTCCTATATATATCCACGAGCATCCACCGACCTACTTCTTACTCCTATATATATCCACGTACCCCGAAAACATCCGGGAGCACCACAAAAAACTATTTCCACCACCGCAACCTTCTGTATCCGCGAGATCCCATCTTGGAGCCTTCGTTGGCGCTCCGCCGGAGGTGGAATCGACCATGGAGGGCCTCTACATCATCTCCAAGGCCTCTCCGATGAGTTGTTAGTAGTTTACCATAGACCTTCGGGTCCATGGTTATTAGCTAGATGGTTTCTTCTCTCTCTCTCTGAATCTCAATACCAAGTTCTCCTTGATCTTCTTGGAGGTTTATTCGATGTAACTCTTTTTGCGGTGTGTTTATCGAGATCCAATGAATTGTGGGTTTATGATCAAGTTTATCAATGAGAAATATTTGAATCTCCTCTGAATTATTTTATGTGTGATTAAGTTATCTTTGCAAGTCTCTTCGAATTATCAGTTTGGTTTGGCCTACTAGATTGATCTTTCTTGCAACGGGAGAAGTGCTTAGTTTTGGGTTCAATCTTGCGGTGTCCTTTCCCAGTGATAGCAGGGGCAGTAAGGCACGTATTGTATTGTTGCCATTGAGGATAAAAAGATGGGGTTTATATCATATTGCATGAGTTTATCCCTCTACATCATGTCATCTTTCTTAATGCATTACTCTGTTCTTCATGAACTTAATACTCTAGATGCAGGCACGAGTCGGTCGATGTGTGGAGTAATAGTAGTAGATGCAGAATTGTTTCGGTCTACTTGTCACGGACGTGATGCCTATATACATGATCATGCCTAGATAATCTCATATCTATATGCTTTTCTATCAATTGCTCGACAGTAATTTGTTCACCCACCGTAATACTTATGCTATCTTGAGAGAAGCCACTAGTGAAACCTATGCCCCCCGGGTCTATCTTTTATCATATAAGTTTTCCATCTACTTTTATTTGTGTGACGCCCCCGATTCAATCGTACACTAATCATGCACGCAAATGTGTACGATCGAGATCAGGGACTCACGGGAAGATATCACAACACAACTCTACAAATAAAATAAGTCATACAAGCATCATAATACAAGCCAGGGGCCTCGAGGGCTCGAATACAAGTGCTCGATCATAGACGAGTCAGCGGAAGCAACAATATCTGAGTACAGACATAAGTTAAACAAGTTTGCCTTAAGAAGGCTAGCACAAACTGGGATACAGATCGAAAGAGGCGCAGGCCTCCTGCCTGGGATCCTCCTAAACTACTCCTGGTCGTCGTCAGCGGGCTGCACGTAGTAGTAGGCACCTCCGGTGTAGTAGGGGTCGTCGTCGACGGTGGCGCCTGGCTCCTGGACTCCAGTATCTGGTTGCGACAACCAGAACGAAAGGAAGGGGGAAAAGGGGGGGAGAAAGCAACCGTGAGTACTCATCCAAAGTACTCGCAAGCAAGGAACTACACTACATATGCATGGGTATATGTTTAAGGAGGCCATATCAGTGGACTGAACTACAGAATGCCAGAATAAGAGGGGGATAGCTAATCCTGTCGAAGACTACGCTTCTGGCAGCCTCCGTCTTGCAGCATGTAGAAGAGAGTAGATTGAAGTCCTCCAAGTAGCATCTCCAAGTAGCATATCCAGGTAGCATCTCCAAGCGCATCTCCAGGTAGCATCGCATAGCATAATCCTACCCGGCGATCCTCTCCTCGTCGCCCTGTAGAAAAGCGATCACCGGGTTGTCTATGGAACTTGGAAGGGTGTGTTTTATTAAGTATCCGGTTCTAGTTGTCATAAGGTCAAGGTACAACTCCAAGTCGTCCTGTTACCAAAGATCGGGGCTATTCGAATAGATTAACTTCCCTGCAGGGGTGCACCACATAACCCAACACGCTCGATCCCATTTGGCCGGACACACTTTCCTGGGTCATGCCCGGCCTCGGAAGATCAACACGTCGCAGCCCCACCTAGGCACAACAGAGAGGTCAGCACGCCGGTCTAAATCCTATGCGCGCAGGGGTCTGGGCCCATCGCCCATTGCACACCTGCACGTTGCGTACGCGGCCGGTGAGCAGACCTAGCAACCTCCATTACAAAGGAAGTTGCGTTAACGCAGTCCAACCCGGCGCGCGCCACTCAGTCGCTGACGTCAAGAAGGCTTCGGCTGATACCACGACGCCGGGATACCCATAACTACTCCCGCGTAGATGGTTAGTGCGTATAGGCCAGTAGCCAGACTCAGATCAAATACCAAGATCTCGTTAAGCGTGTTAAGTATCCGCGAATGCCGAACAGGGCCAGGCCCACCTCGCTCCTAGGTGGTCTCAACCTGCCCTGCCGCTCCGCCACAAAGTAACAGTCGGGGGCCGTCGGGAACCCAGGCCCACCTCTACCGGGATGGAGCCACCTGCCCCTTCAACCCCCAACTCCGAACAGTATCACAGGTAATGTAACAGTGTAAAGTATATAGTATATGCCCGTGATCACCTCCCGAAGTGATCACAGCCCAGTAGTATAGCATGGCAGACGGACAAGAGTGTAGGGTCACTGATGGACACTAGCATCCTATACTAAGCATTTAGGATTGCGGGTAAGGTATCAATGACTGTAGCAGCAATGACAGGCTATGCATCAGAATAGGATTAACGGAAAGCAGTAACATGCTACACTACTCTAATGCAAGCAGTATAGAGAAGAGTAGGCGATATCTGGTGATCAAAGGGGGGGCTTTCCTGGTTGCTCTGGCAAGAGAGAGGGGTCGTCAACTCCGTAGTCGAACTGGGCAGCAGCAGCGTCGGTCTCGTAGTCTACCGGAGAGAAGAGGGGGAAGAAATAATGAATACAGAGCAAACAAAGCATCACAAAATATAACAAGGCAATACGCGGTGTTCGGTGTGCCCTAACGCGGTAGTAGGTGATACCGGTGAAGGGGGGAAAACATGCGGGAAAGTATTCCCGGGGTTCCGTGTTTTCGGGCAGAGGAGCCGGAGGGAGAAAGTTGCGAGTTCTATAGGTTAGGAGGGTGTGGCGGACGAACGGGTTGCATATCCGGAATCGTCTCGTCGTTCTGAGCAACTTTCATGTTGAAAATATTTTAATCCGAGTTACGGATTAAAAGATATGATTTTATAAAGATTTTATTAATTTCTGGAATTTATTTAATTATTTAATTAATTCGGAAAATGGATTTATGACGTCAGCATGATGTCATGCTGACGTCAGCAGTCAGCAGGGTTGACTTGGTCAACCTGACAGGTGGGTCCCGTTCGTTAGTGACTGTTAACTAATTACCCTAGTTTAGTTTAATTAACAGTAGTTAATTAGGTTAATTAGCCATTAGGTTAATTAATCAGGATTAATTCAATTAATTATTTGCTTAATTAATTAATTAACTAATTAATTAATTTCATTCATTTTTATTTTTATTAATTATACTTATTTAACTTAACGTTCTGGGGGGGTGGGGTCCCCATGTCAGTGGCAGGGGCCGGCCCAGTCAGCCTGGCTGACCGAGTCAACAGACCGGCCGGGCCCCTAGGGCCCACGGGTCAGTGACCCAGGGGTGGCCCCGGGTCGGCCACGTCGGCGGCTAGCGTTGGGGAACTCCGGTGGCCGTTCCGCGGCGGAGGGGGCGCCGGACCTCGCCGGAATTCGTCGTCCGGCGGCCAAAAGGGGCGCGGGCGGGTGCGTTCGAACGGGGTGACGACGACGCGCCCAACGGTGGCAGTGGCACGGCCGGACTCGGCCGGAAACGGCGCCGGCGAGCGGCGGAGGCGGCGGGGTGGTTCGGGCGCGAGACGACCCAGCGACTATGGGCATAACGGGAAGGCCGGGGGGGGTGCGCGACGCACTGAGCACGAGGGGCTCGGCCCCAT
>NC_041393.1:346025453-346033091 GCF_002162155.2 Triticum dicoccoides | reverse complement strand
AAGGAGGAGTGGGGGAGTGGCCGGCTGGGCCTGGTGGGTTGGCCCAGTGGGGGGTTGTGGCCTGCTGGGCCGAAGCCCAGTGGGGGGGGGTTTGCTTTCTCTCTTCCTCTTTTTTTTAGCTTTGTTTTCTATTTTCTTTTCTTTATCTATTTTCTTTTAATTTCTGTTTTATAAAATATAAATACAACTCCTAATTTAATGTTATAATTTATTCTACTGCCCCAAAAGTTTGACACCTAATTAAAATAGTTTGCATTATTATTATTTTTAAAAGGCATTTAATTAATTGTCATAGCTGCTATTTTAATTAGTTTAGAGCCTTTAAACATTTTATAAAATTTGTGGTTTCTCCACTAGTATTACCCATGATTTATTTGACACATTTTGGACATTTTAGTTTTAATGTTTGAAAACTTTTGTTGTTCGCCTAAATCTCAAATTTGAATTTGAATCATTTTCGAACTAACGCGAGATTAGCGACAGTAACGGAGGTGACGTGGTGTCATTAGCAGAGGTTACTGTAGCTTGATTATCCGGGCGTCACAATTCTCCTCCACTACAAGAAATCTCGTCCCGAGATTTAGGAGCACGAGTAAGGGGGGGGAGGGATCTAGTTATGAAATGCTAACAGATCTTCTCAGTCTTGGTTGCTCTTCTCGAAGAGGTCGACCCATTATATTGATGTCTTCCTTTCTCTGCTTCAGGTCATCATGATGAAGTCATCATCCTTTCTTCGGAAATTTCATCGTACTAATGAAAGATTAAGGGGGTATACCGAATAATGGACCTCTGCAGGGTAGATTATTTGGTAGACAACAACGAGGAAGGTGGCGGAAAGTAACTCTCGAATTGAAATTTAAGACAATATCGAGAGCAAAGCAAGAAGGTGCAAAATAGAAGTTTCAAGCGCATAGGCAATCGTTCGTTGCCTGAAGCGAAGTGTGAAAGGGGTTCAGAGCAATGGGAATAAGTATTGCGTCTGATACCAGATTGATGATCTCATCGGAAGGTGGCTCGTGAATTACACACGAGGCCAAGCGTGAGGAATAACTTTGGGAACAGGGGGTGTACAGGAGAGTCCGGTTTCGATCCTGTGGAACTGTGGGTTATGGGCCCACCATGTGGGTTAAAAATAGGAAGGGCGGAGACGTCTTGCGCGATCATGCAAGCAAGGCATGTCAGAGGGTAGCCTGTCGATTAAGTCGGCAACAACGTCGATACCAAGGGCGAGGGGCAAAGAGAACCATTTTCCTGCTCGTTGAACGAGGCGGACCAATAGGCAAAGTTCCCGTCCGTCGGTGGCTACCGAAATGTCATCAATACTAGAAACAGGGTCTTACTGACAAGGTTGTACATCGAGGTGTTTGCACAAGCAGTGGACTATTACTGCTTATATCATTTAGATCATAGAAAAGGTTTAAACAAACTAATGGAAGGAAAATATGATCATCAGATTAAACAGAACAATGGAAAGGAAAATATGTTTAAACACAGATTTCAAGGGTATATCCTTCCCAAGGACAAGCAGAGCAAGATATCCATGACAAGATATAAAGTAGAAAACCATTTAGTTAAGGGGGGGGAGAATCTCATGATATTACCCATACAACGGTGTTAGGATAAATGATAAATAAATCTAGCATCGTGCTTCAAATGTTCCTGTTGCAAATCGGAGTACCATTGACATGCTTCGAGATAGCATTGACATGGTCTTCAGGTGAAGATCAGACTTTGGAAACATGAAGGATCCATCAGGAATAACTTGTAGAATAAGTCTTACAATTTGCTCATGGATGATTGGATAACCTTGCTGAAAAGGAATCTATAATGATAGGTCCTCCAGCCAGGGGGGGGGGGTGCTAGGCATGACATCATGTTGCCGGGTCATCAAAGGACAAACAACATAACTCGTGGAAAGTTGTCCCAACCATCATATCTGACCGAGATTCAGATCCAATTGGTGTCATGATGCCCCAGACTCAGGATGCCCGAGAAGAAAAGGCGCAACACAAATCATTGAAATGGCATTGCAAGATTCTCGGGAAATGAACTATGGGAGCGGGTTCCTGAAACAATAGTTCATCATTAAACCAAGAGAGGTGAGGAGGTGGCTGATTGACTCAGCGACAATTCATTGAGATTTTCAAAAGATGGATTTCCACAATAATGTGAACAAGAAGATGACATTTGTCAGATCAAATGGTATAATGATGTATGCTCGAGGAAAACATACACAATTAAACATTGGTTGAAAGGTGCACCCAAAATATGGGTTGGGTTGCACGACCAATGTCAGAATGGTGATTCAATAGTCAATAGCCTAAGAATGAACTTTCGACCATTAACTTCAAAAAAAATTAGGGTTGCTAGAAGGAAAGAATCCAAACAACACCGTTCCCTTGTTGGAATTAACACGGGGACCAAGAAAGAATGGTGATGGTGAGAAGTATTTCTATGTCAAGAATTCTCAAGAGGTTGAACAAATCTCAGAACATTCTTGACATAAAGGATGGTAATACTCCAAGGTAAAGAAGAACAATTGCTGGATAGCAAGGAACTCAAGGTATAACACCAAACATGAACAAGCTTGTGTTGGTGGGAGGGCAATAAGGTGGTCGACGATAATACAATTCATCGAGGGCAAGGATGGTATGTCTCATCATGAATTCAATTGATATCCTGGATGAGCTCAGAATGTTGATGATCACGACACCTTTGTCGCAAGAGTTCATGAAGATGTAATCGATCGGTAACGACATCAAGTCAAGTAATGATGAAGTGAAAGGTTATTGGAACCAAGGGTACGACACAAACTCGAAACCAAGCTTGTTGTTCAAGGCGAAATGATATGACGATGAGGATCGACGTAAGGTTAGTTCATCGTCGAAAATTGGTGCTCCGAGAATAAGGACCAGGTAGCACAGTTAGAATCGTCACGACAATGATATAGCCAAACAGGCTAGGAATGGCGTGATCGGGTACAAACTCGTACTTATAGAAGCTTACTGAAGAGTCGTTGAACCGAAGAGCGGACTCGGTTCAGTTATCGGTGTCTTTGAGTGTTCAATAACTCAGAGCCCGCGAAAAATTGGAATCAGTGGGAAGGTAGCACTTGATGAAGAACTCATAAAAAGTTATGCAGTTCCATGGTAATCTCGAGATACCAGGGGGTAATACTCGACACAAGATCAAAGTAAAGGTTGGTCTGGTGTATTGATCCATAGAAGACAATTGTTTTAACTTGTCCGAGAAATGAGATCAAAGAAGAACAATCATGGTCGGAACCACGATTGCAAAAGGCCAGATCCTAGATATAAGATGAACTTATACCAAAGGAATAATTCATTTAAGAGCAGCTTTAATGATAAGATCTACATCGTGTCCATGGGCATGAACACAAGTTCAAGGTCGACTCCCACTTCTCCAATGCATAACCTTTCATTCACTTCTCACGTTCGATGAAGTTGCAGTGTTGAAATTTTATCTGGTGAAGCACCAGAAAAGTATGACTCGTGAAAACTTTCGGGTTCACACGGTTTAGAGAAGGCATATGTTCAACCCATCAGGTTATCGTGGAAATATATACCACAAGCTTCAATAGTAGATATCACCAGCTCGAAAGCAGAGCATGGTTGAGAAAGCAGAGGATACAATTTACCAAAGGCATTATGTATCAGAGGAAAGGCTCACAAGGTTATTGAATATGAAGGGCGTTGTCAGGTAAAATTCAACAATGGATCGGGCGATCCACAACGGAGATGATGTGAGTATCGGTACTCAATCAGAGGAAGAAAGAATGCACGGGCATCATATTATAGGACAACTGAATAATTTGATGCTTAGATAACAAAGGAATTATGATTTCCAAAACAAAGGATCAGAAGCAGACGCTCTGACCAAGGATGGATAAGTTCAATAGACTTAGGGGCACAACCGACGGCAATTGATTGGTCGAGAACCAGCTCATGTTCAAAAATGATGTCTGAGCCGGAAGGATAATTTAGAGGGGTTGATAGATGATTGTGTGCATTCGCACACATGCTGAATCAATAGGATCAAAATGACGATGCCTAAGGATACTAACGAATATTGCCAAACATATGGAAAGCATCCATAATGCAAGCAGACAAGTATTGCAGAGCAATAAGCTATTAAGGATTTTTGGAGGATCAAATAGTATTTCGAAGACCATTGGGAAACACATGAACAACTGGGGGATGAGCGGATACTCGATAAGTGCGAGAATTATCCATAGGGGTATTCAGGTGACAAGGAATAGCAAGGCGATAAGCTCAAAGGATTATCGAGACAACGACGAGTGTTTCGAGGTATCTGGTAATATCAAGACCAACTGGGGATGAATGTAAGAATAACAACTGCAAGTAGTTATCCATAAGGGTAGACGGTGGAAGGGAATTGCAAATGCGATGAACATAAGTTCTCGGGTTAACAACGGAGAGTATCTTCAGGGTCTTCACGTGCCGCAGACGATCATCATTAATAAGGGGCTCTCCGGGTGAAAGTGATAACGAGATCCTAATGTTAGATTTAGCAAAAATCATTTAACCCGAATAGAAGAGAAATAAGAGTCCCAGAGTATAGGTCGAGGAATAAAAGATCCTAATACCACCCAATGGCGACGTGGGCCCGTAAGGCACACAGCCAAGTTAGTAAAAGTTTTGCAATGGCTAGACTCAACTTCGGCCAAGGAGTTGGAAAGGGGATTCCTACAGGCAGTCGGCTCTGATACCAACTTGTGACGCCCCCGATTCAATCGTACACTAATCATGCACGCAAATGTGTACGATCAAGATCAGGGACTCACGGGAAGATATCACAACACAACTCTACAAATAAAATAAGTCATACAAGCATCATAATACAAGCCAGGGGCCTCGAGGGCTCGAATACAAGTGCTCGATCATAGAGGAGTCAGCGGAAGCAACAATATCTGAGTACAGACATAAGTTAAACAAGTTTGCCTTAAGAAGGCTAGCACAAACTGGGATACAGATCGAAAGAGGCGCAGGCCTCCTGCCTGGGATCCTCCTAAACTACTCCTGGTCGTCGTCAGCGGGCTGCACGTAGTAGTAGGCACCTCCGGTGTAGTAGGGGTCGTCGTCGACGGTGGCGCCTGGCTCCTGGACTCCAGTATCTGGTTGCGACAACCAGAACGAAAGGAAGGGGGAAAAGGGGGGGAGAAAGCAACCGTGAGTACTCATCCAAAGTACTCGCAAGCAAGGAACTACACTACATATGCATGGGTATATGTTTAAGGAGGCCATATCAGTGGACTGAACTACAGAATGCCAGAATAAGAGGGGGATAGCTAATCCTGTCGAAGACTACGCTTCTGGCAGCCTCCATCTTGCAGCATGTAGAAGAGAGTAGATTGAAGTCCTCCAAGTAGCATCTCCAAGTAGCATATCCAGGTAGCATCTCCAAGCGCATCTCCAGGTAGCATCGCATAGCATAATCCTACCCGGCGATCCTCTCCTCGTCGCCCTGTAGAAAAGCGATCACCGGGTTGTCTGTGGAACTTGGAAGGGTGTGTTTTATTAAGTATCCGGTTCTAGTTGTCATAAGGTCAAGGTACAACTCCAAGTCGTCCTGTTACCGAAGATCACGGCTATTCGAATAGATTAACTTCCCTGCAGGGGTGCACCACATAACCCAACACGCTCGATCCCATTTGGCCGGACACACTTTCCTGGGTCATGCCCGGCCTCGGAAGATCAACACGTCGCAGCCCCACCTAGGCACAACAGAGAGGTCAGCACGCCGGTCTAAATCCTATGCGCGCAGGGGTCTGGGCCCATCGCCCATTGCACACCTGCACGTTGCGTACGCGGCCGGTGAGCAGACCTAGCAACCTCCATTACAAAGGAAGTTGCGTTAACGCAGTCCAACCCGGCGCGCGCCACTCAGTCGCTGACGTCAAGAAGGCTTCGGCTGATACCACGACGCCGGGATACCCATAACTACTCCCGCGTAGATGGTTAGTGCGTATAGGCCAGTAGCCAGACACAGATCAAATACCAAGATCTCGTTAAGCGTGTTAAGTATCCGCGAATGCCGAACAGGGCCCGGCCCACCTCGCTCCTAGGCGGTCTCAACCTGCCCTGCCGCTCCGCCACAAAGTAACAGTCGGGGGCCGTCGGGAACCCAGGCCCACCTCTACAGGGATGGAGCCACCTGCCCCTTCAACCCCCAACTCCGAACAGTATCACAGGTAATGTAACAGTGTAAAGTATATAGTATATGCCCGTGATCACCTCCCGAAGTGATCACAGCCCAGTAGTATAGCATGGCAGACGGACAAGAGTGTAGGGTCACTGATGGACACTAGCATCCTATACTAAGCATTTAGGATTGCGGGTAAGGTATCAATGACTGTAGCAGCAATGACAGGCTATGCATCAGAATAGGATTAACGGAAAGCAGTAACATGCTACACTACTCTAATGCAAGCAGTATAGAGAAGAGTAGGCGATATCTGGTGATCAAAGGGGGGGCTTGCCTGGTTGCTCTGGCAAGAGAGAGGGGTCGTCAACTCCGTAGTCGAACTGGGCAGCAGCAGCGTCGGTCTCGTAGTCTACCGGAGAGAAGAGGGGGAAGAAATAATGAATACAGAGCAAACAAAGCATCACAAAATATAACAAGGCAATACGCGGTGTTCGGTGTGCCCTAACGCGGTAGTAGGTGATACCGGTGAAGGGGGGAAAACATCCGGGAAAGTATTCCCGGGGTTCCGTGTTTTCGGGCAGAGGAGCCGGAGGGAGAAAGTTGCGAGTTCTATAGGTTAGGGGGTGTGGCGGACGAACGAGTTGCGTATCCGGAATCGTCTCGTCATTCTGAGCAACTTTCATGTTGAAAATATTTTAATCCGAGTTACGGATTAAAAGATATGATTTTCTAAAGATTTTATTAATTTCTGGAATTTATTTAATTATTTAATTAATTCGGAAAATGGATTTATGACGTCAGCATGATGTCATGCTGACGTCAGCAGTCAGCAGGGTTGACTTGGTCAACCTGACATGTGGGTCCCGTTCGTCAGTGACTGTTAACTAATTACCCTAGTTTAGTTTAATTAACAGCAGTTAATTAGGTTAATTAGCCATTAGGTTAATTAATCAGGATTAATTAAATTAATTATTTGCTTAATTAATTAATTTCATTCATTTTTATTTTTATTAATTATACTTATTTAACTTAACGTTCTGGGGGGTGGGGTCCCCATGTGAGTGGCAGGGGCCGGCCCAGTCAGCCTGGCTGACCGAGTCAACAGACCGGCCGGGCCCCTAGGGCCCACGGGTCAGTGACCCAGGGGTGGCCCCGGGTCGGCCACGTCGGCGGCCGGCGTTGGGGAACTCCGGTGGCCGTTCCGCGGCGGAGGGGGCGCCGGACCTCGCCGGAATTCATCGTCCGGCGGCCAAAAGGGGCGCGGGCGGGTGCGTTCGAACGGGGTGACGACGACGCGCCCAACGGTGGCAGTGGCACGGCCGGACTCGGCCGGAAACGGCGCCGGCGCGCGGCGGAGGCGGTGGGGTGGTTCGGGCGCGAGACGACCCGGCGACTACGGGCATAACGGGAAGGCCGGGGGGGTGCGCGACGCACTGAGCATGAGGGGCTCGG
>NC_041393.1:346011061-346024772 GCF_002162155.2 Triticum dicoccoides | reverse complement strand
CTCTTTTTTTAGCTTTGTTTTCTGTTTTCTTTTCTTTATCTATTTTCTTTTAATTTCTGTTTTATAAAATATAAATACAACTCCTAATTTAATGTTATAATTTATTCTACTGCCCCAAAAGTTTGACACCTAATTAAAATAGTTTGCATTATTATTATTTTTAAAAGGCATTTAATTAATTGTCATAGCTGCTATTTTAATTAGTTTAGAGCCTTTAAACATTTTATAAAATTTGTGGTTTCTCCACTAGTATTACCCATGATTTATTTGACACATTTTGGACATTTTAGTTTTAATGTTTGAAAACTTTTGTTGTTCGCCTAAATCTCAAATTTGAATTTGAATCATTTTCGAACTAACGCGAGATTAGCGACAGTAACGGAGGTGACGTGGTGTCATTAGCAGAGGTTACTGTAGCTACTTTCCTACTTTCCTTCATCACCCTTTCCTCTTCAAGGAAAACCAATGTAGTGCTCAAGAGGTAGCGAGAAGGATTTCTGGCGCCGTTGCCGGGGAGGTATTCGCTCAAGTTAAGACATACCAAGTACCCATCACAAACTCATCTCCCTCGCATTACATTATTTGCCATTTGCCTCTCATTTTCCTCTCCCCCACTTAACCCTTGCCGTTTTATTCACCCTCTCTTTCACGGTTGCCCTCCTCTTTCTCTTTCTCCTCGCATTTGTCTGCCATTATGTCTAAAATTGGGGATATTATCGTTGATATGGTCAATAATGATAACATGGCAAATTCTAATGCTCCTGTTGAAGAACCCCCTATTTTACATACTAAAAGGTTCCGAATCGGTAGTGGTAATATGATTGGAAAAGGTGTCATTCAAGATTTCGTTACTTGTGCTGGTGCTTTACCTTCTATGGGTAGTTCTATTCTCCATAGAACTAGTAGTCTTGCGGATGCTATCACCAAGCTTATAGTCGAACTTGAAAGGAAATTTATGCACATGCATCCTTGTATACAAAGGATTTTTCTAGAATTTTCTAATATTGAGCATTCTTATGTTAAGCGCGCAGCTACTATCTTTTTGGCACATGAGTTCAGATTTATAATAAAAGAAGCCAAAGAAAATTTTGCGCGCTATATGGTGGACGCTGGCCGTCCTCCCATAGAGGCGATCCTCTTCGGTCAAGAGGAAATAATGCTTTTCCAATCTTTGGACTATGTTGCTTTTAATGAAAACCTTAGAAAAAAGGTTCCTACCACTGTTTTAGTTGATAAAATTTCTGAACTTAATAATGATTTTGCTATTCGAAATAATGATCTAGGATTTTCTCTTGAGTGTAGACTCAAGAGGTTCTATCAAAAGAATGTTTATAATGATGAATTTGTTGTGCAATATGAAGGGCCAAAGGAGGAACTCATACCTCCTGAGATTGATTTAGCCCTTTAGATTACTTTTGCTTGCCTCAAAGAAAACATGCTGCTGAATGTAGAGAATATGAGATGAGTTTTCGTGATCTATCTTATTATTATGGCACTACTTAGATCTATCTTCGCTTTTATGCCTAGCTAGGGGCGTTAAATGATATCTCTAGTTGGGAGGCAACCCAATTTTATTTTTGCTTCTTGCTTTTTGCTTCTGTTTAATAATAAATATTTCATCTAGATTCTGTTTAGATGTTGTTTTATGTTTTAATTAGTGTTTGTGCCAAGTAGAACCTATAGGATAACCTACGGTGATAGTTAATTTGATTCTGCTGAAAAACAGAAACTTTTTCGCGCACGAAAATAATTTTAGTAAATCACAGAAAAGTGTTTTTGCATTTAATATTTTTTATGTACATCAATAGACAAATTTCCCATGACATCCTATTTTGGTAGGATTTTTAGAGTTCCATAAGTATTCGAAAGTTACAGATTGCTACAGACTGTTCTGTTTTTGGCAGATTGTGTTTTTAGTGTGTTGTTTGCTTATTTTGATGCATCTATGGCTAGTGTCGGGGGGTATGAACCATAGAGAAGTTGGAATACAGTAGGTTTAACACCAATATAAATAAATAATGAGTTCATTACAGCACCTTATGTGGTGGTTTTTCTTTCTTGCACTAACGGAGCTTATGAGATTTCCTGTTGAGTTTTGTGTTGTGAAGTTTTCAAGTTTTGGGTAAAGATTTGATGGACTGTGGAATAAGGAGTGGCAAGATCCTAAGCTTGGGGATGCCCATGGCACCCCAAGATATTCAAGGATAACAAAAATCCTAAGCTTGGGGATGCCCCGGAAGTCATCCCCTCTTTCATCTTTGTCTATCGGTAACTTTACTTGGAGCTATATTTTTATTCGCCACATGATATGTGTTTTGCTTGGAGCGTCTTGTATGATATTAGTCTTTGCTTTTTAGTTTACCACAATCATCCTTGCTGTACACACCTTTTGGTAGAAACCCACATGATTGGAATTTATTAGAATAATCTATGTGCTTCACTTATATCTTTTGAGCCAGATAGTTTTTGCTCTAGTGCTTCACTTATACTTTTTAGAGCACGGCGGTGGCTTGATTTTGTAGAAATGTTTGATCTCTCATGATTCACTAATATTATTTTGAGAGCCTTTTAGAACATCATGGTATTTGCTATGGTTATAAAATTGGTCCTAGAATGATGAGCATCCAAGTTGGGTATAATAAAAAACTATCATAGGAAGTGAATTGGATGCTATGATTAATTTTATGCTTGATAATTGTTTTGAGATATAGAGGTGGTGATATTAGAGTCATGCTAGTTGGGTAATTGTGAATTTAAAGAATACTTGTGTTGAAGTTGGCAAGTCCCATAGCATGCACGTATGGTAAAAGTTGTGTAACAAATTTATTGCATGAAGTTGGCAAGTCCCATAGCATGCACGTATGGTAAAAGTTGTGTAACAAATTTATTGCATGGGGTGCTCTTTTGATTGCCTTCCCTTGTGTGGAGGTCGGGGGTGCGCGATGGTTAACTCCTACCAACCTCCCCCCTAGGAGCATGTGTAGTAGTACTTTTCTTCGAGGGCTAATAAAACTTTTGCAATAAGTATATGAGTTCTTTATGACTATGTGAGTCCATGGATTATACGCACTTTTACCTTTCCATCATTGCTTGACTCTTCGGTACCGTGCATTGCCCTTTCTCACCTTGAGAGTTGGTGCAAACTTCGCCGGTGCATCCAAGGCCCGTGATACAATACGCTCTATCACACATAAACCTCCTTATATCTTCCTCAAAACAGCCACCATACCTACCTATCATGACATTTCCATAGCCATTCCGAGATATATTGACATGCAACTTTCCACCGTTCCGTTTATCATGACACGCATCATCATTGTCATATTGCCTTGCATGATCATGTAGTTGACATGGTATTCGTGGCAAAGCCACCATGCATAATTTTTCATACATGTCACTCTTGATTCATTTCCCATCCTGGTACACCGATAGAGGCATTCATATAGAGTCATATCTTGTTCTAGTTTTGAGTTGTAATTCATGAGTTGTAAATAAATAGAAGTGTGATGATCATCACTATTAGAGCATTGTCCCAAAATAAAAAAAGGCTAAAAAGAAAAAAAAAGGCCAAAGAAAAAAAAGAAAGGCCAAATAAAAAAAGGCCCAAAAAAAGAAATAAAAAAGGGGGCAATGTTACTATCCTTTTCCACACTTGTGCTTCAAAGTAGCACCATGTTCTTAATACAGTCTCATATGTTGTTACTTTCATATACTAGTGGGAATTTTTCATTATAGAACTTGGCTTGTATATTCCTACGATGGGCTTCCTCAAAATGCCCTAGGTATTCGTGAGCAAGCAAGTTGGATGCACACCCACTTAGTCTCTTTTGTTGAGCTTTCATACATTTATAGCTCTAGTGCATCCGTTGCATGGCAATCCCTACTCCTCATGTTGACATCAATTGATGGGCATATCCATAGCCCATTGATTAGCCTCGTCAATGTGAGGCTTACTCCTTTTTAGTCTTCTCCACACAACCTCCATCGTCATATTCTATTCCACCCATAGTGCTATATCCATGGCTCACGCTCATGTATTGCGTGAGAGTTGAAACAGCTGAAGCGCGTTAAAAAGTATGAACCAATTGCTCGGCTGAATCCGGGGTTGTTCTTGATGGGAGTATTTTGTCTGATGAAAATGAAACATAGCCTAACTATATGATTTTGTAGGGATGAACCTTTTAATGCCATGTTATTTTGAGAAGACATGGTTGCTTAGTTAGTATGCTTGAAGTATTACTATTTCTTATGTCAATATGAACTTGTATTTTGAATCATTTGGATCTGAACATTCATGCAACAATAAAGGAATTACATTGAGAATTATGCTACGTAGCATTCCACATCAAAAATTCTATTTTTATCATTTACCTACTCGAGGACGAGTAGGAATCAAGCTTGGGGATGTTTGATACGTCTCCAACGTATCTATAATTTTTGATTGTTCCATGCTATTATATTACCCGTTTTGGATGTTTATGGGCTTTACTTTACACTTTTATGTCGTTTTGGGGACTAACCTACTAACCGGAGGCCAAGCCCGAATTGCTGTTTTTTTGCCTATTTTAGTGTTTCGAAGAAAAGGAGTATCAAACAGAGACCAAACGGAATGAAACCTTCGGGAGCGATCTTTTTGGAACAAACGCAATCCAGGGGACTTGGAGTGGAAGTCAAGCAACAAGCGAGGTGGCCACGAGGGTGTCCTACGCGCCCCCTGGGGGTGGGCGTGCCCCCCACCCTTGTGGGCCCCTCAAGCATACACTGACCTACTTCTTCCTCCTATATATATATATATATACGTAGCCCGAAAACATCCAGGAGCACCACGAAAAACTATTTCCACCATCGCAACCTTCTGTATCCGCGAGATCCCATCTTGGAGCCTTCGCCGGTGCTCCGCCGGAGGGGCAATCGACCATGGAGGGCCTCTACATCATCTCCCAGGCCTCTCCGATGAGTTTTGAGTAGTTTACCACAGACCTTCGGGTCCATAGTTATTAGCTAGATGGCTTCTTCTCTCTCTTTGAATCTCAATACCAAGTTCTCCTCGATCTTCTTGGAGATCTATTCGATGTAACTCTTTTTGCGGTGTGTTTGTCGAGATCCGATGAATTGTGGGTTTATGATCAAGTTTATCTATGAGAAATATTTGAATCTCCTCTGAATTCTTTTATGTGTGATTAAGTCATCTTTGCAAGTCTCTTCGAATTATCAGTCTGGTTTGGCCTACAAGATTGATATTTCTTGCAATGGGAGAAGTGCTTAGCTTTGGGTTCAATCTTGCGATGTCCTTTCCCAGTGACAGCAGGGGAAGCAAGGCACGTATTGTATTGTTGCCATCGAGGATAAAAAGATGGGGTTTATATCATATTGCATGAGTTTATCCCTCTACATCATGTCATCTTTCTTAATGCGTTACTCTATTCTTCATGAACTTAATACTCTAGATGCAGGCAGGAGTCGGTCGATGTGTGGAGTAATAGTATTAGATGCAGAATCGTTTCGGTATACTTGTCACGGATGTGATGCCTATATACATGATCATGCCTAGATAATCTCATAACTATGCACTTTTCTATCAATTGCTCGACAGTAATTTCTTCACCCACCGTAATACTTATGCTATCTTGAGAGAAGCCACTAGTAAAACCTATGGCCCCCAGGTTATCTTTTATCATATAAGTTTTCCATCTACTTTTATTTGCATCTTTTACTTTCCAATCTATATCATAGAATTACCAAAAATATTTATCTTATCATATTATCTCTATCAGATCTCACTTTCGCAAGTGACCGTGAAGGGATTGACAACCCCTTTATTGCGTTGGTTGCAAGGTTCTTGTTTGTTTGTGTAGGTGCGTGGGACTTTTGAGGATCCTCCTACTGGATTGATACCTTGGTTCTCAAAAACTAAGGGAAATACTTATGCTACTTTACTTCATCACCCTTTCCTCTTCAAGGAAAACCAACGCAGTGCTCAAGAGGTAGCACGGTGGCTAGGTGTTTGACATTCAATCCCATTTCTTGCATTGGACCTAAGCATGCAACCAAGGACACAGATTTGAATTTTCAACCAATTTATACGCATTAGAGCATGTGCATGCAGTTTAAATTTGAATTGTGCTCATAAATGCATTGAAAACACAATTAATGCATAAAAATGTCCAAACGAATCCTGGAAAATCCCAAAAAATTGACACAACACTCCTATTGTTCTAGGTTGACACTAGAAAATTTTTGAAAGCAATAAGAGGCAGCGCATATCGTTTCATCCAGAAAGGTGGGACGTACCCTACCGAAAACATCTCGCTTGTTGTGAGAGCCCTTGGTTAGTGAGAAGCATATCCCCAAACCTGCCCCAAATGGGACAATATTTTTACCACGGCACGTTGATGCCATTCCATGATAGCATGCCAAGTTTCATGAATTTCAGACGAGTTTTGGATTTACTAGAATTTAAAAAACAGGAATCTCAATGTTTGCAGCTGAGCGACGGTGGCAGGATGCTTGACATTCATTCCCATTTCTTGCATGGGACCTAAGCATGCAACCAAGGACACATATTTGAATTTTTCAACCAATTTATATGCATTAGAGCATGTGCATGTAGTTCAAATTTGAATTGTGCTCATAAATGCATTGAAAACGCAATTAATGCATAAAAATGTCCAAACAAACCCCGGAAAATCCCAAAAATTTACACAACACTCCTATTGTTCTATGTTGACACTAGAAAAAATTTGAAAGCAATAAGAGGCAGCGGATATTGTTTCATCCCCAAAGGTGGTTCGTACCCTACCGAAACCATCAGACTTGTTGTGAGAGCCTTTGGTTTGTGAGAAGCATATCCGCAAACCTGCCCCAAATGGGACAATATTTTTACCACGGCATGTTGATGCTGCTCCATGATAGCATGCCAAGTTTCATGAATTTCAGACGAGTTTTGGGTTTACTAGAATTTAAAAACGAGGAATCTCAATGTTTGTGGCCGAGTGACAATGGCAGGGTGTTTGACATTCATTCCCATTTCTTGCATGGGACCTAAGCATGCAACCAAGGACAAATATTTGAATTTTCAACCAATTTATATGCATTAGAGCATGTGCATGTAGTTCAAATTTGAATTGTGCTCATAAATGCATTGAAAACGATTAATGCATGAAAATGTCAAAACGAACCCCGAAAAATCCCAAATATTGAAATAACAATCATGTTGTTCTATGTTGACACGAGAAACATTTTGAAAGTAAGAAGAGGCAACATATATCGTTTCGTCCCCCAAGGTGGCACGTACCCTACTGAAACCATCAGGCTTGTTGTGAGAGAATCTCTGGTTTGCGAGAAGCTTATACCCACACCTACCCCAAATGGGACAATATATTTAGCACGGCATGTCGCTGCCGTTCCATGATATCGTGTCAAGTTTCTTGAATTTCGGACGAGTTTTCGATTTACTAGAATGTTAAAAGCATGTATCGCAATGTTAGCGGATGAGCGATAGTGTGAAGGTGTTTGACATTCATTCTCATTTATTGCATGGACCTAAGCTTGCAACCAAGGATAAATATTTGATTTTGCAATCCATTTTTATGGACTGGAGCATGTGGTTTAATTTTGAATTGTGCACCTGAAATGCCTAGAAAACCAAGTTACCGTATAAAAATGTCCAAAGGGAACCCTGAACAATTCCAATTTTTTTACAACACACATATAGTTGCATGTTCGTTGCGGATAAAAGGTCTAGCAATTCAAAAACCGTCCATTGCCGCTGTGACCCCATTCTGTAATTCAAATCAAAATTAAAAATCAAGTAGATCCCACACAGTTTATTATCACCAACTGTGTGAGATGCAGTACAAAATATCCTAGAGCATCGTCGGTGTATAGTATGCCTATGGCTTACGCGAGAAAGTGTGTTGGCTACATTCCATGGCCAGCATGTCAAGCACACTAGCTCGCTCCCCAAATATCATTTCACTATTCAATTATCGCCGGTGAAAGATGGGGACGTGGGCCCGTGTCATGAGGGCAACTTCGGCGGCCCACTCCGGCAAGAGCGCGGCCGCAGCCGCCATGTGCGTGTTAACAAGGTGCATGAGCGCGGCCTCAACCTGCGACCGGACGACCATGGCAGTCCAAACGACCGTTGTTGCTTCTCAGGTGGCGGCAGCAACATCTGCCTCGGGGATAGCAGCTGGCGAGAGCGACATAGCAGCTGTCCGTTCCACAACGGCGGCCTTAGCCCTGAGGGAGGCCGCCCACGACCATGTCGAGGCCGCCCACACCCAGCTCGTGGCGGTTGATACGTCCATTTTGCATCATGCTTTTATATCAATATTTATTGCATTATGGGCTGTTATTACACATTATATCTCAATACTTATGGCTATTCTCTCTTATTTTACAAGGTTTACCATGAAGAGGGGGAATGCCGGCAGCTGGAATTCTGGCTGGAAAACGAGCAAACGTTGGAAACCTATTCTGCACAACTCCAAAAGACCCAAGACTCCACGAAACAACCTTTTGGAATTATTAAGGAATTATGAGCAAAAGAAATAGGCCAGGGGGCCCACACCCTGTCCAGGAGACAGGAGGGCTCCCCCCTAGGGGCGCGCCCCCTGGTGGGCCTCCGGCGTCCATCTTATGCTATATGAAGGGTTTTGTCCTGGAAAAATTCATGGGCAAGCTTACGAGACGAAACTCCGCCGCCACGAGGCGGAACCTTGGCGGAATCAATCTAGGGCTCTGGCGGAGCTGTTCTGCCGGGGACACTTCCCTCCGGGAGGGGGAAATCATCACCAACGTCATCACCAATGATCCACTCATGGGGAGGGGGTCAATCTCCATCAACATCTTCACCAGCACCAACTCATCTCAAACCCTAGTTCATCTCTTGTATCCAATCTTGTATCCAAAACCACAAATTGGTACCTGTGGGTTGCTAGTAGTGTTGATTTCTCCTTGTAGTTGATACTTATTGGTTTACTTGGTGGAAGATCATATGTTCAGATCCTTAATGCATATTATTACACCTCTAATGATGAACATGAATATGCTTTGTGAGTAGTTACGTTTGTTCCTGAGGACATGGGTGAAGTCTTGCTATTAGTAGTCATGTGAATTTGGTATTCGTTCGATATTTTGATGAGATGTATGTTGTCTCTCCTCTAGTGGTGTTATGCGAACATCGACTACATGACACTTCACCATTATTTGGGCCTAGAGGAAGGCATAGGGAAGTAATAAGTAGATGATGGGTTGATAGAGTGACAGAAGCTTAAACCCTAGTTTATGAGTTGCTTCGTTAGGGGTTGATATGGACCCATATGTTTAATGTTGTGCTTAGGTTTACCTTAATACTCCTTTTTGTAGTTGTGGACGCTTGCAATAGGGGTTAATCATAAGTGGGGTGCTTGTCCAAGTTAGGGCAGTACCCAAGTGCCGGTCCACCCACATATCAAATTATCAAAGTACCGAACGCGAATCATATGAGCGTGATGAAAACTAGCTTGACGATAATTCCCAATGTGTCCTCGGGAGCTCCTGCCTCATTATTAGAATTTGTCTAGGCTTATCCTTTGCTACATAAAGGGTTGGGCCACCTTGCTGCACTTTATTTACTTTATTTACTTTTGCTTGTTACTATTTATCTTATCACAAAACTATCTATCACCTACTATTTCAGTGCTTGCAGAGAAAACCTTACTGAAAACTGCTTATCATTTCCTTCTGCTCCTCGTTGGGTTCGACACTCTTACTTATCGAAAGGACTACGATAGATCCCCTACACTTGTGGGTCATCAAGACTCTTTTCTGGCGCCGTTGCCGGGGAGCGTAGCGCTCTTGGTGAGTGGAACTTGGTAAGGAAACATTTATATTGTGTGCTGAAATTTTCTGTTACTTGTCACTATGGAAACTAATCCTTTGAGTGGCTTGTTTGGGGTATCTTCACCCCAACCAGAAGAGCAAATAAATGCTCCTCAACCTACTAAACCTAATGAAAATGTTCACTTTGAGATTCCTTCGGGTATGATAGAAAAACTGCTAGCTAATCCTTTTGCAGGAGACGGAACATTGCATCCCGACTTACACCTTATCTTTGTGGATGAAGTTTGTGGATTATTTAAGCTTGCAGGTATTCCCGACGATGTTGTCAAAAGGAAGGTCTTCCCTTTATATTTGAAGGAGATGCAATGACATGGTATAGGCTATGTGATGATACGAGATCTTGGAAATATAAGCGATTGAAATTGGAATTTCACCAGATGTTCTATCCTATGCATCTTGTTCATCGTGATCGTAATTACATATATAATTTCTGGCCTCCCGAAGGATAAAGCATCGCTCAAGCTTGGGGGAGGCTTAAGTCAATGTTATATTCATGCCCCAATCATGAACTCTCTCGGGAAATGATTATTCAGAATTTTTATGCTCGGCTTTCTCTTGATAATCGCAACTTGCTCGATACTTCCTGTGTTGGTTCCTATATGCTGAAGACTATTGATTTCAAATGGGACTTATGGGAAATAATTAAATGCAACTCTGAAGATTGGGGTTCCGACGATGTTAAGGAGTCAGGTATGACACCTAAGTTTGATTCTGTTAAATCTTTTATGGATACCGATGCTTTCCGTGGATTTAGCTCTAAGTATGGACTTGACTCTGAGATAGTAGCTACTTTTTGTGAGACTTTTGCTGTTCATGTTGATCTCCCTAAAGAGAAGTGGTTTAAATATAATCCTCCTGTTGAAGTGAAAGTAGTTGCACCTATTACAGTTGAAGAGAAGACTATTACATATAGTGATCCTATTATTCCTATTGCTTATGTTGAAAAAAAAAACCTTTCCTGTTAGGATAAAATATCATGTTAAAGCTTCGATTGTTGTTCGTAAAAGTAATACTAGGACCTATACACCTCCTGAGCAAATTAATGTTGAACCTGGTATTGCTATAATTAAAGATCTCTTGGATGAGGACTTAGATGGGCATGTTATCTCTTTCTTGGGTGAAACTGCTAATATTGCTAGACCCGATACTAAGACACGTAGACCTGTTGTAGGCACGCCTGTTATTTCTGTTAAAATTAGAGATTATTGTTATCATGGCTTATGTGATATGGGTGCTAGTGCTAATGCGATACCTTATGATCTTTATAAAGAAATTATGCACGATATTGCACCAGTTGAAGTAGAAGATATTGATGTTACTATTAAGCTTGCTAATAGGGGCACCATTAAACCTATTGGAATTGTTAGAGATGTTGAAGTCTTGTGTGGGAAGATTAAATACCCTGCTGATTTTCTTGTTCTCGGTTCCCCACAAGATGATTTTTGTCCCATTATTTTTGGTAGACCCTTCTTGAACACTGCTAGTGCTAAAATTGATTGTGAAAAGAATATTGTCACTGTTGGCTTAGATGGTATGTCTCATGAGTTTAATTTCGCTAAGTTTAGTAGACAACATCGTGAAAAGGAACCATCTAGTAAGGATGAGATTATTTGTCTTGCTTCCATTGCTGTCCCTCCAACTGATCCGTTAGAACAATATTTGCTAGACCATGAAAATGATATGTTTATGAAGGGAAGGGAAGAAATAGATGAAGTGTTCCTTAAACAAGAACCAATGCTAAAACATAATCTTCCTGTTGAAATTCTTGGGGATCCCCCTCCACCCAAGGGTGATCCCGTGTTTGAACTCAAACCATTACCTGATAATCTTAAGTATGCTTATCTTGATGAAAAAGAAATATATCCTGTTATTATTAGTGCTAACCTTTCAGAGAAAGAAGAAAAAAGATTATTGAAAACTCTGAAGAAGCACCGAGCTGCTATTGGATATACCCTGGATGATCTCAAGGGAATTAGTCCCACATTATGTCAACACAAAATTTCAGTGGATAAAGATGCCAAACCTGTTAGAGATCCCCAAAGACGATTGAATCCCAAAATGATGGAAGTGGTGAGAAAGGAGTTACTAAAACTCCTTGAGGCAGGTATTATTTATCCCGTTGCTGATAGTGAATGGGTAAGCCCTGTCCATTGTGTCCCTAAAAAGGGAGGTATTACCGTGGTCCCTAATGATAAAGATGAATTGATCCCGCAAAGAATTATTACAGGTTATAGGATGGTAATTGATTTCCGCAAGTTTAATAAAGCTACTAAGAAAGATCATTACCCTTTACCTTTTATTGATCAAATGCTAGAAAGGTTATCCAAACACACACATTTTTGCTTTCTAGATGGTTATTCTGGCTTCTCTCAGATACCTGTATCAATGGGGGATCAATCTAAAACTACTTTTACTTGCCCTTTTGGTACTCTTGCTTATAGATGTATGCCTTTTGGTTTATGTAATGCACCTGCTACCTTTCAAAGATGCATGATGGCTATATTTTCTGATTTTTGTGAAAAGATTTGTGAAGTATTCATGGATGACTTCTCCGTCTATGGATCCTCTTTTGATGATTGTTTGAGCAACCTTGATCGAGTTTTGCAGAGATGCGAAGACACTAGCCTCGTCCTGAATTGGGAAAAGTGTCACTCTATGGTTAATGAAGGCATTGTCTTGGGGCACAAGATCTCCGAGAGGGGTATTGAAGTTGATAAAGCCAAAGTTGATGCTATTGAAAAGATGCCATGTCCCAAGGACATAAAAGGTATAAGAAGTTTCCTTGGTCATGCCGGTTTTTATAGGAGGTTCATTAAGGACTTTTCTAAACTCTCTAGGCCTCTGACTAATTTATTGCAAAAAGATATTCCTTTTGTCTTTGATGATGATTGTGTAGAAGCATTTGAAACACTTAAGAAAGCTTTGATGACAACACCTATTGTTCAGCCGCCTGATTGGAATTTACCTTTTGAAATTATGTGTGATGCTAGTGATTATGCTATAGGTGTTGTTTTAGGGCAAAGAGTCGATAAGAAATTGAATGTTATCCATTATGCTAGTAAGACTCTTGATACAGCCCAGAGAAATTATGCTACCACTGAAAAAATTCTTAGCAGGTGTGTTTGCATGTGATAAGTTTAGACCTTATATTGTTGATTCCAAAGTTACTATTCACACTGATCATGCTGCTATTAAATATCTTATGGAAAAGAAATATGCTAAGCCTAGTCTCATTAGATGGGTTCTCTTGCTCCAAGAATTTGACTTGCATATTATTGATAGAAAGGGAGCTGAGAACCCCGTTGCAGACAACTTGTCTAGGTTAGAGAATGTTCTTGATGACCCACTGCCTATTAATGATAGTTTTCCTAATGAACAATTAGCGGTTGTCAATGCTTCTCGTATTGCTCCTTGGTAAGCTGACTATGCTAATTACATTGTTGCTAAATATATACCGCCTAGTTTCGCATACCAGCAAAAGAAAAAGTTCTTCTATGATTTAAGACATTACTTCTGGGATGATCCACACCTTTATAAAGAAGGAGTAGATGGTATTATTAGACGTTGTGTGCCTGAGCATGAACAGGAACAAATCCTATGCAAGTGTCACTCTGAATCCTATGGAGGACACCACGCTGGAGATAGAACTGCACACAAGGTACTACAATCTGGTTTTTATTGGCCTACTCTTTTCAAGCACCCCCCACTGGGCCATCTGTGGCCCAGCTGGCCAGCCCAACTGGGCAAAGGCCCAGCCGACTGGCCCAGCCGGCCGACCCACCCCGCTCCCACCTTATCCCCCCACCCGACAGAAACCCTAACC
>NC_041393.1:345998624-346010755 GCF_002162155.2 Triticum dicoccoides | reverse complement strand
CACCGCTGCCCAGACCCTATGACTCCGGTGAGGCCACGGCCTCTGCGCCCCTCCTCTCTCTCCCTCGCCCCGTGCTTCGGCCTCCCCTCCCTCGCCGGACCTCCCACACGGAGCTCCTCCTCGCCTCGGCACCGCTCGGGTAGCCCCGTGCCGGCCGCGCCCCTTATCGCCACCACCGAGCCACGGCCCCGGCGAGCACGCCCACGCCCGAGGGCCGCCGTCGCCGCCACGCCGGTTTGCGCACTGCCGCACCCCGCGCCTCCCTCTCGCCCCGTCCCTGGCCAAGCCCCCTGCGCCCCGTAGCCCCGTTCCCGCAACCTCCCGAACGCCACCACCTCCTCCACTCGCCGCCGGCGAAGATTCCGGCCATTACGGCCCGCGCCACCATCACGGTTGGATGCGGCCCAGCCCCACCCTTCGAACGCGCCCGAACAGGGCTCGAATGGCGCGCCATAGCGCGATTCCGGCCATCTCCGGCGTTCGGCCGCCGCGGATGGCCTCGCCGGCATTGCTCCGGCGCCGGCGCTGACCTGGCACCAACGTGGCCCGCCTCTGGGTCGCTGCCCGTGGCCCCCCTGGACTCGGTTGACCACGTTGACCGTGGTCAACAATGCTGACTGGGCACTCAGTGCCACTGACCACAGGGTCCCACCCCAGAACGTTAAAAAAAATAAAAATAAAATAAAATATTAATTAATTAATTAAGTAAATAATTAATTTAATTAATCCTGATTAATTAACCTAATGGCTAATTAACCTAATTAACTACTGTTAATTAACTAACAGAGTATGACGAACGGGACCCACATGTCAGGTTGACCAAGTCAACCCTGATGACTGCTGACGTCAGCATGACATCATGCTGACGTCATAAATCCATTTTTTTGAATTAATTAATTAATTAGTTAAATTCCAGAAATTAATAAAATCTTTAGAAAATCATATCTTCTAATCCGTAACTCGGATTAAGTTATTTTCAACATGAAAGTTGTTCAGAGCGACGAGACAAATCCGGATCCCTAACCTATCGAACCCGCAACTTTCCCCCTCCGGCTCCTCTGCCCGAAAACACGAAACACCGGGAATACTTTCCCGGGGGTTTTCCCCCCTTCACCGGTATCACCTACTACCGCGTTAGGGCACACCGAACACCGCGTATTGCCTTGATATATTTTGTGGTGCTTTGTTTGCTCCGTATTCATTATTTCTTCCCCCTCTTCTCTCCGGTAGACTACGAGACCGACGCTGCTGCTGACCAGTTCGACTACGGAGTTGACGACCCCTCTCTCTTGCCAGAGCAACCAGGCAAGCCCCCCCCCCCTTGATCACCAGATATCGGCTACTCTTCTCTATACTGCTTGCATTAGAGTAGCGTAGCATGTTACTGCTTTCCGTTAATCCTATTCTGATGCATAGCCTGTCATTGCTGCTACAGTCATTGATACCTTACCCGCAATCCTAAATGCTTAGTATAGGATGCTGGTATTCCATCAGTGGCCCTACACTCTTGTCCGTCTGCCATGCTATACTACTGGGCTGTGATCACTTCGGGAGGTGATCACGGGCATATACTATATACTTTACACTATTACATTACCCGTGATACTGTTCGGAGTTGGGGGCTGAAAGGACAGGTGGCTCCATCCCGGTAGAGGTGGGCCTGGGTTCCCGACGGCCCCCGACTGTTACTTTGTGGCGGAGTGGCAGGGCAGGTTGAGACCACCTAGGAGACAGGTGGGCCTGGCCCTGTTCGGCGTTCGCGGATACTTAACACGCTTAACGAGATCTTGGTATTTGATCTGAGTCGGCTACGAGCCTATACGCACTAACCATCTACGCGGGAGTAGTTATGGGTATCCCGGCGTCGTGGTATCAGCCGAAGCCTTCTTGACGTCAGCGACTGAGTGGCGCGCGCGGGTTGGACTGCGTTAACGCAACTTCCTTTGTAATGGAGGTTGCTAGGTCTGCTCACCGGCCGCGTACGCAACGTGCAGGTGTGCAATGGGCGATGGGCCCAGACCCCTGCGCGCATAGGATTTAGACCGGCGTGCTGACCTCTCTGTTGTGCCTACGTGGGGCTGCGACGTGTTGATCTTCCGAGGCCGGGCATGACCCAGGAAAGTGTGTCCGGCCAAATGGGATCAAGCGTGTTGGGTTATGTGGTGCACCCCTGCAGGGAAGTTAATCTATTTGAATAGTCGTGATCTTCGGTAACAGGACGACTTGGAGTTGTACCTTGACCTTATGACAACTAGAACCGGATACTTAATAAAACACACCCTTCCAAGTTCCACAGACAACCCGGTGATCGCTTTTCTACAGGGCGACGAGAGGAGGATCGCCGGGTAGGGTTATGCTATGCGATGCTACTTGGAGATGCTGCTTGGAGATGCTACTTGAAGATGCTACTTGGAGGACTTCAATCTACTCTCTCCTACATGCTGCAAGATGGAGGCTGCCAGAAGCGTAGTCTTCGACAGGATTAGCTATCCCCCTCTTATTCTGGCATTCTGCAGTTCAGTCCACCGATATGGCCTCCTTACACATATACCCATGCATATGTAGTGTAGCTCCTTGCTTGCGAGTACTTTGGATGAGTACTCACGGTTGCTTTTCTCCCTCTTTTCCCCTTTCCCTTCTACCTGGTTGTCGCAACCAGATGCTGGAGGCCTGGAGCCAGACGCCACCGTCGACGACGTCTACTACCCCGGAGGTGCCTACTACTACGTGCAGGCCGCTGACGACGTCCAGGAGTAGTTTAGGAGGATCCCAGGCAGGAGGCCTGCGCCTCTTTTGATCTGTATCCCAGTTTGTGCTAGCCTTTTTAAGGCAAACTTGTTTAACTTATGTCTGTACTCAGATATTGTTGCTTCCGCTGACTCGTCTATGATCGAGCACTTGTATTCGAGCCCTCGCGGCCCCTGGCTTGTATTATGATGCTTGTATGACTTATTTATGTTTTAGAGTTGTGTTGTGATATCTTCCCGTGAGTCCCTGGTCTTGATCGTACACATTTGCGTGCATGATTAGTGTACGATTGAATCGGGGGCGTCACAAGTTGGTATCAGAGCCGACTGCCTGTAGGAATCCCCCTTTCCAACTCCTTGGCCGAAGTCGAGTCTAGTCGTTGAAAAACTTTTACTAACATGGCTGTGTGGCCCATGGGCCCACGTCGCCATCGGGTGGTAGTAGGATCTTTTACTCCTCGACCTATACTCTGGGACTCTGATCTCTCTACTATTCGGGTTAAATGAATTTGCTAACTCTAATATTAGGATCTCGTGATCGCATCCACCCGGAGAGCCCCTTACTGCATAGGATCGCCTGCTACATCAGAAGATTCTGAAGATACTCTCTGATGTTCTCTCGAGACTTTGTGCCCATCACTTTTGCTATTCCTGACCACCGATAAATCCGTATGGATAACTACTTACACTTGCCATTCATATGATCATCCCCCATTGATCTTGTTATTACAAGATACCCCGAAGTTTTCTCTATTGTTCCGAGAATACTTTGTGCCTACTGCCTAGCAGTTCTTTGCCACATGAATACCCCCTTCAAATAAATTCTTGCACTATCGAGTATCCGCTCATCCCCTAGTTGTTCATGTGTTACACAAAAGTCTTCGAAATACCACCCGATATTCCGAAAATCCTCAGCAACCTATTGCTCTGGAATTTCTTGTTTGCTTTCATTATGATTAATCCCGTAAGTATAGAAATCTTATAGGCATTCCTTGTCATTATCATTTTGAGTCTGTTGACTCAATATGTTGCGAATACACGCAATCATCATTGATCCTTATAAATTACCTTTCCGGCTGAGCTTCCATTCTTTTAACTGGAATTGGTTCTCGACCAATCCAATTGTCGTTGATTGTACCCTAATCAGAGCATTGCTTCTGATCCCTTGAATTGGAAATCATAATTCCTTTGCATTTGACAATTGAGTTAGTCAGTTGTTTCTATAATTTGATCTCCTTGCACTCTTCTTCCTCTAGTTGAGTACCGATGCTCACGTCAGATCCCTTGTGGACCATCAGGCCCATTGTTGGATTTTATCCGTCAGCATCCTTCATATTCAATAACCTTGTGAGCCTTCCCTTGGATACATAATGCCCTTGGTAATTGTATCATCTACTTTCTCAACCTTGCTCTACTTTTGAGCTTGTGTTATTTACTCTTGAAACTTGTGGTATACGTTTCCAAGAAGCCCCTGGGGGTTGAACATATGCCTTCTCTAAACCGTGTGAACCCGAAAGTTTTCACGAGTCATACTCTTCTGGTGCTTCACCAGATAAAATTTCAACACTGCAACTTCATCGAACGTGAGAAGTGAATGAAAGGTTATGCATTGGAGAAGTGGGAGTCGACCTTGAACTTGTGTTCATGCCCATGGAAACGATGTAGATCTTATCATTAAAGCTTCTCTTAAATTAATTATTCCTTTGGTATAAGTTCATCTTATATCAGGGATCTGGCCTTTTGCAATCGTGGTTCCGACCATGTTCTCTTTTAAATACCATTTCTCGTGCAAGTTTTAACACTTGTCTTCTATAGAGCAATACCCCCCGTCCAACCTCTACTTTGATATGTCATCGAGTATTACCCCCCTGGTATCTCGAGTTTATCTTGGAACTGCATTACTTCTTATGAGTTCTTCATCAAGTGCTACCTTCCCACTGATTCCAATTTTTCACGGGCTCTGAGTTATTAAACACTCAAAGACACCGATAACTGAACCGAGTCCGCTCTACGGTTCAATAACTCTTCAGTAAGCTTCTATAAGTACGAGTTTGTACCCGATCACGCCATTCCTAGCCTGTTTGGCTATATCATTGTCGTGATGATCTTAACTGTGCAACCCGGCCCTTATTCTCGGAGCACCAATTTGCGACGATAGCTAGGCTTACGTCGATTTTCCTCGTCATACCCTTTCACCTTAAACAACAAGCTTGAGTTCGAGTTTGTGTCGTAACTATGGATCCAATAACCTCTTGCTTCACCATTCCTTTGACTTGATGTCGTCTCTAATTGATTACATCTGCATGAAATCTCTCGACAATTGTGTCGTGATCATCATCAACCTTATGAGCTCTTCCAGGAATTCAAATGAATTCATGATGGGTAATACCATCCTTGCCCCTCGATGATTCATGTTCTCATCGACCACCTTATTGCCTTCCGTCCAACACAACTTGTTCGTGTTTTGTGTAAACCTTGAGATCCCTGCTACCCAGCAGTTGATCTTCCTTACCTCGGAAGTATTACTATCTCTTTTTGTCAAGAATGTGGTGAGAATTTCACCACCTCTTAAGAATTCTTGATATCATAATACTTCTTGCCATCTTCGTTCATTCCTTGGTCCCCGTATTGTTTTCAACCGGAATACCGACAATTGAGCTATGACGTGTGAATTCAAAACTTCTAGCAACCCTATTGCTTTGAAGTGAATGGGCGATAGTTCATTCTAAGTCTTTCGATAATTGAATCACCATTCTAACATTGGCCGTGCAACCCAACCCATATTTCGGGTGCACCGTTCAACCCATGTTTAATTATGTATGTTTTCCTCGAGCAAATCCTATTATATCATTTGATCCAACAAATGTCATCTTCTTGTGCACATTATCGTGGAAATCCATCCGTTTGGAATTCTCGATGAATTGTCGCCGAGCCCATCAGCCACCTTCTCATCCCCTCCTTGGTTTAATGATGAACTATTGCTTCAGAAACCCGCTCCCATAGTTCATTTCTCGAGAATCTTGCAATGTCATTTTGTCAGTTTGTGTTGCACCTTTTCCTCTCGGACCCCCTGAGTTTGAGGTATCATGACACCAATTGGATATGAATCTCGGTCAGATATGATGGTTGGGACAACTTTCCGAGAGTTATGATGTTGATCCTTTGGTGTCCCGGTAACCTGATGTCATGCCTAGCACCCCCCGGCTGGAGGACCTATCATTATAGATTCCTTTTCAGCAAGGTTATCCGTTCATCCATGAGGAAATTGTAAGACTTATTCTACAAGTTATTCCTGATGGATCCTTCGTGTTTCCAAAGTCTGATCTTCACCTGAAGACCATGTCAATGCTATCTCGAAGCATGTCAATGGTACTCCGATTTTCAACAGGAACATTTGAAGCACGATGCTAAATTTTATTTATCATTTATCCTAACACCGTTGTATGGGTAATATCATGAGATTCCTCCCCCCTTACCTAAAGAGTTTTCTACATTATATCCTGCCACGGATATCATGCTCTGCTTGTCCTTGGGAAGGATATATCCCTGAAATATGTGTTTAAACACATTTTCCTTTCCATTGTTCTATTTAATATGATAATCATATTTTACTTTCCATTGGTTTGCTTAACCCTTCTTGTGATCTATATGTAAAACACCTTGGTGTACAACCGTGTCAGAAAGACCCTGTTGCTATTGTTGATGACATTCCGGTAACCACTGATGGATGAGAACTTTGCCTATTGGTCCGCCTCGTTCAACGAGCAGGAAATGGTTCTCTTCGTCTCTCGCCCTTGGTATCGATGTTGTTGCCGACATATCTGGCAGGCTACCCTTTGACACGCCTTACTATCATGACCGTGCAAAATGTCGGCCCCCTTCCTACTTTCAACCACATGGTGGGACCATAACCCACAGTTCCACAGGATCAAAACCCGACTCTCCTATACACCCTGTTGTCGAGGTTGTTCCTCGCACTTGGTCTCGTATGTGATTCACGAGCCACCTTCTGAGAGATCATCAATTCTGGTATCGGACACAATACTTACACCTATTGCTTTGAACCCCTTCCACGCCCTATTTCAGGCATCAAACGATTGCCTGCCCGCTCGAAACTTCACATGATACCTCCTTACTTTTCTCTTGATATTTTCTTAAGTTTAAATTCGAGAGTTAGTTCCGCCATCTTCCTCGATGTTATCGACCAGATAGTCGACCTTGCAGAGGTCCGTTTCTCCCGGAATGCCCCCCCTCCTTATTCTTTTCCGTAAGTACGATAAAGATCCCGAAGAAAGGATGGCCACTTCATCATGATTACGTAAAGCAGAAAAATGAATACATCAACGAAAAGGATCAACCTCTTTGAAAGGGCAGCCAAGACCGAGAAGACTCGTTAGGTTTTTCGCTACCAACACCTTTCCCCCCTTACTCCACCGCTTAAATCTCGGGACGAGATTTCTTGTAGTGGAGGAGAATTGTGACGCCCGGATATTTAGGCTACAGTAATTCCATGTTAATGATGCCACATCACCACTCTTATTGTTGCTAACCTCGCAATGATTCGAAACCTTTTCAAATTCAAATTCAGATTAATGTCAAGCGACAAAGTTTTCAAAATATTAAACTAAAATGTTCGGAGTGTGCAGTTAAATGCCTAGGTGATTATAGTGCAACAAACACCCTTTTTGAAAATGTCTAAATATATTAAAATGAAATAAAATAGAAAATGAAATAAATAAAAGGAAAAGACAAATCTAACTAAAAATAAAAAGAGGCACTGTAACGCCCTCGATGCGGCTATATCTCCCACGTGTCGAAGCACGACTTAGAGGCATAACCGCATTGAAAGCAATGTCGCAAGTGAGGTAATCTTCACACGACCCATGTAATACATAAGGGAAAGAGATACATAGCTGGCTTACAATCGCCACTTCACACAATTACATGAATAAAGCATTACATCATCCAGATACAATCAAGGTCCGACTACGGAAGCAAAATAAAAGAAGAACCCCAAATGCGACAAAGGTCCCCGATCGACCCCAACTGGGCTCCACTACTGATCAACTAAAACGAAACAACACAAAGGGCAAGATCTTCATCGAGCTCCTCCTTGAGCTTGGTTGCGTCATCTGCACGGTAACATAGGCACCTGCAAACTGGTTTTGGAAGTATCTGTGAGCCACAGGGACTCAGCAATCTCGCACCCACGAGATCAAGACTATTTAAGCTTATAGGAAGGATGGAGTAATGAGGTGGAGCTGCAGCAAGCGACTAGCATATATGGTGGCTAACATACGCAAATGAGAGCGAGAAGAGAAGGCAAAGCACGGTCGATAAAAGTATGATCAAGAAGTGATCCTATAGCAACCTACGTCAAGAATAACTCCAACACCGTGTTCACTTCCCGGACTCCGCCGGAAAGAGACCATCACGGTTACACACACGGTTGATGTATTTTAATTAAGGTCAACTTCGGGTTTTCTACAACCGGACGTTAACAAATTCCCATCTGCCCATAACCGCGGGCACGGCTTTCGAAAGTTCAAATCCCTGCAGGGGTGTCCCAACTTAGCCCATCACAAGCTCTCACGGTCAACCAAGGAATAGACCTCCACCCAAGACGTTCCGATTAGACTCGGTATCCCGGTACAACAAGACATTTCGACAGGGTAAAACTAAACCAGCAACACCGCCCGAATGTGCCGACAAATCCCGATAGGAGCTGCACATATCTCTTTATCAGGGCACACTCAGATGAGCAATCCGTACAACTAAAACCAAACCTCGAGTTTCCCCGAGGGGGCGCTGCACAGGGCTCTAGTTCGGACCAACACTCAAAGGAGCACTGGCCCGGGGGGTTAAAATAAAGATGACCCTTGAGTCCGCGAAACCCAAGGGAAAAAGAGGCTAGGTGGCGAATGGTAAAACCAATGTTGGGCATTGCTGGAGAAGCTTTACTTAAGGCGAACTGTCAAGGGGTTCCCATTATAGCCCAACCGCGTAAGGGACGCAAAATCCGGGAACATAACACCGATATGACGGAAACTAAGGCGGCAAGAGTGGGACAAAACACCAGGCATAAGGCCGAGCCTTCCACCCTTTACCAAGTATATAGATGCATTAATTAAGTAAGATATATTGTGATATCCCAACAATTAAAACATGTTCCAACAAGGAACAACATCTCCATGTTCCAACAAGGAACAAACTTCAATCTTCACCTGCAACTAACAACGCTATAAGAGGGGCTGAGCAAAGCGGTAACATAGCCAATCAACGGTTTGCTAGGACATGGTGGGTTAGAGGTTTGACATGGCAATTTGGGAGGCTAACAAGCAAATGGTAGGCATCGTAGCATTGGCATGGCAAAAGAGCGAGCAAACTAGCATAGCAAAGATAGTAGTGATTTCGAGGGTATGATCATCTTGCCTGAGATCCCGCAAGGAAGAAGAACGAATCCAAGAAGAAGACAAACGGCCGTAGACGAACGAATCCTCACAACTCCGGAACGAAACCGAAGCTAACGTGAGAAGCAACCCGGAAAGGAACAAACAACATAGTAAACACACAAGCATAAACAAGTCATGATGCACAAACAAGTATGATGCATGACCGGTTTAATGAGGCATGGCATGACAAAGTGCAACAAACAATACTACAAGTTAAGTGGAGCTCAATATGCAACGAGGTGCATGTTGACGAAACACCACATCAATTATTTAGTTATCTCTCGTTTAAGCTACCCAACAATATTAACTGTTGTTAAACATGGCAAGAGGTGAAGCATAATATAAACTATACCATCTAAACAATTTAAATGGGGCCGGATATAAAAACAACAAATCCGGTAAATCCCCATATGCATCTAGCAATTTAATGCAACAACAAGTTTAAACATTTTAAATGTTGTTATCATGATGCGGATGACATATACAAGTATTATGCAATTTTTATGAAAATGTTGACAAGAGCATGTTATGAAGCATTTGTCACCATGGCGGAATGAAACGGATGCCACGGCAACGAATCCGAAAATGATGCCACGGCAACATATCGGTTCCGGTAGCTCACAGAGATACGGTGCAAAAGGAGGCGTGAGCGTGTCATGCAAGATGGTGGGGTGATCCCGGCTTCCGGGTTCCCACGGGACGGTGGCACGGCAAAAGAGGGGCATCGCAAGGACGATTCGATCACGGTGCAAAACTCGAGCATCTCATTCAACACATGCATTCGGTCCACGGCGGATCGTCTCGGGGTTATACCTTCGAAGCGTGCATTCGGGGCGGAACGCGTTTCGTAGAGGAAGTAGTCGTTCACGGGCCGTAGTGGAGGTAGTCGTTCACGGGTCGTCGTGGGAAGTAGTCGTACACGGCGTAGTGGAAGTCGTTGTACACGGCGACGGTAGTTGTACACGTTCATTTCGTAGATGTCCAGGGTCATCGGTAGAGGTACACGTTTCGGAGAGGAACTTGTCGTATCCATGTAGTCGTTCACGTGGTGACCGTGGTGTAGTCGTACAAGTCGGCGATAGTGGAACTTGGCGGTCTCGACGGTCATCGGGGTACTTGTTGGTCCGGTCTTGGCGTCCGCAATCGTAGTGGTACTTGGCGGTTTCGTGTAGTCGAACTTGACGATCCAGGTATGGGTCTTGGCGGTCTTAACGAATCCAAGGACAGAACCATGGCGAGGTTCAGCAGCTCCCCCACGTCCATGATGAAAAACGAAGCTCGGGCAGGGAGTCGGAGCAGCAAGCAGGGGCTCGCTGGGCCTCGGCGCCAGTGCAGGGACTCCGGCAGGCGGGACTTGGCGGCAGCAGCAGGTCCAGGAGGGGTCGCCGAGGCTGGACGGCACGAGGACGACGCCGACGAGCTCCACGGCCACGGCGGACGGCAGAACTGGACGGATTCGAGGGCAGGGAGACGGCTTGGCGACGCGGGACTTGAGGCGCAGGAGGATGATGGCTGCGGGCACGGGTGCTCGAGGAGCTCCTCTCCTCGGGCGCTCGGGCGACGGGGACGCCATGGAGACCAGGCGCGAGGTGGAGGGAGCAGCTCCGTCGTGGCAGGGTACGAGGCGAGGACGAGGAAGCCAAGGGGAGGCGTCGCGCACGGGGTGGCCCTCCTGGTGGTCACCAATGGCGGCGGGTGGCGACGGGGCTCCGGCCTGGTGGCTGCTCGGGGATCCGGCAGGCGGGGCTCGCGCGAGAGGCTCTCGCTCCTCTCTGGCGGCAGAGGGAGGAAGCAGCAGCGACGAGGCTCGAGGAGCTGCTCTCCTTGAGCGCTCGGGCGACGGGGCGGCTGGCGCCGGTGGAGGGAGGATGCGGCTAGGGGAAAGGGAGAGGGGTCGTGCAAGGAGGGCCATGGCTGCGGGCACGGGAACGAGAGGGAGATGGGGATCGAGAGGAGGGATGCGGGAGGATCGGGAACGGGCGCAGGAGAGGGCGATGGGGTCGAGCGATGCGGCGCTGGAGGGAGGACGAGGGGAGAGATGAGGGTCGTGCTAGGGGGGCTAGGGTTCGGTCGGTGGGGCTGGGCCTTGGGAGAAAATGGGCCGGCCTGGTTTGTGGGCTGATGGGCAACCAAAGAAAAGAAGTGGAAAAAAAAGGAGAGTTGTTTGGACCGGGAAAAAGAAAAGGTTTGAATTTATTTCGAATGGTATGGACAAGGATAACATTTTGGAAGAGTCCAAAAATGTTAAGAATTTAGGAGGAGCCTCGATAAAAGAGGTAAGAATCGTTGGCAAAGTTTGGGGACCAAACTTGAAGTAGAAAGGCCATGGGAATTTTGCAAGTGTGTTACGGTTAATTCCAATCTAATGGAATATTTATAATAGCTCCATAAATATTTAGGAGGATATGTTATAAAGAGAAATCACCATGTGAATTTCCCTCGATTTAAATGGATCGAAGATCCATACGATTTATTTAGTTGAGATGCAAAAGATTTATGAGATGATGGCATGATGACATGATGCAATGCACATGATGCAAAGATGAATGTATCAAACAAATAAATCACACGACGAAACTCAGAGTAGCTGGAAGTCTTCTGGAGCGTCGGTCTCGGGGCGTTACAGGCACCCCCACTGGGCCATCTGTGGCCCAGCTGGCCAGCCCAACTGGGCAAAGGCCCAGCCGACTGGCCCAGCCGGCCGACCCACCCCGCTCCCACCTTATCCCCCCACCCGACAGAAACCCTAACCGCTACCCCCCACTCCCCTCGATCCCCCACGTCTCGCTCCCTCCCCCTCCCCCCCGATCCAGATCGGGGGCAGCTAACACCGCCTCGACCGCGCCTCCTCGCCGGACCGTCACACCGTCGTCCACCTGCGTCGCGCCGTCCCCGTCACCCTCCTCGACCACCGCTTCCCAGACCCTACGAC
>NC_041393.1:345955243-345998327 GCF_002162155.2 Triticum dicoccoides | reverse complement strand
GGGTAGCCCCGTGCCGGCCGCGCCCCTTATCGCCACCACCGAGCCACGGCCCCGGCGAGCACGCCCGCGCCCGAGGGCCGCCGTCGCCGCCACGCCGGGTTGCGCACTGCCGCACCCCGCGCCTCCCTCTCGCCCCGTCCCTGGCCACGCCCCCTGCGCCCCGTAGCCCCGTTCCCGCAACCTCCCGAACGCCACCACCGCCTCCACTCGCCGCCGGCGAAGATTCCGGCCATTACGGCCCGCGCCACCATCACGGTTGGATGCGGCCCAGCCCCACCCTTCGAACGCGCCCGAACAGGGCTCGAATGGCGCGCCATAGCACGATTCCGGCCATCTCCGGTGTTCGGCCGCCGCGGATGGCCTCGCCGGCGTTGCTCCGGCGCCGGCGCTGACCTGGCACCGACGTGGCCCGCCTCTGGGTTGCTGCCCGTGGCCCCCCTGGACTCGGTTGACCACATTAACCGTGGTCAACAATGCTGACTGGGCACTCAGTGCCACTGACCACAGGGTCCCACCCCAGAACGTTAAAAAAAATAAAAAAAAATAATTAAAATATTAATTAATTAATTAAGTAAATAATTAATTTAATTAATCCTGATTAATTAACCTAATGGCTAATTAACCTAATTAACTACTGTTAATTAACTAACAGAGTATGACGAACGGGACCCACATGTCAGGTTGACCAAGTCAACCCTGATGACTGCTGACGACAGCATGACATCATGCTGACGTCATAAATCCATTTTTTTGAATTAATTAATTAATTAGTTAAATTCCAGAAATTAATAAAATCTTTAGAAAATCATATCTTCTAATCCATAACTCGGATTAAGTTATTTTCAACATGAAAGTTGTTCAGAGCGACGAGACGAATCCGGATACGCGGTCCGTTCGTCCGCCACACACCCCTAACCTATCGAACCCGCAACTTTCCCCCTCCGGCTCCTCTGCCCGAAAACACGAAACACCGGGAATACTTTCCCGGGGGTTTTCCCCCCTTCACCGGTATCACCTACTACCGCGTTAGGGCACACCGAACACCGCGTATTGCCTGGATATATTTTGTGGTGCTTTGTTTGCTCCGTATTCATTATTTCTTCCCCCTCTTCTCTCTGGTAGACTACGAGACCGACGCTGCTGCTGACCAGTTCGACTACGGAGTTGACGACCCCTCTCTCTTGCCAGAGCAACCAGGCAAGCCCCCCCCCCCCCTTGATCACCAGATATCGCCTACTCTTCTCTATACTGCTTGCATTAGAGTAGCGTAGCATGTTACTGCTTTCTGTTAATCCTATTCTGATGCATAGCCTGTCATTGCTGCTACAGTCATTGATACCTTACCCGCAATCCTAAATGCTTAGTATAGGATGCTGGTGTTCCATCAGTGGCCCTACACTCTTGTCCGTCTGCCATGCTATACTACTGGGCTGTGATCACTTCGGGAGGTGATCACGGGCATATACTATATACTTTACACTATTACATTACCTGTGATACTGTTCGGAGTTGGGGGCTGAAAGGACAGGTGGCTCCATCCCGGTAGAGGTGGGCCTGGGTTCCCGACGGCCCCCGACTGTTACTTTGTGGCGGAGCGGCAGGGCAGGTTGAGACCACCTAGGAGACAGGTGGGCCTGGCCCTGTTCGGCGTTCGCGGATACTTAACACGCTTAACGAGATCTTGGTATTTGATCTGAGTCGGCTACGAGCCTATACACACTAACCATCTACGCGGGAGTAGTTATGGGTATCCCGGTGTCGTGGTATCAGCCGAAGCCTTCTTGACGTCAGCGACTGAGTGGCGCGCGCCGGGTTGGACTGCGTTAACGCAACTTCCTTTGTAATGGAGGTTGCTAGGTCTGCTCACCGGCCGCGTACGCAACGTGCAGGTGTGCAATGGGCGATGGGCCCAGACCCCTGCGCGCATAGGATTTAGACCGGTGTGCTGACCTCTCTGTTGTGCCTAGGTGGGGCTGCGACGTGTTGATCTTCCGAGGCCGGGCATGACCCAGGAAAGTGTGTCCGGCCAAATGGGATCGAGCGTGTTGGGTTATGTGGTGCACCCCTGCAGGGAAGTTAATCTATTCGAATAGCCGTGATCTTCGGTAACAGGACGACTTGGAGTTGTACCTTGACCTTATGACAACTAGAACCGGATACTTAATAAAACACACCCTTCCAAGTTCCACAGACAACCCGGTGATCGCTTTTCTACAGGGCGACGAGAGGAGGATCGCCGGGTAGGGTTATGCTATGCGATGCTACTTGGAGATGCTGCTTGGAGATGCTACTTGAAGATGCTACTTGGAGGACTTCAATCTACTCTCTCCTACATGCTGCAAGACGGAGGCTGCCAGAAGCGTAGTCTTCGACAGGATTAGCTATCCCCCTCTTATTCTGGCATTCTGCAGTTCAGTCCACCGATATGGCCTCCTTACACATATACCCATGCATATGTAGTGTAGCTCCTTGCTTGCGAGTACTTTGGATGAGTACTCACGGTTGCTTTTCTCCCTCTTTTCCCCTTTCCCTTCTACCTGGTTGTCGCAACCAGATGCTGGAGGCCTAGAGCCAGACGCCACCGTCGACGACGTCTACTACCCCGGAGGTGCCTACTACTACGTGCAGGCCGCTGACGACGTCCAGGAGTAGTTTAGGAGGATCCCAGGCAGGAGGCTGCGCCTCTTTCGATCTGTATCCCAGTTTGTGCTAGCCTTCTTAAGGCAAACTTGTTTAACTTATGTCTGTACTCAGATATTGTTGCTTCCGCTGACTCGTCTATGATCGAGCACTTGTATTCGAGCCCTCGCGGCCCCTGGCTTGTATTATGATGCTTGTATGACTTATTTATGTTTTAGAGTTGTGTTGTGATATCTTCCCGTGAGTCCCTGGTCTTGATCGTACACATTTGCGTGCATGATTATTGTACGATTGAATCGGGGGCGTCACAGGCACACAGGAGGTGGCAAACTACAGCGGTACGATCTTATCACTCGATCAACATAGGACAAGCGCATTTAATGCGTTGCCTACATGTCCTTTCGCTTTATTGGGGACAGCAACAGAGGCCATCTCGTCCTTCGCTGCTCCTCCTCGCCTCGCCACGCGTCTGGGCCGACAAGGCATGCAGCGCCATGCTGGCCAACCAGATGCTGTGTTGGTGAAATGGTAGGCTTCCACGAAGATCTGCATGCCGCCACGCAGGTGCCTGCTTAGCTGGCATGCCTATCACTGCACTGGAGTGGTGGTGAAATGGCAAAACCTTGCCGGGCGCGGGACTGGCCGCGGCCCAGCGATCGTCCCCAGCAAGACTTGTCGGGGGCCTTGGAGTCGTCCCCGACAAGGGTCTTGCCGGGGGTCTTCGTCTTTTGATCCCACGTGGATTCGTGGGTTGCCAATCTTCATGAGGGGGCTGCATGCTACCAAGCATGTGCTCCCCAAATCTTAGTCTTAACGTTGTCGATGGTGTCAGAGCTCTCAACCCCAAGGGTGGTGGCCCTGCTGGTCTCTTCGCAAGCTGCCCCGGCACGGAGCTTGTCGGGGGCCTCGCAGGTCACCTCGGCAAGGCTTGTTGCCGGGCGTGGCCCTGCTTGCCTCTTGCTGCTTGTTACCTCAAGCGTCTGTTCTGATATTCTTTGTTCCTGTCTTGCGTCCTGCCGTCCTCCTTTCCTTGGCAACCCCTGTTGTAGGTGTGGCTATGACCGTTCGTGCGCAAGTAAGGGGTACAGAAGTACCCATACTTTTGTACATCGACAGGAGCCCCCGGGCCTGGGCCACACATAAGCGCAAGGCGTAGTTGGGCCAGGCCCAAAGAAGTGCGCGGGCGGGCGTGGCAGAGGTGAACCGCCACGATCTTTCTGTCAGTCGCGCTTCCCCACAACTCGCGTCGGGTGCATGACGTGGGGGTCGTGCGTTGGATGGCCTTAGCATGCTCGCGTCATCTCGCAGTCGATAACAAAGAGGCGTCACGTGTTTCCCTTATTAAAAAGGAAGGAATCTGCAGGGGCGCTACTCGTTTACTAAGTGGAATCGGGTCGTAGCTTGCATGGCGCCGCACCCCATGATCACGGGGTGGAAATCGGTCGTCCCACCTATCCTCACGCCCCCTTCTACTTCGCCATGTACCGCCCATGCGTTGGGAAGGGCAAGCGGTGGGCGCCAAGGACGTGGGCATTAATGCTGAGGCGGGAAATCAGGCGTTTTGGATTGGGGGAGTGGGCCGGTTCTGATTCCCCATTCTTCAAGAGGCCGCATTAGCTGTGCGAGGCGGCCGCCCATTGGGTTGGGTGGCAGGCTCCGGCCTTGCTCTTCTATAAAAGGCGAGAGGGATGGCGCTTCTCCACACTCTCCCTCCTCTCCCCCTCCTGCTCGCCATCTCCCTCCGACTCACCATGGTGAAAGGGCGTGCTGGCGCTTCGGTGGCGGCGATGAGGACTTCTGCTCGGCAGCGCGTCCCTCCTCCTCCGAAGCCTCCGGTGGCAGAACCCGCTGCGAGGAGAAGAGGAAGGGGACAAGGCCGAGGTCGTTGCGGTGCTCAGGGAGGAGGTGGACGGGGTGGTATGCCAGTCGTGCCTCCATCGATGGCCCCCTTCGATGGGCGGCCACATCAGGGACCAGCCCTACGAGTTCTTCATTAGGCTATATAGGCCTGTACGCAGTCGCCTCTGGCTTCCGACCCCGTTTGCCCGAGTGATGGAGGAAGAGGCCCCGCGGTCCTTGCGGCGTCACATGAGGGGCTGCGGGAACGCCAGCATATGGGCTGACGTTGACTTTCCTCGCCCTCATGTCATGTATCTTCGTCAGGGGTGGAAGACTTTTGCACATGCCCACAGCTTGACGGAGGGGCACGTTCTCCATTTTAAGTTAATGGAGACTGGCCTGCTCTCTGTCAAGGTCTTCGAGAACTCCGAATTCGCCTAGGGTGCTGCGTGGAGAGCTCCACTGACAACGAAATCTCCTCTCGAGCGACAGCGGCGAGGAGGACAACACCAGCGACGATGACGGCAGCGGGCGGGAGGAGGATGACTCCGACTCCGACTGACCGCCAGTGGCCGCACCATCATCTGGCCCGCTCCCTCCCCCGACAACACACCCTACCGGGGGCCTCGTCATGTTGTCCCTAGCGATGGTGGTTGGCAGGCTTCCTCGTCAAGCTCTCCATCGCCCAGTTCCCCATGCCCGTCACCTCGCGCGGCCTGCCATACCTAGGGAGGAATGGGGCAAGAACGGGGATTCTGGGACACTTATCTTTTTTTCCAAATTGTAGGCACTTGCCAAATCTTAACTTTCTAGGAAATGTACTCTGCTGAGCCCATGCTTATGTCTGTAATATCTGTACTTGATTCAGCATATCAATGAAAAAGACGAGCTTTCGCTGGGAACTCATGCATGTATACGTTCGTGCAGAGGCAAAGTGCCCCTTTAATGAAAATAAATGAGTCTCCCCGGCAAGTTACCTTGTCGGCGCTCCTTGCCTGCCAGAGAATCACATCTGCCGGGTTATAGGCACAGGGTCCAGCCCCCTGCCAAACTCTTCTTTTGCCCAAGGTTACTGCAACTACCCTGACCGAAGCAGCGTTCGGGTCAGGGATGGGAGCACCCCAGTCTAGACAGAGTGGCGAGGTTTTCTAATGCGCAAATCACAAGTTATGAACATGAATGGGCAGGGGAGGAACTTTATCTGATTAAGTTGTTGATGGAGACGCCACACCAAGCAGTCTTCTCAATTTCTTGTCGGAACGTTGTTACTGCGGTCGGAGGGAAGAGAGGACAGGGGTATGGAGCCCTAGCGGTTTCCCAACACCTGTTAGAATCTAAGGTAGTACAATATCCTGGACAAGCACGCATGCATACATATGTATATATAAACATGGAAACTAGTAGGAAACTGTACATGCTAAAAACTATCTAGCTGCGCGCAGGGTTTGTGCCTGGCTCTGGACATAGGGTTAAATGCCTTGTCGGCAAGGCTAGTACAAAAGGGGGTTGCCGAAGCTCCCGGCAACCGTGCCCTATGGGTAAAACTTGCGAAGATGTTTGATATTCGAGGTGTTGCTCACTGGAATGCCATCTTCGCTCTCCAGGCGGACTGCACCGGGCCTGGTGACTCGTATTACCCGATAGGGGTCTTCCCACTTTGGCGTCAACTTGTTTCAATTCTTGGCATACTGAATGCGCCGAAGAACAAGGTCGCCTTCCTCAAGGCTTCGGGCGTGAACCTTGCGGCTATGATAGCGGCGCAGGGCTTGATGATAGCAAGCGGCTCGCACAACAGCTCGAAGACAATCTTCCTCAAGGAGTGTTGCATCATCTTGGCGCAACTGCTCTTGCTCAAACTCATCATAAGCGAGCACTCGAGGTGAACCTATATGACTTCAGTAGGGAGAACTAATTCTGCCCCGTAAACCAGGGCAAAGGGTGTCTGGCCAGTGTCTCAATTTGGTGTCATTCTGGTTGACCAAAGAACCGTTGGCAATTCATCAATCCAGCGCCTTCCACACTTGCGCAGCTTGTCGAAGGCTCTTTTTTAGGCCTCGCAACACTTCAGCATTTGCCCTTTCCACTTGGCCATTGCTCTTTGGATGAGCAACAGAAGCAAAACATACCTTGCTGCCAAGGTCCTGGATACACTACATGAAGGTGCGGCTCGTGAACTGTGTGTCGTTGTCGGTCATGACTCTGTTTGGCACACCAAAACGGTAGATGAGTCCCTTGGAGAACTTGACAGCTGATTGTGATGTCACCTTTCTCACTGGCTCCACTTCTGGCCACTTTGTGAACTTGTCAATCGCGACGTACAAGTACTCAAAGCCCTCGATAGCCCGGGGAAAGGGGCCCAGTATGTCGAGGCCCCAGGACAAAAATTGCCAGGAGAGAGGGATTGTTTGAAGGGCTTGAGCTAGTTGATGAAGCTTCTTGGAATGAAACTGGCACGCTTCACATTTGGTTACTAGTGTCGTTGCATCCTGAAGGGCAGTGGGCCAGAAGAAACCCTACCAGAATGCTTTGCCGGCAAGGGCTCTTGACCCTATGTGGGAGCCACATATGCCTTCGTGTATCTCTGTCAACAGCTCCAGTCCATCCTCCCGAGGAATACACTTCAAGTTCACGCCGTTTGGCCTTCTTCTGTAAAGGGCATCATCAACAAACTGCTACAGGCTACTTTCTCTGCTTCTTCCTGCTCCTCAGGGAGCTCCCCTGTTTGGAGGAAACGGACTATATGTTGTGCCCATGATGGAGCCTGAGGCTCGAAGGCAAGGACCAAAGGCATGTCTTCTGCCATGGGGGCAGCTACTTCGATGGCGGGGGCCTGGGGCCCCGCCGAAGGCTGCTGCCCCTCAGCAAGCTTGGGTGCCCGGCAACTTCTTTGCCGGCAACTCTTGGGAGCTCTACGGGAAAGTACTTGTTGGTCCCCGCCTTCTTTCTCTTGTTCTGTCTTGCTGAGGGTTCTATGGATGGCTGAGTCAATTGAAGCACAAAGGTACCTGGTTCCATAGGTAGCTTGAGGGCGGCGCACTTTGACAAGTCGGCAGCGATACTATTCTCTGCCCGAGGAACATGCTCCGCTTGTAGACCGTCAAAGCGCTCTTCCAACTTCCTCACTTCTTCCACATAAGTCTCCATCAGTGGGCTCTGATAATCCTTGTTAACTTGCCTAACAACAAGTTGTGAAACTCCTCTAATAATAAGCTTTCTAATCCCAAGGTCCGCCGCGATCCTGAGATCAGCAAGCAGCCCCTCGTATTCTATGATGTTGTTGGTCGACCCCAACCGGCGGAAGTGCATCTGGATCACGTACTTGAGGCATTCTCCGGTGGGTGCCACGAGCAACACGCCGGCACCAACACCTTTTAACGAGGTAGACCCATCAAAGTACATAATTCAATAACTACTTGCCTCTTTGCCAGGAAGGGTGGTTTCTTGAACTTCTTCATCGGGCGTGGATGTCCATTCTGCTATGAATTCTGCCAAGGCTCTGCTCTTGATCGTCCAGGTACTTTCAAATCTGAGACCAAAGCTCGACAGCTCCACTGCGCACTCCACAATCCTCCCCATTGCATTTGGATTGTGCAAGATCCGTTGCAACGGGAGGCGAGTGACGACAGTGATCTCGTGTGCTTGGAAATAGTGACGCAACTTTCTCGAGGCCATAAGGAGGCCGAAAAGCAACTTCTGCATCCCAGAGTACCTTGACCTAGCCCCCTGCAAGAGGGAGCTGACAAAATAGACTGGGTGCTGCACCACCTTCTTCTTCTGCTTTGCCTCGCTTGCTTGCACAGATGTTGTCTTGCCGGGATCGGATCCTGCCGGGTCCAGCTCTTCTCCTAAGGGCCTTGCCGCTGTTGTCACCTCTTCCTCAACTTCTCTCCACGCCACTAGCGCAGCACTGACCACTTGATTTGTCGCCGCCAAGTATAGCAGCAACGGCTCTTGTGGCTTGGGTGCGACCAGTATTGGCGTAGAGGAGAGGTATCTCTTCAAATCTTGCAGTGTTGCCTCTGCCTCCAGGGTCCATTTCATTGGACCTGCCTTTTTCAAAATCTTGAAAAAGGGGGAGGGCACGCTCAGCAGACTTAGAGATGAACCTGCTCAGGGCAGCGATGCAGCCGGCAAGCTTTCGAACTATTACTCAGGGCGGCAATTCATCAATCCAGCGCCTTCCACACTTGCGCAGCTTGTCGAAGGTTCTTGTTTTGAGGCCTCGCAACACTTCAGCATTTGCCCTTTCCACTTGGCCATTTCTCTTTGTATGAGCAACAGAAGCAAAGCATACCTTGCTGCCAAGGTCCTGGATACACTGCATGAAGGTGCGGCTCGTGAACTGTGTGTCGTTGTTGGTGATGACTCTGTTTGGCACACCAAAATGGTAGATGAGTCCCTTGAAGAACTTGAAGGGTGATTGTGCTGTCAACTTTCTCACTGGCTCCACTTCTGGCCACTTTGTGAACTTTTCAATCGCGACGTACAAGTACTCAAAGCCCTCGACAGCGCGGGGAAAGGGGCCCAGTATGTCGAGCCCCCAGGCCAAAAATGGCCAGGAGAGAGGGATTGTTTGAAGGACTTGAGCTGGTTGACGAAGCTTCTTGGAATGAAACTGGCACGCTTCACATTTGGTTACTAGTGTCGTTGCATCCTGGAGGGCAGTGGGCCAGAAGAAACCCTACTGGAATGCTTTGCCGGCAAGGGCTCTTGACCCTATGTGGGAGCCACATATGCGTCTGTGTATCTCTTCCAACAGCTCCAGTCCGTCCTCCCAAGGAATACACTTCAATTTCACGCCGTTTGGCCTTCTTCTGTAAAGGGCATCATCAACAAACTGGTACAGGCTAGATCGATGGGCTACTTTCTCTGCTTCTTCCTGCTCCTCAGGGAGCTCCCCTGTTTGGAGGAAACGGACTATATGTTGTGCCCATGATGGAGCCTGAGGCTCGAAGGCAAGGACCAAAGGCATGTATTCTACCGTGGGGGCAGCTGCTTCGACGGCGGGGGCCTGGGGCCCCGCCGGAGGCTGCTGCCCCTCAACAAGCTTGGGGTACCCAGCAACTTCTTTGCCAGCAACTCTTGGGAGCTCTACGGGAAAGTACTTGTTGGGCCCCACCTTCTTTCTCTTGTTCTATCCTGCTAAGGGTTCTATGGATGGCTGAGTCAATTGAAGCACAAAGGTACCTGGTTCCACAGGTAGTTTGAGGGTGGCACACTTTGACAAGTCGTCGGCGATGTTGTTCTCAACCCGAGGAGCATGCTCCACCTGTATACCGTCAAAGCGCTCTTCCAACTTCCTCACTTCATCCACGTAAGCCTCCGTCAGTGGGCTCTGATAATCCTTGTTAACTTGCCTAACAACAAGTTGTGAAACTGCTCCAATAATAAGCTTTCTAATCCCAAGGTCCATCACGATCCTGAGATCAGCAAGCAGCCCCTCGTATTCTGCGGTGTTGTTAGTCGACCTCTCCCGGGGGAAGTGCATCTGGATCACGTACTTGAGGCATTCTCCGGCGGGCGCCACGAGCAACACGCCGGCACCAACACCTTTTAACGAGAAAGCCCCATCAAAGTACATAATTCAATAACTACTTGCCTCTTTGCTGGGAAGGGTGGTTTCTTGAACTTCTTCGTTGGGCGTGGATGTCCATTCTGCTATGAATTTTGCCAAGGCTCTACTCTTGATCGTCAAGGTACTTTCAAATCCGATACCAAAGCTCGACAGCTCCACTGCGCACTCCACAATCCTCCATGTTGCATTTGGATTGTGCAAGATCCATTGCAACGGGAGGCGAGTGACGACGGTGATCTCATGTGCTTTGAAATAGTGACGCGGCTTTCTCGAGGCCATAAGGAGGCCGAAAAGCAACTTCTGCATCCCAGAGTACCTTGACCTAGCCCCCTGCAAGAGGGAGCTGACAAAATAGACTGGGTGCTGCACCACCTTCTTCTTCTGCTTCGCCTCGCTTGCTTGCACAGACGTTGTCTTGCCGGGATCGGATCCTGCCGGGTCCAGCTCTTCTCCTAAGGGCCTTGCCGCTATTGTCGACTCTTCCTCAACTTCTCTCTGCGCCACTCGTGCAGCATTGGCCACTTGATTTGTCGCTGCCAAGTATAGAAGCAACGGCTCTTGTGGCTTGGGTGCGACCAGTATTGGCGTAGAGGAGAGGTATCTCTTCAAATCTTGCAGTGCTGCCTCTGCCTCCGGGGTCCATTTCATTGGACCCGCCTTTTTCAAAATCTTGAAAAAGGGGAGGGCACGCTCAGCAGACTTAGAGATGAACCTGCTCAGGGCGGCGACGCAGCCGGCAAGCCTTCGGACATCTTTGACCTGTCTTGGCGCCTCAATTTGCTCGACTGCTTTGATCTTGTAGAGATTTGCTTCGATCCCGCGTTGAGACACAAAGAAACCAAGAAGCTTGCCGGACAGAACGCCGAACACGCACTTCTCTGGGTTGAGCTTGAGGTTGATCCTGCGCAAGTTTGCAAAAGTTTCTTCCAGGTCCTGCATGAGTGTAGCCTTGTCTTTGGTTTTGACCACTATGTCATCCATGTAAGCTTCCATATTTCTATGGAGCTGGGGCTCAAAACCAATTTGGACCGCTCGAGCAAACGTTGAACCAGAGCTCTTCAACCTGAAAGGCATCCGTACAAAACAGTATGTACCACATGGGGTGATGAACGCGGTTTTCTCTTCATCTTCCTTCGTCATGAAGATATGATGATACCCTGAGTAAGCATCAAGGAACGACAACAGGTCGCACCCAGCAGTGGAGTCCACTATCTGATAGATACGTGGCAATGGGAAAGGATCCTTTAGACGGGCTTTATTGATATCAGTATAGTCGATGCATAGCCTCCACTTCCCATTTGCCTTAGTACTACGACCGTATTGGCCAAACCTGCCGCCTCCAACTTCCTGATCTCCTCCACGATAACTCTTGTCGCTCCAAAGCTTGCTTTCTGACCTTCTGCTTGACGAGCTATGCATGGGGGCAGACAGAAAGATGGTGCTCAATCACCTCTCCGGGAACACCGGGGATGTTAGATGCTTGCCATGCAAACACGTCGACATTCGCCCGCAGGAAGGCGACGAGCGCGCTTTCCTATTTGCTGTCAAGGGTGGAGCTTATGACGAAAGCTCCACCCATGCCATCCTCCTTGACGGACACCTTCTTAGTTTCCGGCGGGGCAGCCTTGGACTTTTTGCTCTTGCCGGTAGAGCTCTCTAGTACATCTCCAGCAGAAACACAGCACTCCGAGGAGGCGCGTTTGCCGGAGAGGGTACAGGAGCCCTTGCCAGAGCCAGGAGTCTTTCCGGTGGCCGAGGCCTTACTGGTCCTCTTCTCGATGGCAGGAGCAGGTGCCTTGGCGGCAGATGCTGCAACCACCTCTCGATAGAGCTGATCGGTACAGATGAGCGCATCCTTCCTATCGCAGTTGACGGTGATGATGCTCATCGGACCAGGCATCTTCAACTTGTTGTATGCGTAATCCGACGCCGCCATGAACTTGGCCAGCACAGGGCGGCCAAGGATCCTGTTGTATGGCAACGGGATCTCAATGACATCAAAAATGATCCTATCTGTCCTGTAGTTGAGGTCGCCACCAAATGTAACTGGTAGCGTGAACTTTCCCTTGGGCTGACTCCTCCCCGGATTGATCCCTTGGAATGTGCCCGTCTCCTTGAGATCTTCATCGGGGATCTGCAACCTCTTGACCACGTTAGGCGAGATCAAGTTAAGGCCGGCCCCACCGTCAACTAACATCTTCGTCACCTTGAGGTTGCGTATTGTTGGGGATACCAACAACGGCAAACACCCGACCGTAGTGGTGCGATTAGGGTGATCCTCGGTGTCAAAAACGATTGGCGTGTGGGACCACCTCAACGGCTTCTGGGCATCGACCATCAGTTCCGTTACATTAATCTCACGTGCCCACTGTTTCAGTTGGCGGCAGGAAGAATGCAGGGAAGCACCTCCGTCGACACAAATGACTTCTATCGCCTTGTGGAACTCATGCTCGGTGGATTCATCATCATCATCATGATCATCATCCTCCTCTTTCTTGTCACGGACTCGAGCAGGCCTCTCCTGTTGCTTTTCCTTGATGCCGCGTCCTCCTTGGGCACCGTGCTTCTTGCCGGACCCTTCAACGCCTCCTTGGCCCTTCTCCTTGTCTCGTCTCTCATACTCAGCCCTTTGCTTCTCCATCGGCAGCTCCACTTGGTGGTAGTTCTGGAGGTCGTGGCCCTTGGTACGGTGAATCTTGCAGTACTGCTTGTCGGAGCCCTCTGACTTGCCGGCAGCTGCCAAGGCCCGGCAGGCGTCACACCCGACAACCTCCTTGTCAGGGCCGTCAACCTTGGTCTTCTTAGCGATGTCGGGGTGCCGGATTCCTCGACGGCAAGCACAGTCTTGCCCTTGCGCTTCCTTTTACACCGTCGGCCTTTCTTTGTTGGGGCGATGACGTCTTCGTCTTCTGAGTCACTTCCCACATTGGCGTCTTCGTCGGGGTACTTCCTTCCTTCCTCCGCTTGGGCACATTTGTCAGCCAGAATGTACAGCTCGACAACATCTACGACCTTGTTCATGGCCAACTCTTCGCGCATCTTTTGATTGCGAATGTTCTGGTGGAACACGCTGATAACGGCGGCGGGATGAACATCGGGGATGTTGGACTGCACACGGCTAAACCTCTGTATGTACTTGTGCAAGGATTCTCCATCTCTCTGAGGGATCACGTGCAAGTCACTTGTCTGCCCAGGAGCTATGTGGCCGCCCGTGAAGGCACCAACAAACTCGTGGCATAGGTTGGACCAAGAAGCAATGGAATCTCTTGGCAGATGCATCAACCATGACCAGACATTGGGCTTAAGTGCCAACGGGAAATAGTTGGCGAGTATCTTATCGTCTCGTGCTCCGGCAACTTGCATCGCGATAGTGTAAATGCTCAGGAACTCAGACGAGTGAGTCTTGCCGCCGTACTTCTCTAGGACCTCTGGTTTGAACGTGCAGGTGTTGGGCCACTGGAACTATCATAGCTCGTGGGTGAATGCTGGACAAGTGATTGCATATGGCAAGTCGCTAGCATCCCCCAGCACAGGCCTGTACTCAGCGGGCCCAGCACACCTATTAGACTAGTGGCGTGCTTCCCGTCACCGCTCGATAGTAGTCCATGCATCCTCCTTGAGGTGCTCTTGAAGAACTTGTCGTTGGTCACGGCGCGTCTGTGGGTCTGATGACGTCATGGACACGTTGTCCCGGGCGTCGCCCCGACGAGCCGACCATGGCGGAGGGGAGTGCATCGTGGTTGCGGCGCCCTCGACCCTTCCACTGCCTGCACGCATCGGCTTTTCATTTCGGCGCCGTGAGGGTCTTGCTCCCCGGTGGCCATCCTGTTGGCATGGCCAATAAGGTTTTGGATAGCAGCCCTCCACTCTTCCTGCTTCTCCAAGGCAGGAGGAAAGTCGAGGAGCAGTTGCGCTCGCGACAGCGCTTCCGCTCGCGTGGGTGGCAGCAACGGGCGCAAGGAATGGAAGGAACTCGGACTTCTAACGATGTTAGAAGGAGTCCCATCACGATTCCGCGGCCGCGCGCTCTTTTTGCTTGCATCATGGCGTGCATGTCGGCCCTGCGTGTCTTGAGAGTGACGCTGAGGGCTCTTGTCATGGAGACACCTGGGGTCCTCAACATCGCGGCGCGTTTCGTCATGCACGAGCTGAGACTGCGGCACACGCGTCGGCGAGGTTGATCTTCTTCCCTTGGAGGTCCCTGCACCACCCGCAGGTGGCACAACTCCATCCCTGGGCACGGCGACACGCCGACCTCCGTCGTTGTTGCGGAGGACGGCGGCGGCCTGGCTTCTTGTATTCGGATGGTGTGGACGATCTCGATCTCCTCCACCACTGGCACCCGCCCCGTCGCCCGTTTGCGCTGGTGCGGGCGGAGCGGCCCCGGACAGGCCGATCCCCGCGGTCGTCTTCTTCTTCGGAGCCATTGCGATGATGGAAGTGCTACACTAACCAACATACAATATTCTCACAACTAAGCTCCCCCTACCTGGCGCGCCAAAGATGTCAGGGAGACCGATCACCTATGGGGTCACAAGGATCCCTTCTACGTTCGGCGGGGGGTTAGTTGCACTAAGAGCAGGTTGAGCCGTTAGCACACAGAGGATTTTTATCGAGGTTCGGGCCACAAAGACGTGTAATACCCTAGTTATGCATTGTCTGGTTATATGTGTGTTCTTGAGATTTTGAACTAGCTACGGTGCGTGCTTTGTCCAAAAGTCTGAATCCTCTCTCTGTGCTCCTCGGGCCTCCTTTTATACACAAAGTGGTTGCCACAGTAGCACACATGAGGTGGCAAGTTACAGTGGTACGAGCTTATCACTCGATCAATGTAGGACAAGCGCATTTAATGTGTTTCCTACGTGTCCTTTTGCTTTATTGGGGACGGCAACAGAGGCCATCTCATCCTTTACCGCTCCTCCTCGCCTCACCATGCGTCCGGGCCGACGAGGCATGAAGTGCCACACTGGCCAACCAGCTGCTGTGTTGGTGAAATGGTAGGCTTCCACGAAGATCTGCATGCCGCCATGCAGGCGCCTGCTTAGCTGGCATGCCTATCGCTGCACTGGAGTGGTGGTGAAGTGGTGAAACCTTGTCGGGCGCGGGTCTGGCCACGGCCCAGCGATCGTCCCCAGCAAGACTTGCCGGGGGTCTTGGAGTCGTCCCCGGCAAGGGTCTTTTCATGGTCTTTGTCTTCTGATTCCACGTGGATTCGTGGGTTGCCAATCTTCCTGAGGGGTTGCATGCTACCAGGCATGTGCTCCCCAAATCTTGGTCTTAACATTGTCGATGGTGTCAGAGCTCTCAACCCCAAGGGTGGTGGCCCTGTTGGTCTCTTCGCAAGTTGCCCCGGCAAGGAGCTTGTCGGGGGCCTCGCAAGTCGCCTCGGCAAGGCTTGTTGCCGGGCGTGGCCCTGCTTGCCTCTTGCTGCTTGTTACCTTAAGCGTCTGTTCTGATATTCTTTTGTTCCTGTCTTGCGTCCTGCCGTCCTCCTTTCCTTGCCAACCCCTGTTGTAGGCATGGCTACGACCGTCCGTGCACAAGTAAGGGGTACAGAAGTACCCATACTTTTGTACACCGACAATTTTGCCTGTATAATTGTTTTTTAGCACTATTGTACATATAACCGTATTTGCTCGCTCGCCGGTGGCACACAACCTTATTTTGCCGAGCGTGTGTACCAGACATGGTTTCTGGGTCGTGTGGGAAGGACCCCCTAATCGCCCACACTCACTAGGTGACGGTTCCAAACACCGTCACAAAAAGGGGTTAAAAACCGTTTGTATAGCACCTCGTTATACAGTGACATGAACTCCTCAAACTACAGTCATCACCGGGAAGTGTCCCGACTATTGTCACTCTGGGGTTGCCGGATCATAACACGTAGTAGGTGACTATAACTTGCAAGATAGGATGAACAAATCACATATATTCATGAAAACATACCAGGTTCAGAGCTAAAATCATGGCACTCGGGCCGTAGTAACAATCATAGAAAAATCATAGCAACATCAATCTTAGAACATAATGGATACTAGGGACCAAACCCTAACAAAACTAGCTCAATTACATGGTAAATCTCATCCAGCCCATCATCGTCCAGCAAGCCTACGATGGGATTACTCACTCACGGCGGTGAGCATCATGAAATTGGATGGAGGATGGTTGATGATGACGATGGCGACATATTCCCCTCTCTGGAGTCCTGAGCGGACTCCAGATCTGCCCTCCCGAGGAAGAACAAGGCTTGGCGGCGGCTCCATATCATAAAACGTGATGAATCCTTCTCTCTGATTTTTCTCTCCGCGAACATGAATATATGGAGTTGGAGTTGAGGTCTGTGGAGGTCCAGGGGGCCCACAAGACAGGCAGCGCACCCAAGGGGTAGGGCGCGCCCCCACCCTTGTGGATAGGGTGTGGGTCCCCTTCGGTTGATTCTTTCGCCAATATTTTTTATTTATTCAAAAAGTTATCTCCGTGAAGTTTCAAGTCATTCCGAGAACTTTTATTTCTGCACAAAAATAACACCATGGCAGTTCTGCTGAAAACAACGTCAGTCCGGGTTAGTTCCATTCAAATCATGCAAATTAGAGTCCAATACAAGGGCAAAAGAGTTTGGAAAAGTAGATACATCGGAGACGTATCACATTTGTGGTTGCTTGAGTAGTGACTCGAGTCTCCTAAGGTGTTTCGGCTACTTAGGGACGGTTGCTTCTTCATCAACCACCACCATAACTTCCGCATAGGATTGCCGACCATACACTTCCGCCACCCCAACTTAACCCAATTTGTTTGTGTTGTAATTTGTGGCTCGTAAGGTGTTTTGGCTACTTAGGGACCGTGCTTCCAACTCCGACACCGTGTATAGCCCATCATACATTTTCGCCACCTTAACCCATTTTGATCGGGTTTCCACCAATACTTCCACAACCACCACCGCATTCCGCTACCACCATTTGACATTTGCCTTTGGAAATTTCGAGTTTGCGGTTTTTTCGTTTCCTAAGGTGTTTCGGCTAATTAGGGACGGGCCTACCTCATCTTGGTATCCACATCAAGAACACCGCCACTCATCATCGCCATGGACGGTAACCCCCATATCATCTAAGTATCCTGATATCCCATCATTGTACATTCTTGCCATTGCATTGATAACCCCTGGCCCATTTTGCATCACTTGCCTATCGAGACTAGCCTTTGAGTATTGCTGGCAACGTTACCTGTGCACATTAGTGATCCTTGATCCACACCTTCCATTGCACACATACCATATCATATTGGTATCATCTTGCTATCATATCATCTCTTGTGTCACAAGATTGTTCCCACATATATACAATTGCTATCTTGGTTTGTGCATTGTGCAAAAATGGCAATACAAAAAAAAGAATAAGCTTTTAAGCAAAGAAAAGAGAGAGAGAAAAGAAGCTTGTAAGCAATAGCCATAGCATCATACCACATTGCATATAAGATTGTCACATCCAATCATCTTGGATCATCTTGAGAGGAACATCGAGAACCATATATACATAACATACTTGGGATAGAAGTCGTTGCATTTTTGTCTCTTATAGGTTGTGCGCAAGTGTCATATCCGCCTATTGAGCAATCGTGCTAGCGTCTCAACAAGAGCATTTTCCGTGGATTCCACATTTTGATCCCATTCCTTGGTTGCATGACCCCATTTATCTATCTGTGTGTGTGTTTCCGTGTACCGCATATTGCTATTGGTCTACTTGTTTCACTTATGAATTTGTGAATCTCTTTCAACATTATTGACTCTTGCTAACATTTTGCATCAAATTTTTGTGCCACTATCCTCACTGAGCTCCACCATAAGACTTATTTGTGTAGGTGTGAGAAATTGACGAGATCGGTACCAATTATGCTATTTCCTTGTTACATCATTGAGTGATCATTGATCCATTCTCAACATCAGTCAATGTACATTTGGTATAGTTCTCTCCTTTCTCCCACTCACATTTGCTCGAGTCTTGTGATGGATAGGCAAGGCATTTCATCTCCGGTCTTCCACAACAACGATGACACGTACAACTACAACAACAAAACTCCCCACTTCGAACTACAACGAGCAATGCAAGGCCTAGAGAACATCGCTACCGACATACGTCAATCCGAAGCAAGGAAAAGGGACTACATCGACAACTTGTTCGACTACCACAACAAACACATGGAGGAGCTACGACAAGTGTTGGTCGACTACAAGTCTTCTACCCCCTCGTCATCTTCATAGCGGCGACGTTCATGCCGCAAGTCCTCGGAGTGCAAAAATATTGCAAGCGTAAGTCGTCCATGTCCACATCTTCATGGCGATCATCATGATCAACATTGTCATGAAGGGCAAGTCACCTCCAAGCATCATGTGCACGACGACAACCGACATCTACTACGAGCTCAAGCACGACAACGACACCATCATCATGAAGATGCTCCACAAGCGCAAACCTACAAGTCCGAACAAGCTCCACTACATGCCAAGGCCAAGCTTCAAGAGCACAAGAGAAGACCGTGAGACAAGAACCACCAAGAGCAAGCTACGGCTACCACCACCACTTTGGTATCTTCGCCAAGTGCTATCAAGGCATCTTCGCCTTTGGACGTACGGCATCTTCGCCTACTTCCCACGAGTTCGCCTACATCGACATCTTCAGCAACAAGACGACAACCTACAAGTGAGGGCAACACTTACATCTTCGGAAGCCCCTAAAGGACGACGGCCGAGCATGGGAAATTCCCTTCGGACATGGAGACGAGCTACAAGGTGCAACATCGTATGGGCCTCTTACAAGACGGCGACAAGACGGTCGAGCACGGGCCATCCCCTTTGACTAAGGCGATGAGCATGAACCTCTTCAACAACATGAAGACAACGCCCATATTGGACTCATACTCCGAGTCAAACTACGCAAGCGCACATGAGACTTTCTCTTTGATCTCGAAGGAGAGTGATGTTTTGCCACATCCCATGACATTCATCCTTGGAGGCGTTATGGATGAGGAGGTTGAGCATGGGACTATCCCCTCAACTAAGGCGGCGATAGGAGTTGAGCATGGATACATTTGCACCTACATCTCTCCGACACCCACATATGACGAGATGCCCCAATTGCCATGTGAGGAGAGCCACCACCACATGAGTGACATGAGTGACTCCACCAACCATATGAGTGAGAGCATCCTTGAGGGAGTGAGTGAGCCACAACACTTAGTGAGTGAGGTAGTTGATAGGGCATGTGAGGCCACTATGATTTCTAATGACTTACCCCCTACTCCTAGTGTGTTTTCTTCTTTGGTGATAGATCTCCAACAAGACAAAGCGCCAATTCTCGACGAGTCCATACCTCCAATGAACTGATGGCCATGGTGGAAGAAGATGCACCCCCCACATGGTACCATCAAGTTGCAACCTTACCTACAACACATGAGCGGAACTCCAAGGGTAACATAGGTGATGGTGCTTCACTTGTCCCACTAGTGGACTATATTACCAATGATTGCTTGCATGATGTTGACACACCTATTACCATGCTTCATGCTAGTGCGACTTCTTCATGTCTTGACTTACCAATCTATGATGAATATGATGATGAGCATGTTGAGTTGCCTAGTTGTGACGCTATGCTCCGTACTATATCATGTGAAAATTCTATCGGTCACTTCATGTTTGACAATCCTTTAAACTTGTCATATGCTATGAGTGAGATCTCCCACATTGCATCATTTCAATCTTAACAGAGTAACTATGCATGCCCCATTAAAATAAATCCCATTTGCACTTATGGCATAGATGACGAAATGATGGTCATTGGCTTTTGTTTTTCATTTGATGATATTGCAATGCTTCCTTTACATGATTTGCACAATTCATCTATGCCATGCCACGATCACATTGTTCCAAATATGCTTTGTTTTGGATGTTGTCAATATTCTCCATGTGATGTTTACTTTGATGCTCATGAGGAGACCCCATAGTTTCCTCATACATATTAGGAGATTTTGATGCATTCCATACATTGCATGACTCTCATAATTGCTTGCACCATATGCATTCCATGAATAACAATGTTCTACATATTTCTCATGATGCATTACACAATTTGAGTCTCCATTATGCTATTCATAACAACAAACCTATCATGATGGATGACATATTTCTATATCACGCATCTCATTTATTTGAGCATTGGCTATTTTGTGCGAACCAACACAAGCACGTGCGTGTAGTAATGAATCGTGTGTACATATACCATGCACACACAATTTTCCATTTGCCTTTGTTTTGTGTAGGTACTCATGTATGCTCGCCAACCTCTCAATCCCAAGAGTTGACGAAATGAGCTCTTGAGAGCAAAGACGATTTGGGATTCCGTGGACTATCCTTACCACCACTCCCTTCGCGCAACGACTTTGCGCCTTCCTTTTACTTGGCTCTCACATGGCTATATATCACTTGTCACTTTATGCCCATTTTACCATGTTCACTTTGCATGTTATACCTCTTTCTATGCCTTTGCCATGCAATTGTGACCCTTACTTGCATTTACCCATGATTCAAAATTATGCTACTCCTATGTGTATTTGCATGCTTGGTGGAGATACTAGTAGCTATTGCCATGATTTCTTTGTGCCTCATGCCATTGATGCTTCTTGTGTTGGGAGAGTCATGATGTCCCATTGCTATTATGGCCTCTCGCCAATACATTGATGATATTTTTCTCATATCTTGCTTTCATGCTTGTGTTGTGTCATGTGAATTATTCATGCCCACTATTTGCACACATGACATGATTGCCATGATTACCTCTAGTACGTTGCATCTTCGCACTACTAGCTTGCACCACTTGATTGCTATGATTGCTTGCTTTGTCGCATCACCCATGTCCCATTCTTACTCGCTTTCTTGGGAGATGACATATATGTTCATGCCTCTCACATGATATATCTTGTTCATTGTCGCTTGCCTCCAATAGTTGCATCTATGCTTATTGATCTTGGAGACTTGGACACTTTACTTGTGATGCATGCTTGTTCGATCGATCCTATTGTATGTGGTTGTTCTTGCATCATATGCCTCCATACTATGAAATGCTCCCTTGTCCTTTCTTATGATGAGCCTGATACATACACTTGTTGGGTATATTACCACACGAATGGTAGGTTTTGCACTTCCGCTAACCTCATTTGTTTTTTCCGAGTGTTTGTCATGTTCTTTCATTTTGACGGATTCACAAGGCGGTACCATCATGTGACAACTTGGTCATGTGAAGGCATATGCGATGCGCGGCACCAACATTTTCGACATCCTCATAAAGGTGAATTCATTCCTTTTGAGCCGCCTGCAAATACGCATATTGGATGGGTCATTCTTTCATTATTGTTTCCTTCTTGTTGTCTACATGATACATCTCGTGAATGGAGGAGCGACATTAGAGATTGGCTCTATGGATCTTCAAATTGAGGAGCGCTCGGACTTATTGGATGTACCTCCGGACCTCCACTCTTACCACGGCATCTAACATTGGTACATAAACACCCCTTTGACACATTGCACCAACACATCCATATTTGTTGATTGTGTCTCCACATGTCATGCTCGATGGACATATCATACTCACCACAAGTTTTCAACCTATGCATGGATTGACTCACATTATGCTTGCCTTGTTGCATCTATTTCCATGTCATCCATGATATATGAGCTTGTGCATTTCCTTAGCAAATTTGTTGTGATATACCTCGATGGCATATTCATCCATAATGATCACATTGCCCACCATCAATTGCATGACCACATACTCACATCGAGTACCAATTACCATGTTCATGCTTTTGATACGCTGTCCCATTATGACATCATTTTACACAATGGTCAAATTTATCACATTCACAACACCTTTGTGCGTACTAGGAACGAATTTGACCACATGAATGCTTTACATATCATTCTATATCATCTTGCTAAGCTTCATGTGCCTTGTCACAAACAATCTTATCGAGCGAACTCATGCATCCTTGATGGACACCTTGTGTGCGCTAACCATTGTATTTCGGAGTGTTGTTTGTGTTTGCTCTTTTTGCATGTATACCACTCCGGCGACAGTTTGAACTACTTGGATTACACCATGTCTTCAACTCCGTCCAACTACAAGTTCGTCCACGACAACCGTTTCCATGGTGATGAGGATCACGATCCGAGGTTGGATCTTTCCCGAGGGGGGGGGATGATGCAGAGTATCCTACGATCATCCCCATGTACACTATGACGAGACCTCGACCTCAAACATACGCCATGGGACACAAGGTGAACTCATTCCTAAGTCCTTCCCTTTTCCATTCACGCGAGACATGGTTGCTACCTAATGCAAATACGCTACATGTGCTCAGGAACCAAGGACTGAAGGAGGAAGAACGGCATGTTGGTTTTTGAACTGGCTAGATCAAATACCCTCTTGCACGGATGTGCAAGCTAGCTAGATAAGCTAGCAAGCAAGCAGCTTGATCAATTCTGCTAGTACATGTGTGTAGCCGGTGACTCTTGATGTAAACTACGACGGAACCTTGCAATGAATATTGTACAGAAGAAACTAGTCTTTGCGGTGCGTGACTTGCACCTTTTCGTTATTTTTCTCTAGTATATAAAGGATACAAGACCGACTTGTCACGTCCAACTCGTAGCCTAGACGGGCTACCAACACGACGCGACCCAGATTCGTACAAGCACGTCCGGTTTACCTTACGTAATATCTTTCCTAAACATAATCTATCTAGGTGACCTATTATGACTACAACTAGATTAATTACTACATTCACCTCCTTAATCGGGTTGCCTTGTCTCCATTGCTTGCACTCCGACCTTCTTCCTCATCTCGATGAACTTCTGTCGACCGAGGGACCTCGTGAGAATGTCGGCAAGATGGTCCTTCGTGTTCCATTGAACTTCGATCATCCCCTCCTCAATGCACTCCCGGATATGGTGGAACCGGGTATCTATGTGCTTGCTTCTTTCATGATAAACTAGATTTTTACACAATGAGATCTTCAATGGCACCTTCTGCACCTCCCGCTTTGCAAGATCAGCTAGGAGTCTTCTCAGCCACACTGCTTGACAAGCCGCCGTGCTTGCTGCTATGTATTCTGCCTCGCATGAAGACATTGCAACCACCTTTTGCTTCTGAGAATTCCAGCTGATAGGATTTGGGCCAAGATAGAATATCATGCCCGTTGTGCTTTTCCGGTCATCCACATCACCTGCCATGTCGCTATCTGAGTATCCACGAAGAATCAATCCTTCCTTTCCCTTTCGGTACGTGCAACCAAGATTAATAGTGCCTTTCACATAGTGCAAGATTTGCTTGACTGCGCTCATGTGTTTGGTTGTCGGATTCTCCATAAAACGACTCACAATCCCGACTGAATAAGCCAAGTCAGGTCGGGTATGCACCAAATATCTTAGGCTGCCCACAACACTTCGATACATTGTGGTGTCCACCAGCGGATTTGAGCTACGCTTGCTCAACTTGTGTCGTTGGTCCATTGGAGCTTGTGTCTCGTAGCAATCTGTCATGCCACACTTGTCCAATAACTTGACCGCATAAGCCGATTGACATAGGGAAATCTCTCCGGAGCTTTGCTTCACTTCGATGCCCAAGTAATAGCTAAGTAATCCCAGATCGCTCATGCTAAACTTCTTCACTTGCGACTTGAAACTTTAAATTTCTTGCGCGCTATCTCCAGTGATAATCAGATCGTCGACATAAACTCCAACTAGCAGGTTTGATCCTTTGGAGTTCTTTGTATAGACACACGTGCTCGAGGGGACATCTCTTGAACCCGAGCGAGATCAAACTTCGGTCTAACTTTGCGTTCCAAGATCTTGGTGCTTGCTTCAGCCCGTAAAGTGCCTTCTTGAACTTGTAAACTTTCCCTTCTTCGCCTTTCTTCTCGTAACTGAGGGGTTGTTCCACGTACACTTATTCTTTGAGGTCGCCGTTGAGGAAAGCGGATTTCACATCCATATGATGAACCTTCCAATCCTCTTGTGCTGCCAAAGCTAGGAGCACACTCACCGTCTCGATTCGAGCAACCGGTGCAAACACCTCCTCATAGTCAACTCCTTGACGTTGTACGTAGCCCTTTGCGACGAGTCTTGCCTTGTGCTTCACAATGGCACCCTTCGTGTCCTTCTTCAACTTGTAAACCCACTTCAAACCTATGGCCTTTTGGTTCGGAGGTCGGGTTACCAAAGTCCACGTGCCATTGCTCTCGATCGCCTTCATCTCCTCATCCATGGCGTGCATCCAACTTGAATTTTGCTCGCCTCTACAAAGTTCAACGGCTCCTCAACTCCGAGTAAACACAAATCGGAGTACTCGAGTGTAACTGGCTTTGCGTACTTGTAGACTTTCTTGAGGGGCTTGTAGCGACGAGGCCCGAAGAATCCGTCGTGGCTTGCGAAGGGGGCGACACAAATCGTGTCGGTGTCAATGCACTTGAGGAAGATGGCCGAGTCTCGTGCGTGGTAGATGCCGGGTCGTTGGCATCCGCATCGTTGACATCCACGTTGTTGGCGTAGTCGTCGTGACCGTGACCATCATCTTGATTGCCGTCGTCACTATGCGCCTCATTGTCGATGTCGTCGCCGAGATCTCCGCCCGTGTCGTGCACGTCGTTGTCGCTATCACCTTGCGACCCATGCGCGTCGTCGTCAGTGTCGGCACCATGGTGAGCACTGCCATTGCGGTCACCTTGGTTGGGTGTCTTGCCAACCACCTGGACGTCTTCCCTTGCATCATCGTCAGTTGGAAATCCGTCGTTGGCTGCTGTGCTCCAATTCCACGCTTGGTTTTCTACAAACACGACGTCGCGTGAAATCCATAGACGCTTGGTTTGTGGATCGTAGAAGCGGTATGCCTTGCTGCCGGAACTCATCTCGTATCCAATGAACACCATCTTGGTGCTACGATCAGCAAGCTTTGAGAGATGCGGCTCCGCCGTCTTCACATGCGCCACGCACCCGAACGTCCGTAGATGAGACACATTCGGCTTACGTCCGTAAATTGCTTCATACGGAGTCTAGCCGATCACTGCCTTCGTTGGAGCCCGGTTGAGAAGATAGGCCGCCGTCGAGACAACTTCTCCCCAAAATGTCCCCGGCAAGTTCTTGCTCTTGAGTAAACTTCTCGCCATGTCAACGATGGTTCGGTTGCGCCTTTCAACAACCCCGTTCTGCTGTGGCGTATAAGGTGCCGTGAGGAACCTTTTTATGCCAATCTTCTCGCAGTAGTAGTTGAACTCGTTTGACATAAACTCTCCGCCACGATCTGTCCGTAGAGCACGAACCTTCAGCTTGTGTTCCATCTCCGTTGCAGCCTTTAGCTTCTTGAACGCTTCAAACGACTCATCTTTAGATCGTAGGAGAACGACCCACATATGTCTCGAGTAGTCATCTACCACAAGGAAGAAGTACTTCTTTCCTCTGTGAGTTGCTGGGGTGATAGGCCCACATAGATCACCATGGAGCAGCTCGAGTGCATCACTTGCACGATAGGTAGACTGAGAAGGGAACGGCCTGCGGTGCTATTTTCCAACCAAGCATGCATCACATACTCGATCAACATGGTCGATAAACGGCATCCCAGATACCATCTCCATCTTACGACATGTACGTGTCCAAATCTAGCATGCCATAACCATGAATCATCATCACTCTTGGCGAGCCAACACTCCGGTTGAGATTGGTCAAGGTTGAGGATATAGAGCATGTTCCGCGTGCGATTCACACGCGCTAGCACGTTTCGGAGGTTGTCGAAGATCGTCATCACTCCGTTCTCAATATCCACCTTGCATCCATTCTCATCAAGTTTCCCGACAGAGATGATGTTGTTGCGAAGCCGTGGGATGTAGTACACTCCGGTGAGTATGCGATGTTCTCTTGTGAGACCCTCGAAGAGGACAGAACCTTGCCCGCAAATCTCCACATTTGAACCATCACCGAACTTGACCGAGCCTTGAACATCATATTCTAGCTCGAGGAACTTCTCCTTGCACCCCGTCATGTGGTTACTGGCACCCGTGTCGAGATACCATGACACGTTCTGGCTCTCGGATAACTTTGGTGTTACCTTTTTCTCATGAAGTAGCACCTTCCGGTTTGGTTTCACAACCGCTGTTTGAACGAGATCACAAACTTCGGCCATCAGAAGACCTAGACGTTCATCTTCCTGCTTCGCCAAATTTGCCTTGATCTCGCGCTTGTTAGGCTCCGGACAATCCTTCCCAAAGTGACCCATCTCGTTGTAGTTATAGCACTTGACCTCGGACATATCCAAGTTTCGTGGCTTCCGCTCTTTAGATCGGTCTGCCTTACCACGACCGTGTGGCTTGCCTTTTCCGGTTTGTCCGCTGCTCTTCGCGTTGTTTGAGCCTTCGCTGACGTTACGCCTTCCTTTGCTACTTGGGGACTCCCAATCTGCGCGTGAGTACATGAATTGGTCACCACCTCCTCCTTTGCCTTTCCGACAACCACGAACATTCTCTTCCCATGTCCGCAAGCGTCCGATCGCCTTCGTTATGGTCATGTCGTCAATGTCGTAAAGCTGCTCGAGCGTGCCGATGATGTACGTGAATTTATCAGTCACCGAACTGAAAAACTTCTCCACAATCTCGGTCTCCTCGAGCTTTGCACCAAGCGCGCGGATCTCTCCCACCAATGTAGTCAGACGCATGCCATAGTCGTTCACCAATTCAGTTTTCTCCATCTGCAACTTGTGAAATTGGTGCTTTAGCACTTGTGCCCGAGCCTTGGTGACACGATCTTCTCCGATCCTCATCTCTTTGAGTGTGTTCCACGCCTCTCTTGCTGTCTCGAACTCCGCCAATGTCATCATCACGGAATCTGGCACAGACTGGACTATGGCGGCCATGGCACCTTCGTCGCACTCCTTGTCGACGTCGTCGTCCGTGATGGCCTCCCACACTCGAAGGGTTCGGAAAATGATCTTCATCTTCACTGCCCACACGCCGCAGTTGGCGTCGGTGAGCATCGGGTACTGTATGGGGATGTTGTGATGCGCCAGTACGTTGGCGCCGCCCGTTCCGCCACCACTGGTTGCTGACTTGCCGCCTTCTTCACCTTGTCGCCGTTCTTGTTCGCCTTGGAACCACCGTTGCCGGACTTGACTGACTCAGCGTCGCTGTCCATCATCATAGATTGTAGATCGTCGAGGCTCTAGATACCAATTGTTGGTTTTTGAACTGGCTAGATCAAATACCCTCTTGCACGGACTTGCAAGCTAGCTAGATAAGCTAGCAAGCAAGCAGCTTGATCGATTCTGCTAGTACGTGTGTGTAGCCGGCGACTCTTGACATAAACTACGACGGAACCTTGCAATGAATATTGGACAGAAGAAACTAGTCTTTGCGGTGCGTGACTTGCACCTTTTCGTTATTTTTCTCTAGTATATAAAGGATACATGACCGACTTGTCACGTCCAACTCGTAGCGTAGACGGGCTACCAACACGACGCGATCCGGATTCGTACAAGCACGTCCGGTTTACCTTACGTAAGATCTTTCCTAAACATAATCTATCTAGGTGATCTATTATGACTACAACTAGATTAATTACTACACGGCCAGCATCAAGACTTGTGCAGAGCTTCTGCCAAGCCCGGAACTTTCGGCCATAGGCCGGAACCTCCGGACCCCGGACCTTCCGGTCAGCCCGGAACCTTCGGCCCTCTCACTCCAGACGATGCCTAGGAGTGCCAGCTCTCTGGATAGCCCGGAACACGGCCGAAACCTCGCCCGGAACGTCTAGCTCCCAGAACCTCCGGCCTGCCCGGAACTTCCGGCCCCCGGAAACCAGACCAGCCCCGACCGTGCCAACTCTCTGATTAGGTCGGACCCTCCCCGGAACCTGGCCCAGAACTTTCGACCCTGCCTGCGCGCAGCGACTTGGGCCGAAGCCCGTGTACCCTTTCACCCCCTAGACTATATATACTCTTCTCCCACCGACGTTTTAGGGTTAGCAAAGTAGTAGCTCATTTGAGAAGATTTGCTCTCCACTTGATCCCTTCTCCATCGGAGTTCACGACCTCTACGGAGAAGATCCCCCAAGTGGATTCAAGACCCCTCACGGAAAGACCCCTCAAGACCTCCTCCGAAGAAGAACTTGTTACTTGTATCGTCCTTTGTTGATCGTGTATCTCTTTGTGTTTTGAGGATTTAGCACATGTGTAATCGAATCTTGTTGGTTTGAGTGATTTCTTCCGTGTTTCTCCCTCGTGTTCCTCATGTTCTTCGCGGGAGGGTTCTACCCTACATCAATTACCTTTGGCAAAAAAACATACCATTTGGAAAAATTGCCATTCCTCTTGGACTCTGATTACAGCGGCGAAGAGGATGATGGGTGAATAAAATCCAAACAGGCCGCAGTCAAGAGAGGGTTGGAAAATTAGAGCGGTGAGGGTGGGGAAAGTGGAGCGCCGTTGGCCCTCGCGCGCAACATAGAGGGACAAGGGATGGATGCGGAAGAGTCTCTCCCCTTCACCTCTTGCTCTTCGTATCTCTCCATCTCTCTCACATTGTGGGGGTGGCAAGGTGGCCGAGCCTGACCAGCTAACAGGAGTGAGGAATGGAGGAGGCCATGACCTCTCACGACGTCGTTAGATCACATCAATGACGACGCATTACTACAGATTTGTTTCAAATGTAGTGGCACTTGAACTAGGGCTAGATGAGCATAGGAATCTACCGTACGGCTAACTGTGTAGTACACTATACGTTACAAGAGATGGACTTATTTCATGGCGTAGATTAAATGAAATTGCAGGTGACAAGAGTTCTCCGCAGCTTCAGGTTGTATGGTTGAGCACGCGGCGGAGCTGGATCTTCTGGCTCTCCATTCGAGCTTCTAGAAGCTTTGCTTTCAGACTGTGCCTCTGGACCAGCTCCATGCAGCCTGTGAAGCCACGGTTCATCGAGTCCGGCGACGGCGAGCTCCATGGTCCCATGCTCGGGGAGCTCTGTCCCATACCCCGATCTGCAGCTTCGCCAGCGTCGTAATACATACGTCTGTTCAACGAGTTTACTAGATCCACCTCCACATCCACCTGGTGGATTTCATGGTTGTTCCGAGGGCAAGGCCTCGAGAACTTTGATATTGCCGACTGTTTCTTCTCGTGCTCCACAACTTTGATATTGCTCACGTCATTCTGCCAGACCTCCGAATTGTCTCCACTCGTCCAGGAAATTCTGTCACATACATTGTTGACTGAAGGTTCGCTTCCATTCCCGTTCCGTGAAAAGCTTGAACCCTGAAAGTCTTGGTGGCTTGTAGTCTCCCAGCTGCTCTCATCTTCTATTTCACTGTCTTGGCAAGGGCTTCGATTGGTTAGGTTCTCCAGGCATACATCAGCCATTTGGCCGATAGCTTGTTGAATTTCTAATTCATCTAGTGAAGACCTCTGCACCTTGCATCGTCCGAGCTCTTGGCTCGGGCGGAGCTCCTTGAATATGGCTAATATTTCCTCCGATGCTGCAGGCGGCTCATACTTGAATTGAACCTCCAGGTCCCTCACCAAGCTAATTTCCCTTATAATTTTCTCTGCTTCTCCTACTAGGATGCTGCTGTCTCCCTTGGCACAACCCAAAGAGGCGACAAAGGCCTCAACATCCTGTTGCAATTTGCTTAGCTCACCGTATTTGTCTTCGAGAGTGAGCCTTGCATCCACAAGTTTCATCTGCACCCGCTCTTCCCGCCACACCTCGGCCATCTGTAGCAACTTTCTGTCCTCATCCACCTCCTCCCGCAGTTCCACAAAGTCCCGCTCCAAGACTTCAATATCGGATTTTTGTTCCTCGACCTCCCTCACCAGTTTGTTGCACACCTCCTCGGTCATTTCCCGTGTCTTCCTCTCCTTGTCATACTCCTCCAACAGATTATTGGCTGCCAATTTGACCTCCTTCAACTCATCAACGAGCTTCAAGTTAATGTTCTCTAGTTGCCTCCGGTTCTTCTTCTCATGGTCGAGGTCTGCCTTCATATCCTCAAGAATGGATTGGGCCTTCTTGTGTTCTCTCCTCCGCCAGGCTGATTTCCCCTCCCTCAGTTTCTCCAACAAGCGGTCAAGCTGCTTCTTAGCTGAAACACACTCAGCTTCTAGCTTGCCCACCCTATCTTGTGCACGCTGGAGCTCCATCTGGAGTATATTAGCATGAGTTTGCCCTTGCTGTTTTCCAATGAGATCAAGTTGGTTGGCAATCACATAGGCACCATCCAATTCACCCCCCTGTACGCTCTCAGACTTACACTTTGTTGCATTCTCCAAGCCGGTGATCGGCATCAAAGCTGAGGCGAGATGAAGTTTAACCTACACAATTAAATCCACAAAATTAATTATGCACCAGTTTAGGTGCCAGTGAGCAAGCCGCGAATGAGTCAAAGCCACAGGAGCTTAACGAAGTAATTTCTAGCATTACTTTGTGGAGCTCTCCGCTGTGTTGCTCCAAAATGGAATTGGGGCTTGAAGTCTCAATCTTCAGACCATGTTTGTGACCAAGATGATCCTTCCTGAGAAGCTGGACTTGCAGATGTCTCGGTATAAACTGCCATACAAGCAAATGTGACCAAGAAGTGAGTACAGGAGCAACGAATTGTCAAAGTCTAATGAGCAATCATCCTTCATTTTCATTCGGTCAGAGCAGCAAGATGTTATATGGCTAAATGAAAAAAGATCTAAGATTTATCATAACTTCTCAGTAAAGAGAACACATAGCATACGAAGACAACAGTTATATAAAGATGTGCCGATAAAACTCTGGCAGTTCCACTGCTTGGGATCAGCCAGACTTTTTCAGCAAAGAACAGTCTCAGTGGACCGCATAACACCCTCCGAATTAAATCAGCAAGCCAACCCACTGATCAGATATTTCTGAACCCCAACAGACAAGGAAGAATGTGTTGCTCACTTAATCGACTGCAGCAACATGGTAGCTGAAAACTAGATATAGTTGGCAATTTACATAATTAACTAACTGGACCGTGAGAAATTTTCTACCGCATTGTAAGAATTAGGCACTTCACTTTAAAATACAACATGAGTGGAGAAAATGGTGAGAGGAAACTTCTCAGCCCAAACTTCCTCTTTGTCACAATCACAGAGTAGTACTTTACACTAAACCACCTGGGGAGGTGATAGCAACCACTAAGAGCATGGTTAATAGTATAGCCAACTGCTGGCTATACGATCTTACCACATCATCTATAGTCAAGCTTATAGCCGGAAAGCACAATAGTTGCATATGAATATGTACTATTTTATTGGGCAAATTTTAACATGCTCCCTCTTACCCCCTCTTTTTACACGTGAGGTAAGAAGGTAAGAGTTAATCTGATCACTGATTAGTGAGATCAATGGCTCAGATTTACTCCCTCCGTCCGGAAATACTTGTCATGGAAATGGATGTATCTAGACGTATTTTACTTCTAGATACATCCAATTTTATCTATTTGTGCGACAAGTATTCCGGGACGGAGGGAGTATTATATACTCTTACCTCTCATGTGAAAAGAGGGGGTAAGAGGGAGCATGTTAAAACTGCTCATTCTATTGATACATGGCCCACTTCCCATTTTCACAAAGTGTTTAGGAGCGCGTGCTACAGCCGGCTGTTAATCGGTAGTCTGCTTCTCTTCTCTCTCCTCCATCTTATCAAAAATATAATATTTAAAGTCTTATGACCCGCCTACATCATCCTATTGCACTTGCTCTAAGCACCCAATAAAGTGATGCACCAATAAACACCAGGAGACAAACCGATAACTCCTGCATGAAGAACCTTGCAAGGACAAGGTACATGCATACACTAATGTTCAATGCTAGACACCCCCCCCCCCCTCGTAGATGTGAGGTGCAAGATTAGCTCACAAGAAATGCGCCCATGGACGGGCGGCCAATTAATGCCACTCCCAACGATCGCTCGCATAGCTAACACCAATAAATGTGGGGATCTATGCTTCGATTTGGTAGCACCCGACGCCTCAACGGCCGACCATTAACTGCTGTCCGCCACGAGCAAGAACGGATGGTTGTACGGTAGTGCACTAGATAGCGCGCTTTAATGCGGGCATCGGTGTCCTAGATTCACCTCCGGTACGCCAGATTAGCGACGACATTAGCGATAATTCGAGCATACAGTTGGCTATAATTCATCCAGGGTTTAGCATTTTCTTAATTGGAGAAGATGTCATAGGGATGGCATTATGTACCTCGAGGCCGACACGAGATTTTCCCTGGTGCTCTGCGGCGGGCGCCTCCTCCGGCGGCCACAGGCGCCACAACGCGGCCGCTAACCGCCTCACGGACGAAGCCCTCGGCGCCTTCTGCTCGCTGACGCCCTCCTGGCTCTCCCTGACGCTCCATCGCAGCTTCGGGGTACAGGGCCCGCCTCGGCGACCGCTGGTAGCAGAGGAGGAGTTGACGGATGCGGGGGCGATGGGGTTTTTCAGAAGCCGCCGGCGGCGGCTCGGAGCGCGGAGCGAGGTGGTGGGGCGCGGCATTGTGGGGGTTAGGGTTCCGGCGGCGGTGTAAGCATGGGGGCGGAGAGGAGAGCCGTTGGAGGAGCGGCGGCGAGGGAAATGAGAGGGGCTGTGGGACGGAGTGGACAGACAGTCAATGAAGAAAGGACCACGGTCTAGTTGGGACTTGCATCTCTAGTTGTCCACCCGTTGAAAAACTTTAAACTTTAGAGTTTTTTAAATATATAAATGATCATTTTTTTAGGGGATAAATGTGAGGATCTCACTACTCAATAACCCCTTTGAAAAACTTTAAACTTTAGAGTTTTTTAAGTATAAATGATCATTTTTAGGGGATAAATGTGACGATCTCACTGCTTAATTGACTGAATTCGGAGATTACAACTCATCTATGAAGGAACTCAATGCTAATCAATGGAATCAAATGAGAAAAGCAATGGAGGAAGATGGACAGTACAAGGAGGAGACGAGAACACAACCACACACACGCCTCGGCTGAAGCCGCCGTTCCGATCCAACCAAGTCTGCTCGCGGTCGTCCGTTGTGTATATGTAGTTGATAACTTTGATAGCTTCTGCTTAGGCCCAAGGCCCAATAACGGTTCATAATCCAGCCTAGCCCAATAACGGTTCATAATCCAGCCCAGGACAGGGGAAGTCGCTGACAATCCCCCCCTTCATAACATTCGGCTTGCCCTCAAGCCGAATCCAAGCAAAACCACCGGGATTCCAAGGCACTTGTACAACAGACTGAACCCAATCAAAAGGTGTCTCCCAATCTAGTTGTAAGAATTGGAAGCCGCAGGTCTCATTAGGATGCACATAACAGGACATCAGCTCAACCCTGGAGACATGAAGAGATCCTCCTGTCTCAATCACCAAGTAGCAGATCACTGCAATTAACCATGAATTATTTCATTGTATAAGATTATAAGCTCCTTGAATAATATGACCACTGAGGCATGAGAGACCAAGCTTGCAAGAAACCATCAATCACGAGCTCCAAACAATTAGAATGCACCCTTAGCATTGCTTGAGAGTGTTGTTGTTTGAACATGTTACCACCATCCAAGTGCCTTACAATCAAGAACAGATCATCCATAACTGCAATAAGGATGCATTTCAAACTGTAAGTACTCTGTGGCTCAGGGTTGTTGAGACCTGCTCGCATCAGTGGTGGCCAAGGTGGCCGCAGCACCTGAAAAGTACAGTAGTCCCCGCCATGCTTGGGCTGCACATGATGGCGACAGTCGAGTACACTAATCAGCTGCATTATAGATGAGATTAAGAAGAATGACGACCAACGAACATGCTGCAAATTGTCTTCATAATTTTCCTCTTACCAATATCCTCTTCATAATACAATGATGGCAACCATGGTTGTATATCAAAACTCGGACACCATGCAATTTTCCACTGTAAACTCTCAGAACCATATGAACAATCATGTTCAGTATAACAAGACTGGGACCAAACACTCCCTGGTGCATGACAATGTGCCCAGGCATTTTTCCATTGCACCAATGGAAAACCCAATTGATTATTATCACTCAGCAGCAAAGATAGCTCCCAATAATGCGAGGGCTGCAACTCGGCTAGGCAAATGAAATACTGTCATAGCTTATCAATCTTCAGGAACTTACAACAGCGACATGGCCGAGCAGGAAAACCTTGTAACAACTTCCACATAAAGGCCCAAGGAATGCAGAATTAAGTGAGGGTTTCATATGCATGAGAACAATCATCAAAATCACCAAACCAAGAAAATGGACGTAACTTGGGCATTAGAATTATTGTCGCTGGAACTCCTTTGTTGAGCTATAAGAATAATGGCCATGGTGGTTTCAATGGCAAGCCATCAAGAGCAAGCAATGACACTGAGTCGAGCAGATCGTGTATCAGGAGCTTCTCGGCAATAGTATGATCCTTCATGTGGCTTCCTAAGAGAACACGACTCGTACCTATCTTGGATTGGGAACCAGTACTCCGCTGATTGTACTCCTATTATGCCCTTGCTGTTAACAAATTCCATCCAGGCACAAGAGTAGAAACATCTAGTATTCCATGACTTTTCATGAGGCAAACTGATAACAGGGTCGTAGTTGTGCACTTGAACAATAGAAAATAATTTCTAGCTTCATGTGGCTTCCTAAGAGAACACGACTCGTACCTATCTTGGATTGGGAACCAGTACTCCGCTGATTGTACTCCTATTATATGCCCTTGCTATTAACAAATTTCATCCAGGCACAGGAGTAGAAACATCTAGTATTCCATGACTTTTCGTGAGGCAAACTAATAACAGGGTCGCAGTTGTGCACTTGAACAACAAAGAATAATTTCTCCTTGTTTGCACCATAACCTTTATCATCTATAGGAGTGAGTCTGGCAGGAGCTTGCCAAGCGTGATATCCAATAAGGGATGTAGCATTTCAGTGGTTGTGATCTCTGTGGGTGTAGGAGCCGGAATGGATACATCCATCAGAGTCATGGAATTGACCTCCATACTCACCTCCCATGTAGCATGAACGACATTGGTCAAGGATGCTAGTGGTGCTGCTGTAGGAGTCGGCGTGGACCGTGTTGCATTGTTTCCTTCTCCTGGGCACTCGGTCGAACACATGGTGGGCGTAGCTAGAGCGAGGTCTCAATCATCTGAGGCGGACACTACTGCGATGGAGGTGGAAGAGGAGAAGGTTGTAGATCGTACTGGGGATACAACAAGCTCGGGTAGGGGCACCTTGTTGACCTGGATGGTGTTGGTGGCGGAGTAGAGGCTCAATGTCAAACAGGTGATGGGCATCTCAAGCACATGGTTCGCCTCACTGCATGGTGGACGCAGGCACGCCGTTCCGGAGTCTCCTCATGGGCTCTTCAAGCGGGTGGTGACCGACACGACGAGGGATGGAACGCCGCCTGATGCGAGAGCGACGGCAGATGCGCTTGACATGAAGATGCATGTGGCCATTACCACTGAAGCGGGGTTGGAGGAGGAGGCAGCAATGTGACGCCCCCGATTCAATCGTACACTAATCATGCACGCAAATGTGTACGATCAAGATCAGGGACTCACGGGAAGATATCACAACACAACTCTACAAATAAAATAAGTCATACAAGCATCATAATACAAGCCAGGGGCCTCGAGGGCTCGAATACAAGTGCTCGATCATAGACGAGTCAGCGGAAGCAACAATATCTGAGTACAGACATAAGTTAAACAAGTTTGCCTTAAGAAGGCTAGCACAAACTGGGATACAGATCGAAAGAGGCGCAGGCCTCCTGCCTGGGATCCTCCTAACTACTCCAGGTCGTCGTCAGCGGGCAGCACGTAGTAGTAGGCACCTCCGGTGTAGTAGGGGTCGTCGTCGACGGTGGCGTCTGGCTCCTGGACTCCAGCATCTGGTTGCGACAACCAAAAAGAAAGGAAAGGGGAAAAGGGGGGAGAAAGCAACCGTGAGTACTCATCCAAAGTACTCGCAAGCAAGGAACTACACTACATATGCATGGGTATATGTATAAGGAGGCCATATCAGTGGACTGAACTGCAGAATGCCAGAATAAGAGGGGGATAGCTAATCCTGTCGAAGACTACGCTTCTGGCAGCCTCCGTCTTGCAGCATGTAGAAGAGAGTAGATTGAAGTCCTCCATGTAGCATCTCCAAGTAGCATATCCAGGTAGCATCTCCAAGCGCATCTCCGGTCGCATCGCATAGCATAATCCTACCCGGCGATCCTCTCCTCGTCGCCCTGCGGAAAAGCGATCACCGGGTTGTCTGTGGAACTTGGAAGGGTGTGTTTTATTAAGTATCCGGTTCTAGTTGTCATAAGGTCAAGGTACAACTCCAAGTCGTCCTGTTACCGAAGATCACGGCTATTCGAATAGATTAACTTCCCTGCAGGGGTGCACCACATAACCCAACACGCTTGATCCCATTTGGCCGGACACACTTTCCTGGGTCATGCCCGGCCTCGGAAGATCAACACGTCGCAGCCCCACCTAGGCAAAACAGAGAGGCCAGCACGCCGGTCTAAACCTAAGCGCACAGGGGTCTGGGCCCATCGCCCATAGCACACCTGCATGTTGCGTACGCGGCCGAAAGCAGACCTAGCCTAGTGGCGTTCCAGTCCAATTCGGCGCGCGCCGCTCCGTCGCTGACGTCTGAAGTGCTTCGGCTGATACCACGACGTCGGGATACCCATAACTACTCCCACGTAGATGGTTAGTGCGTATAGGCTCGTAGCCGACTCAGATCAAATACCAAGATCTCGTTAAGCGTGTTAAGTATCCGCGAACGCTGAACAGGGCCAGGCCCACCTGTCTCCTAGGTGGTCACAACCTGCCCTGCCGCTCCGCCACAAAGTAACAGTCGAGGGCCGTCGGGAACCCAGGCCCACCTCTACCGGGATGGAGCCACCTGTCCTTTCAGCCCCCTCGTCAGAATCACTTGCGGGTACTCAATGAGCTGACCCGACTTTAGTCACCATCTGTATAGTATGTATGTATGTATAGTATATACCCGTGATCACCTCCCAAGTGATCACGGCCCGATAGTATAGCAAGGCAGACTGACAAGAATGTAGGGTCAATGATGATAAACTAGCATCCTATACTAAGCATTTAGGATTGCAGGTAAGGTATCAACAGATGTAGCGACAATGTCAGGCTATGCATCAGAATAGGATTAACGAAAGCAGTAACATGCTACACTACTCTAATGCAAGCAGTATAGAGGAGAATAGGCGATATCTGGTGATCAAAGGGGGGGCTTGCCTGGTTGCTCTGGCAAGAGAGAGGGGTCGTCAACTCCGTAGTCGAACTGGTCAGCAGCAGCGTCGGTCTCGTAGTCTACCGGAGAGAAGAGGGGGAAGAAATAATGAATACAGAGCAAACAAAGCATCACAAAGTATAACAAGGCAATACGCGGTGTTCGGTGTGCCCTAACGCGGTAGTAGGTGATACCGGTGAAGGGGGGAAAACATCCGGGAAAGTATTCCCGGTGTTTCGTGTTTTCGGGCAGAGGAGCCGGAGGGGGAAAGTTGCGGGTTCGATAGGTTAGAGGGGTGTGGCGGACGAACGGACTGCGTATCCGGAATCGTCTCGTCGTTCTGAGCAACTTTCATGTTGAAAATATTTTAATCCGAGTTACGGATTAAAAGATACGATTTTTAAAAGATTTTAACAATTTTGGAATTTAATTATTTATTTAATTAATCCAAAAAAATGTATTTATGACGTCAGCATGATGTCATGCTGACGTCAGCAGTCAACAGGGGTTGACTGAGTCAACCCTGACATGTGGGTCCAGTGGGACCCACCTGTCATTCTCTATTTAAATTAATTAGGGTTTAGGTTAATCTAATTACAGTTTAATTAAACTAATTAGTTAATTAGGTTAATCTAATTATGATTAATTAACTTAATTAATTCCTTAATCAATTAATTAATTTAATTATTATTTATTTATTTAATAAACATTATTATTATTTCTTTTCTTCTTCTTTTTTTTATTCTATTTCTTTTCAGTTTTCTTTTATTTTTGTTTTATAAAATATAAAAGTTGTATCTTAAATAGTAGCACTAATTATACCTCTGCCACAAAAAGGTTTAACCCCCAAATAATATAGTTTAGTATTTTATAAAATACCAACACATTTATTTATTTGTTTTACCGACAGTTTTAATTAATTGAATGCATTTAGACATTTTATAAAAATGTGGTTCCTCCACCAACATTACTTATGAATTATTTGTTACATTTAGAACATTTTAGTTTTGACTTTTGAAAACTTTAACTGTTTGACTTGATTTTAAATTTGAATTCAAACCGTTTTTGAACCATCGCAAGAGTAATAACAGTAACCGAGGGGACGTGGCATCATTAGCGTGGAATTACTGTAGCATGATTACCCGGGCGTCACAATTCTCCTCCACTACAAGAAATCTCGTCCCGAGATTTAAGCGGTGGAGTAAGGGGCGAAGGTGTTGGTAGCGAAAAACCTAACGAGTCTTCTCGGTCTTGGCTTCCCTTTCGAAGAAGTTGATCCCTTTCGTTGATGTCTTCATTTCACTGCTTCAAGTCACCATGATCAATTTGTCATCCTTTCTTCGGGATCTCCATCGTACTTACGAATAGGTAAGGGGCAGCTCTACAACGATAGGATGTTACAAGGGAAAATCTTCTGGGGGTTTCCCAAGTATGAACATATGAGTATCTCTCGAGTTGAACAAATGAAACACATCGAGAGCAAAGTAAGACGGTGCAATAAGAAGTTTCAAGCGGATAGGCAATCGTTCATTGCCTGAAACAGAGTGTGAATGGGGTTCAGAGCAACGGGAATAAGTATTGTGTCCGATACCAGAATTGATCACTAGGAAGGTGGCTCGCAAATTACATACGAAGTCAAGCTATAGGAATAACTTTGGCAACAGGGTGTATAGGAGAGTCAGGTTTCGATCCTGTGAAACTGTGGGTTATGGGCCCACCATGTGGTTCTTTTTTTTTAAAATAGGAGCAGTGACATCTTGCACGGTCATGATAGCAAGGCATGTCAGGGAGTACCATGTCAGCTATGTCAGCAACAACGTTGGTACCAAGGGCGAGGGACGAAGAGAACCATTTTCCTGCTCGTTGAACGAGGCGGGCCAATAGGCAAAGTTCTCGTCCATCGGTGGTTACCGGAATGTTTTCAACAATAGTAACAGGGTCTTGCTGACAGAGTTGTACACCGAGGGGTTTACATAAGCAGGAGAACATTACTGCTTAGATCATATAGATCACAAGAAAGGTTAAACAAAACAATGGAAAGGAAAAAGTGATCATCAGATCAAATAGAACAATGGAAAGGAAAATGTTTATACACCTATTTCAGGGGTATATCCTTCCCAAGGACAAGCAGAACATGATAACCATGACATGATATTAAGTAGAAAAGCCTCTAGGTGAGGGGAGAGAAATTTTCATGACATTATCCATACAGCGGTGTTTGGATAATTGAGCAAGAAATGTTTAGCATTGGGCTTCAAATGTTCTTGTTGAAACATCGGAGTACCATAGACATGCTTCGAGATAGAATTGACATGGTCTTCAGGTGAAGATCAAACTTTGGAAACACGAAGGATCCATCAGGAATAACTTGTAGAATAAGTCTTACAATTTCCCCATGGATGAACGGATAACCTTGCTGAAAAGGAATCTATAGTGATTGGTCCTCCAGCCGAGGGGGGGGGTGCCAGGCATGACATCATGTTACCGGGTCATCAAAGGATCAACATCATGACTCTTGGAAAATGTCCCAACCATCGTATCTGACCGAGATTCAGATCCGATTGGTGTCAGGATACCTCAGACTCAGGATGTCCGAGAAGAAAAGCTGCGGCACATATCGACGAAATGACATTGTAAGATTCTCGGGAAATGAACTATGGGAGCGGGTTCCTGAAACAATAGTTCATCATTAAACCAAGGAGAGGACAAGGAGGTGTCTGGTGAACTCAACGGCAATTCACCGATATTCCCAAAAGATGGATTTCCACCATTAGGTGAACAAGGAGATAACATTTGTCAGATCAAATGATATAAGGAAGTATGCTCGAGGAAAACATACACAATTAAACATTGGTTGAAAGGTGCGCCCGAAATGTGGATTGGGTTGCACGACCAATGTCAGAATGGTGATTCAATTAGCGAAGGACTTAGAATGAACTATCGATCATTAACTTCAAAGCAATAGGGTTGCTAGAAGTGCATAATCCAAACAACACCGTTCACTTGTGGGTACCCCGGTTGGAATCAACACGAGGACCAAGAAAGAATGGTGATGGTGAGAAGTATCATTATAGCAAGAATTCTTAAGAGGTGGAGCAATCCTCACAACATTCTTAACATCAAAGATGGTAATACTCCGCGGTAGAATATAACATAAGTTGGATAGCAAGGAACTCAAGGTACAACACAATACAGGAACAAGTTTTGTGTTGGAGGGAATGCAATAATGTTGTCGCTGATAACACCAATCATCGAGGGCAAGGATGGTATTTCTCATTATTAATTCAATTGATATCCTGGAAGAGCTCATAAGGTTGATGATGATCACGACACAATTGTCGAGAGATTTCATGCAGATGTAGTCAATCAGCGACGACATCAAGTCAAAGGAATGATGAGCAAGAGGTTATTGGAACCACAGTTACGACACAAACTCGAAACCAAGCTTGTTGTTCAAGGCGAAATGATATGACGATGAGGATCGACATAAGGTTAGTTCATCGTCGAAAATTGGTGCTCCGAGAATAAGGACCCGGTAGCACAGTTAGAATCGTCACGACAATGATAATAGCCAAACAGGCTAGGAATGGCGTGATCGGGTACCAACTCGTACTTATAGAAGCTTACTGAAGAGTTGTTGAACCGAAAAGCGGACTCGGTTCAGTTATCGGTGTCTTTGAGTGTTCAATAACTCAGAGCCCACAAAAAAAATTGGAATCGGTGGGAAGGTAGCACTTGATGAAGAACTCATAAAAAGTTATGCAGTTCCATGATAATCTCGAGATACCGGGGGGGTAATACTCGACACAAGATCAAAGTAAAGGTTGGACTGGTGTATTGATCCATAGAAGACAATGGTTTTAACTTGTCCGAGAAATGGAATCAAAGAAGAACAATCATGGTTGGAACCACGGTTGCAAGGGATCAATTCACAGATAACATATGTTAGTTATCAAGGAAATAGTTATTATTACAAGAAGCTTCCATGATAGGATATACATCGCGTCCATGGGCATGAACACAAAGTTCAAGGTCGACTCCCACTTCTCCAAATGCATAACCTTTCCTCCACTTCTCGCGTTCGATTAAGTTGCAGTGTTGAAATTTTATCTGGCGAAGCACCAGAAGAGTATGACTCGTGAAAACTTTCGGGTTCACACGGTCTAGAGAAAGCATATGTTCAACCCTTAGTGGCTTCTTAGAAACATATACCACAAGTTTCAAGAGTAAATAACACAAGCCCGAAAGCAGAGTATGGTTGGCCAAGCGGAGGATACAACTTAACAAAGGCATTAGGTATCAGGGGAAGAACTCACAAGGTGATCAAATGTGAAGGACACTGTCGGATAACAATCCAATAAAGGACTTGATGGTCCACAAAGGATCTGATAAGAGTATCGGTACTCAACTAGAGGAAGAAGAATGCAAGGAGATCAGATTATAGAAACAACTGACTAACTCAATTGTCAAATGTGAAGGAATTATGATTTCCAAACAAGGGATCAAAAGCAATGCTCTGATTAGGGATGGATAAGTTGAATAGCCTTAGGGTACAATCGACGACAATTGGATTGGTCGAGAACCAATTCCAGTTAAAAGAATGGAAGCTCAACCGGAAAGGTAATTTATAAGGATCAATGATGATTGCGTGTATTCGCAGAATATTGAGTCAACAGACTCAAAATGATAATGACAAGGAATGTCATTAAGACTACGAGACTTATGGGATTAACCATAATGCAAGCAAGCAAGAATTTCAAGAGCCAAGGGCTCCAGAGGATTTTCGGAAGATCGAATATTATTTTGAAGACTTTCGTGAAACACATGAACAACTGGGGATAAGCGGTTACTCGACAAGTGCGAGAATTATCCATAGGGGTATTCAGGTGACAAGGAATTGCAAGACAGTAGGCACAAGATATTCTCGGATCAATAGAGAGAATTTTGGGGTATCTTGTAATAACAAGATCAACTGAGAATAAAAGTAAGAACGTCAAGTGTATGTATTTATCCATAGGGATATTTCGATGGTAGGGAATTGCAAAGGCAACGGGCACAAAGTCTCAAAAGAGTTTCGGCGAGTAACTTCGAAATCTTCTGGTGTAGCCGGCGATCACCTGGACTGAAGGGGCTCCCCGGGAGAAAGTATTTTTGAGAACCTAAAGTCAAATTTTAGTAAAAATCGTTTAACCCGAATAGAAGAGATGTCAGAGTCCCAGAGCATAGGTCGAGGAATAAAAGATCCTACTACCACCCAAATGGCGACGTGGGCCCGTAAGGCACACAGCCAAGTTAGTAAAAGTTTTGCAATGACTAGACTCAACTTCGGCCAAGGAGTTGGAAAGGGGGATTCCTACAGGCAGTCGGCTCTGATACCAACTTGTGACGCCCCCGATTCAATCGTACACTAATCATGCACGCAAATGTGTACGATCAAGATCAGGGACTCACGGGAAGATATCACAACACAACTCTACAAATAAAATAAGTCATACAAGCATCATAATACAAGCCAGGGGCCTCGAGGGCTCGAATACAAGTGCTCGATCATAGACGAGTCAGCGGAAGCAACAATATCTGAGTACAGACATAAGTTAAACAAGTTTGCCTTAAGAAGGCTAGCACAAACTGGGATACAGATCGAAAGAGGCGCAGGCCTCCTGCCTGGGATCCTCCTAACTACTCCAGGTCGTCGTCAGCG
>NC_041393.1:345846692-345952181 GCF_002162155.2 Triticum dicoccoides | reverse complement strand
TGCGGGGTTGGCGATGGGGATGGGGCGGTCCAGCAACGGCAGGGCGGGGTGGTCGCGCGCGGGGCTCTCCCCTGGCGGCGCTGGAGGAGAGGGTGGAGATCATGGGGAGTGGGGGTGAAGTGGGGAATGGGTTAGGGTTTGGGGGAGGGGGTTAGTAGGCGCCGGCTGGGCCGGCCTGGTTGGCCCAAAGGCCAGCTGGGCTGTGGCCCAGTGGGGGAGGGGGGTTCTTTCTCCTTTTCCTTTTTTTGGTTCTGTTTCCTTTTCTTCTTTTGTTTTTATTCTATTTCTTTTCTGTTTTCTTTTATTTTAGTTTTATAAAATTTCCACTAGTGCCTAATTTGTATTAACCAATAAACTACTACGAGATTAATTCTTAACGCATAATAAAATAGTGTTAGCATTTTATAAATTCAATAGGCCTTTGTTTAATTGTCTTCACTATTGTTTTAATTGTTTTAGGGCCTTTAAACATTTTATCAAAGTTTGGTTGCTCCACCATAATTATCTATGCAATATTTGGTTCACTCCGAACATTTTAGTTTTAATATTTGAAAACTTTTATTGTTTGCCTATTTTTGAATTTGAATTTGAATCGGTTTCGAACTAACTCGAGATCAGCAACTATAAACGAGGTGACGTGGCACCATTAGCAGAGGATCACTGTAGCTTAATTACCCGGGCATCACAAGCAACCTCCAACTCATGGGCCCCGTTGGGGTGATGCCGCAGCTCGAGACGCGCAGAGCCCTGGTCGTGCTCGTCTTTGACGAACTTGAAGACGCCAGGTCGGGGTCGTGTTTGGTGTCGGGGAAGACATGGCTCGCGGCCGGCGTTGACAGAGCAGGCGTGTGACGCCCTCGATTCAATCGTACACTAATCATACACGCAAATGTGTACGATCAAGATCAAGGACTCACGGGAAGATATCACAACACAACTCTAGACACAAATTAAAATAATACAAGCTTTATATTACAAGCCAGGGGCCTCGAGGGCTCGAATACATCAGCTTGAATACAAACGAGTCAGCGGAAGCAACAATATCTGAGTACATACATAAGTTAAACAAGTTTGCCTTAAGAAGGCTAGCACAAAAGCATCTACGATCGAAAAGGCAAGGCCTCCTGCCTGGGAGCCTCCTAACTACTCTTGGTCGTCGGCGTCCGTCACGTGGTAGGAGGCACCCTCGGGGTAGCAGCAGTCGTCAAAGGTGGCATCTGGCTCCTGGACTCCACCATCTGGTTGCAATAACCAGAAAGAAGAAAGAAGGGGGAAAAGGGGGAGCAAAGCAACCGTGAGTACTCATCCAAAGTACTCGCAAGCAAGGATCTACACTACATATGTAACATTATCAAAGGAAGGCTATATATGTGGACTGGGCTGCAGAAATGCCAGAATAGAGAGAAGGCCTAGTCCTATCGAAGACTAGCATCTTCTGGAAACCACCATCTTGCAGCAAACAGGAGGGAGTAGAGTAGCATAAGGTAAAGTAGTAGCGGTGTTATCAACCTCGGCCAGAGATCCTTTCTCGACTCCCTGCGAGAAAGAAATCCCAGAGCCATACTATCCAGTTATCATCACAATCAAAACCTCATCTCTATCCAGTTCTCATCACAAGTATCCAGTTCTAGTTGTATCGATCGGGATACAACTCCAAGTGTCCGTTACCGTAGGACAGGCTATCGATAGATGTTTTCTTCCCTGCAGGGGTGCACCAACTTACCCACCACGCTCGATTGACTCCGGCCGGACACACTTTCCAGGGTCATGCCCGGCCTCGGCCAAACAATACGCCGCAACCCGACCTAGACTTAACAGAGAGGTCAGCACGCCGGACTAAACCTATGCCCCCAGGGGTCATGGGCCATCTCCCCGGAAACTCCTGCACGTTGCGTGCGCGGCCGGTGAGCAGACCTAGCTACCTCCTTCAACAAGGCAGGCGCTTGCGCAGTCCAACCCGGCGCGCGCCACTCAGTCGCTGACGTCTATTATGCTTTGGCTGATGTATACGACGCAGAACGCCCATACTATGCCCACGTGATGGTTAGTGCTATCAGGCCAGAGGCCCCTCGGATCAAATATCCAAATCGTAGTGGATTAGGAACGCGCGGTAACAAGCAGAGACTCACGAAAGAGGTGACCCCGTTGCCCCGTCTCGAGGACTTGCGGCAAGGGCTAAGAATGCCCGGCCACGCCTCGTAATTATCTCACGGGCACCTTCCAGGTCAACCCGTCTCCACATCACTTTCCAAGTAACAGTTGTAAAGTCCAAGTATCCGTGTGTCCAAACATCAAGAGGAAAACCCAAGGAATCACCCTCGGTGGGTTCCACTCAATGTAATCATCAAGGTGAACGTAGAGGAATCACCCTCGAGGTTCACACTTGAGGGGTTGCACGACAGAGTCGTATCGGAAGTGGTTAAAGAGGAAATCACCCTCGGTGACCACGACCGAATAGCTACACTACAGGGTTAACATCAGAAGTGTTGTAGAGGTCTCACCCTCGGCACTCGATAGTATCCCAGTAGTGTCGAGCAACTAAGGGGAAAGTGATGTGCGGTGCCGGGGCCTGGTCTTCGATCCCGTTGATCGGGTCTTCAATGATGAAACAGGGGCAACAAGGACAAGGTGGGGGTCACTGATGGATCACTAACCAACCTATACTAAGCAGTTTAGGATAAGCGGTAAGGTACAATAGCAGATACAAAAGCAGGCTATGCATCAGAATAGGTGCAAACAATAACAGTAGCAAAATCTAATGCAAGCATGAGAGAATGGAATGGGCGATATCGGGATGATCAAAGGGGGGGCTTGCCTGGTTGATCTGGCAAGGAGGGGTCGTTGTCGACGACGTAGTCGATCACCGGGGCATCAGCGGCCTCGGGGTCTACCGGAGAGAAGAGGGGGAAGAAACAGTAAATACATAGCAAACAGAGGTAACACTAAGCATGACATGACGATACGTAGCGCTAAGCGTGCCCTAACGCGGTCCTAGACGTTATAGGTGAAGGGGGAAAACAACCGGGAAGGTGTTCTCGGTTCCGGACCTGTGTCAGACAGATGACCGGAGGGGGAAAGTTCCATGTTCAGCATGCTAGGGGCATGTGACAGATGAACGGACCGCATATTCGGATTCGTTGGATTTTTCTGAGCAACTTTCATATAGAAAACATTTTCATCGGAGTTACGGGTTAAAAGTTACGGATTTTCAAAGTTTAAACCAATTTTTGAATTATTTTAAAAGCAGAAAAGGTTTATTGCGTCAGTAGTGACGTCAGCATTGCATCAGCTCTGCTGACCAGTCAAACTGACAGGTGGGACCCACCTGTCAGCCTCTCTGTCTAACAGAGGCTTAACTAAGCTAACAGGGTTAGTTAGGGGGCGTGGGCCCCAGCAGTCAGTGGCTAATTAGATTAACTAATTAACTTTAGTTATATAAACATTTTAATTAACCGAATTATGTGGTGGGGCCTACACGTCAGTGGTAAAGGGCTGCCCAGTCAGCAGTTGACTGGGTCAACCCGGTCAACTGGGGCCATAGGGCCCGCTGGTAGCGAGCCAGGGATGGGGCCCGCCCAGCCACGTCGGGGGATGGCGCCGGAGCGACGCCGGCGAGGTAAAACGCGGCGGCGCGGCTCGGGAGGTGGTCGGAAATCACGTATAGGGCACCGTTCGTCGAGTTTTCAGGCGCGTTCAAAAGATATGGCTGCGCCACGTCCAACGGTGGTGGTTGTGGTGGTGGGGTTGACCGGAATCGAGCGTGGCGAGCCCATCGGCGGACGGCCGGAGTCGGGCGCGAGAGGAAACGGCGATGCAGTGCGCTAGCGAGCAAACTGAGAGGCCGGACGAGACATACGTGAAGCGGCGAGTGCAACGGGCGTTGGCCCGTGACCAATTGGCCACCGAAGGCACGCCGGCGACGAGCGCAGGCGACGGCGACGTGCGGGTGAGCATGGAAACAACGACCCCGAGCACGGAGAGCAGCGGCAGGTGGCGCGTTTGAAACCTACGGCTACGGCGAGCACGACTGCGAGCTCAGCCGAGCTCGACAGCGTCTGTGGCGATAGCAGCAGCAACATCGGCGGAGCTCCGTTCGGGTAAACATGGCGCGGCGGCTACGGGCAGCGACAGGCAGCGCAAAGAGGACGGGAAGGAAGGTGTGGAGCTCACCGAGCGGTCACGAAAGACCCTTGGTGGTTTAGGAGCAGCAGAGCTCGCCGGGGTGGAAGGGGATCGCCGGCGGCCCGAGGAAGACGTCGACGTGTTCGGTGATGCAAAGCTCCTCTGCTCCCTCCAGCGGCTCCAGAGGACGCGGAAGTCCATGGTGATGCTGAAGAGGACGGCCAGGCCGCGTCGAAGGCACGGTGACCGCGGAGAAGACAAAGATGCGGCGACGGTGGCGCTCGGAGGTGGATGGGGAACAAAGGGGAGAGGCAACGAGCAGGCGGAGAGGGCGAGGGGAATCTAGGAGTGGGTGGAGGTAGGTGGGGAGGAGGTCGAGGCGTCGAGGGAAGGGGCCCTTATCCACCCGCGGCGTTGGCGGCGAGGTGGTCGGGCAGCGACGAGCTCCTGTAGCAGCGCGCATCGGGGGAACAGGAGGGAGGGGAGAGCGACCGGGGAGGGGGCATGGGCCGGTCTAGCTAGGCCAGCTAGCGCGGGTGGGCCGAAGCCCAAGTGGGGCAGGGGCTTTCTCTCCCCTCTGTTTTTTTTCTTTTTCTCATTTTCTTTTCTTTTCCTGCAGCTTTTGCATTTTTCTTTTGCCACAATTGACTTTGCAAAAAAAATTATGCCACTGGCCAAAACAAACTCAAAGAATTAAAGTGCACTGCCTCAAAAAGGTTGGGTGGCTTTTGGAATAGTTGCCAATTTTTTATAAATCAAAAAGGCATTTAATTTATTTCTTAGGCCACTGTTTGAAGTAGCTTAGGCCACTCAAACCTTTTTGCAAAAATGTTGGTTCACCACCAATAGTAGTTGTGGATTATTCTGCACATGATGAACATTTTTGTTTTCATGTCTGAGCATTTTGAATTTCAGACAAAATTTGAATTTGAATTCAACTGGAATTTAAAAGAGAAAGGAGACAATTATGATCAGGAACATGTTTAGCAAAAAGATTAACTTAACCCCAGGGGTTACTGTAGCATCATTACACCGGGGTGTTACAACTCTCCTCCTCTAAAAGAAATTCTCGTCCCGAGAATTAAGAGGTAGAAGGGAAAAGATCGGGGTATTCAGCCCGGAGGTTATCTTCGCGTTCCCAAGTGGCTTCCTCTTTAGTATGATTCGACCATTGCACCTTGAGGAACTTAGTAACCTTCTGGCGGGTTCGACGTTCAGCTTCTTCAAGAATGCAGATCGGATGCTCCTTGTATGTGAGATCATCTTGAATTTCAATCAATTCCGGATCCACTTCACGTTCCGGATCCTTGAAGCATCGACGAAGTTGCGACACATGGAAGACGTCATGAACGTGAGAGAACTGAGGTGGCAACTCCAGTTGATAAGCCACCAGTCCACGACGGGCGAGAATACAGAAGGGGCCAATGTAGCGAGGAGCTAACTTTCCCTTGACTCCGAACCGATGAGTGCCTCTCAAAGGAGTGACACGCAGATAAGCTTGTTCACCAGGTTGATAAGTTGAACCCCAGTGTTTCCGGTCATAGTTGCTCTTCTGGCGGGATTGGGCCGCCTTGAGATTATCCCGGACAATGCGAACCTGCTCTTCAGCTTGTTGAATAATGTCCGGACCAATGAGTGCTCGTTCCCCAGTTTCTGACCAATTCAGAGGGGTTCGGCACTTACGTCCATAAAGCACTTCAAAGGGTGCCATCTTCAAGCTGGCTTGATAGCTGTTGTTATAAGAGAACTCCGCATAAGGGAGAGATTCTTCCCACTTCTTGCCGAAAGAAATAACACAAGCTCGAAGCATGTCTTCAAGAATTTGATTGACTCGCTCGACTTGGCCTTGGGATTGGGGATGATAAGCAGTGCTCCAGGTAATATGAGTTCCCATTGCCTCTTGGAAACTATCCCAGAACTTAGAAGTGAAAATATTGCCGCGGTCTGAACTGATCTCCTTCGGAATGCCGTGGAGTGACACAATTCGGGAGATATACAAGGTTGCCAATTGACTAGCAGTGATAGTCTCCTTGACTGGCAGAAAGTGAGCAACCTTCGAGAATTGGTCGATGACGACAAAGATAGCATCGTTACCTTTCTGAGACTTGGGAAGGCCAGTGACGAAGTCCATTTGGATCTTATCCCACTTCCATTCAGGAATCGGAAGCGGTTGTAGAAGTCCAGCCGGTTTTTGATGTTCTGCTTTGACGCGACGGCAAACGTCACATTCTTCGATATATCGAGCAATGTCTTGCTTCATTTTAGACCACCAGTACTTCTGACGGATGTCTAGATACATCTTGGTACTTCCCTAATGAATAGAGAGAGGGGTGTCATGCGCTTCTTTCATCACCTTCTCTGTCATAAGCTCGAACCGGGGTACGACAATGCGATCTCTGAAGTATAAGGTTCCATCTTCACCAAGTGAGAAATCTCTGGATTTTTCTAAGGCAAGATCCTTTTTCATCAGATCAACATGAGCATCTTTGGCTTGAGCAGACTTGATTGCTTTCAGAAGAGTTGGTTCCAGAACAAGGTTATTCAGAGAACCCTGTGGAACTAGTTGAAGGTTCAGCTTGCATAGCTCTTCATAAAGGCGGGGTTGAGCTTTGTAGACCTGGTGATTATTGCAATAAGACTTTCGGCTTAGGGCATCGGCCATTACATTAGCCTTGCCAGGTGTATAAGATATACCGCAGTTGTAGTCAGCAATAGCTTCCATCCATCGCTGCTGACGGAGGTTCAGATCTGGCTGAGTAAACATGTACTTCAGACTCTGATGATCAGTGAAGATCTCACAACGATTACCGAGAAGGTATTGTCGCCATAGCTTCAATGCAAAGATAACCGCTGCAAGCTCAAGGTCATGAACCGGGTAGTTTTCTTCGTGAGGACGCACTTGACGGGAGGCATAGGCAATCACCCTGCGCTCTTGCATTAGAACACAGCCTAACCCTTAACGTGAAGCGTCACAATAGATGACAAAGTCCTTGCGAGAATCAGGGGGAGCAAGCACTGGGGCAGAAGTCAGTTTATCCTTGAGTGCCTGGAAACTTTCCTGACATTTGTCTGTCCAATCAAACTTAACGCCTTTGTGAAGCAGATTAGTCAGTGGCTTGGCGATCTTGGAGAAGTTCTCGACAAAGCGGCGACAATAGCTGGCCAGTCCGAGAAAGCTTCTGACTTGCTTGACAGTCTTTGGAGGGGTCCAGTCAAGAATAGCCTGAACGCGCTCTGGGTTGACGGCAATACCATCCTTGGAGATAACATGACCAAGGTAGGTGACTTCGGGTAACCAGAATTCACACTTGGAATACTTGGCATAAAGTTGATGCTCTCGAAGCTTCTCCAGAACAAGACGAAGATGTTCAGCATGTTCTTCTTTATTCTTCGAATATACCAGAATATCATCCAGATAGACTACGACGAACTTGTCGAGGTAATCCATGAATATATAGTTCATCAGACGAGAGAATGTAGCTGGAGCATTGGTTAAACCGAATGACATGACGGTGTACTCGTAAGAACCATAACGAGTCACAAATGCGGTCTTTGGAATATCCTCTTCACGAACACGGATCTGGTGGTAACCCAACCTCAAGTCGAGTTTAGAGAATATTGATGAACCAGCCAATTGATCATACAGATCATTGATCCGAGGTAGGGGATATTTGTTTTGAATTGTAGCTTGGTTGATAGGACGATAGTCTTGGACCAAACGGTTCGTACCGTCCTTCTTCTTGACGAAGAGAGAAGGTGCTCCCCAAGCAGAGGAACTTGGACGAATGAAACCCTTGTGAAGAGATTTGTCGATTTCCTCCTTAAGCTCAAGGAGTTCATGAGGTGGCATCTTGTAGGGTCGTTTTGCAATAGGAACGGTGCCTGGTTTCAAGTCGATGACGAACTCGACAGCCCGGGCAGGGGGTATTCCTGGAAGTTCTTCTGGAAATACGTCTTGGAAGTTGCGAACGACTGGAATCTTTTCAATTCCCTCAAGAGGTGCCGCCTTCAACGCATTCAAAGCATAAAGTCGTGCTTCAGCGTTTTGAACAAGCTAAGCATGGTAGGTTACAATCTCATCTGAAGGATGTAGGAGGTGAACGACCTTGGTAGCGCAAACGATAGAGGCAGTATGCGCTTTCAACCATTCCATTCCCAGAATGAGGTCAATATTGGAAGACTCGAGAATAATGGGAGAAACAAGGAATTCCAACTCTTCAATTTCAACAGGAACGTCGCGACCAATCATGGTAGTTTGACATCGGCCCGCAGGGGTGCGTACCACTATCGGAGTGTTCATGGGCTCGCATCGAATGTCATGTGCGTAAGCAAAATTTTCTGACATGAATGAATGTGATGCTCCTGAATCAAACAAAACAGAAGCTGGTACTGAATTAACAAGGAGAGTACCCATCATAGTGGCAGGCTGGTCTTGAGCTTCATTCAGATCAATATGATTAGCCTGACCACGACCATAAGGTCTGGCATTGTTGTTATGGGGCTGATTGTTACGGTTAGTTGAAGACAGAGCCAGCTGATTCTGATTCTGAGGGCATTTCCTGGAGCGGTGACCTGGAAGGCCACACTTGAAGCACAGACCATCATTGGGATTGGGAGCAGAAGCTTGGGGTGGTACAGCCCGAAGGGGCTGCCTCTGCGGTTGAGGAGGCAGACGAGGTGCAACATAGGACTGTCTTGGTGCAGGTGCAGTTGGACGATACATGCTGTGGGGAATCCATATCCGACGCTTCTGCGCTGACGGGCCCGAAGATGGGCCAGCATCACGGCTACGCCTGAGGGATCCCTGGTGTTCCTGAAGACCAGTCTCAACCTGAATAGCCTTGTTCACCAGGGTGGCGAAGTCGGCAAAGTCATGAACGAGCAATGCTAGCTTAATATCAGGGTGAAGTCCATCACGAAACTTCTCTTGCTTACGAGCATCAGTTGCAATGTCTTCTTCAGCATAACGCGACAAGTCCAGAAATTCCCGTTGATAAGCATCTACAGTCTTGTTGCCTTGGGTGAGGTTGCGGAACTCTTGCTTCTTCCTGTCCATGGTTCCCTGAGGAATGAAACGGGCACGAAAGGCAGCTTGGAAATCCGGCCAAGTAATGACCGTTCCAGCAGGTAGGGTACGCCTGTGGCTGTCCCACCATTGAGCAGCAGGACCCTTCAGAAAGAAAGATGCGAAGGTGACATAGCTGGCAGGGGCAACACTAGCAGACTCCATTTCATATGTGATGTCGCGGAGCCAGTCATCAGCATCAAGGGGTTGAGTTGAGCTGCGGTAGATAGTTGGGTTGAGGCGCATGAAGTCCTACAGAGTTACTCGGGTTGGATGTTGATTCATGTTCGGACGAGGAAACTGAGCCATCATTCCTTCCATGAACTGGCGAGTTAACTCAAACTGTTGCCTCATTCCAGTAAAGAATTCAGGCGGTGGTGGGTCGTTGGCACCACAGCCACGACCAGCGGGTCTAACCATCCTGCTAACATGTAACAGGGGTAGTTCAGCATTGAGCATTTGCAAAGATAAGGATCAGTCATGATGAAAACATGCATAATGAAGGAGGTACGATGGATTCCACTCCGTAGTCAACACGACAGGGTGTGCACTACTCAAAAAGCTATTCTAAGGAATAACTATGGCTTCATCCAACTTCGGGGTGAATGTGGTCACGGGATCCTAATGTTAGTAAATTCATTTAACCCGAGTAGAAGAGAGTTCAGAGTCCCAGAGTATAGACGAGGAGTAAAAGATGCTAATACCACCCAATAGCGACGTGGGCCCGTAAGCCACACAGCCAATGTTAGTAAAAGTTTTCAGTGACTAGACTCAACTTCGGCCAAGGAGTTGGAAAGGGGGCTACCTACAGGCAGTCGGCTCTGATACCAACTTGTGACGCCCTCGATTCAATCGTACACTAATCATACACGCAAATGTGTACGATCAAGATCAAGGACTCACGGGAAGATATCACAACACAACTCTAGACACAAATTAAAATAATACAAGCTTTATATTACAAGCCAGGGGCCTCGAGGGCTCGAATACATCAGCTTGAATACAAACGAGTCAACGGAAGCAACAATATCTGAGTACAGACATAAGTTAAACAAGTTTGCCTTAAGAAGGCTAGCACAAAAGCATCTACGATCGAAAAGGCAAGGCCTCCTGCCTGGGAGCCTCCTAACTACTCTTGGTCGTCGGCGTCCGTCACGTGGTAGGAGGCACCCTCGGGGTAGCAGCAGTCGTCAAAGGTGGCATCTGGCTCCTGGACTCCACCATCTGGTTGCAATAACCAGAAAGAAGAAAGAAGGGGGAAAAGGGGGAGCAAAGCAACCGTGAGTACTCATCCAAAGTACTCGCAAGCAAGGATCTACACTACATATGCAACATTATCAAAGGAAGGCTATATATGTGGACTGGGCTGCAGAAATGCCAGAATAGAGAGAAGGCCTAGTCCTATCGAAGACTAGCATCTTCTGGAAACCACCATCTTGCAGCAAACAGGAGGGAGTAGAGTAGCATAAGGTAAAGTAGTAGCGGTGTTATCAACCTCGGCCAGAGATCCTTTCTCGACTCCCTGCGAGAAAGAAATCCCAGAGCCATACTATCCAGTTATCATCACAATCAAAACCTCATCTCTATCCAGTTCTCATCACAAGTATCCAGTTCTAGTTGTATCGATCGGGATACAACTCCAAGTGTCCGTTACCGTAGGACAGGCTATCGATAGATGTTTTCTTCCCTGCAGGGGTGCACCAACTTACCCACCACGCTCGATTGACTCCGGCTGGACACACTTTCCAGGGTCATGCCCGGCCTCGGCCAAACAATACGCCGCAACCCGACCTAGACTTAACAGAGAGGTCAGCACGCCGGACTAAACCTATGCCCCCAGGGGTCATGGGCCATCTCCCCGGAAACTCCTGCACGTTGCGTACGCGGCCGGTGAGCAGACCTAGCTACCTCCTTCAACAAGGCAGGCGCTTGCGCAGTCCAACCCGGCGCGCGTCACTCAGTCGCTGACGTCTATTAAGCTTTGGCTGATGTATACGACGCAGAACGCCCATACTATGCCCACGTGATGGTTAGTGCTATCAGGCCAGAGGCCCCTTGGATCAAATATCCAAATCGTAGTGGATTAGGAACGCGCGGTAACAAGCAGAGACTCACGAAAGAGGTGACCCCGTTGCCCCGTCTCGAGGACTTGCGGCAAGGGCTAAGAATGCCCGGCCACGCCTCGTAATTATCTCACGGGCACCTTCCAGGTCAACCCGTCTCCACATCACTTTCCAAGTAACAGTTGTAAAGTCCAAGTATCCGTGTGTCCAAACATCAAGAGGAAAACCCAAGGAATCACCCTCGGTGGGTTCCACTCAATGTAATCATCAAGGTGAACGTAGAGGAATCACCCTCGAGGTTCACACTTGAGGGGTTGCACGACAGAGTCGTATCGGAAGTGGTTAAAGAGGAAATCACCCTCGGTGACCACGACCGAATAGCTACACTACAGGGTTAACATCAGAAGTGTTGTAGAGGTCTCACCCTCGGCACTCGATAGTATCCCAGTAGTGTCGAGCAACTAAGGGGAAAGTGATGTGCGGTGCCGGGGCCTGGTCTTCGATCCCGTTGATCGGGTCTTCAATGATGAAACAGGGGCAACAAGGACAAGGTGGGGGTCACTGATGGATCACTAACCAACCTATACTAAGCAGTTTAGGATAAGCGGTAAGGTACAATAGCAGATACAAAAGCAGGCTATGCATCAGAATAGGTGCAAACAATAACAGTAGCAAAATCTAATGCAAGCATGAGAGAATGGAATGGGCGATATCGGGATGATCAAAGGGGGGGCTTGCCTGGTTGATCTGGCAAGGAGGGGTCGTTGTCGACGACGTAGTCGATCACCGGGGCATCAGCGGCCTCGGGGTCTACCGGAGAGAAGAGGGGGAAGAAACAGTAAATACATAGCAAACAGAGGTAACACTAAGCATGACATGACGATACGTAGCGCTAAGCGTGCCCTAACGCGGTCCTAGACGTTATAGGTGAAGGGGGAAAACAACCGGGAAGGTGTTCCCGGTTCCGGACCTGTGTCAGACAGATGACCGGAGGGGGAAAGTTCCATGTTCAGCATGCTAGGGGCATGTGACAGATGAACGGACCGCATATTCGGATTCGTTGGATTTTTCTGAGCAACTTTCATATAGAAAACATTTTCATCGGAGTTACGGGTTAAAAGTTACGGATTTTCAAAGTTTAAACCAATTTCTGAATTATTTTAAAAGCAGAAAAGGTTTATTGCGTCAGTAGTGACGTCAGCATTGCGTCAGCTCTGCTGACCAGTCAAACTGACAGGTGGGACCCACCTGTCAGCCTCTCTGTCTAACAGAGGCTTAACTAAGCTAACAGGGTTAGTTAGGGGGCGTGGGCCCCAGCAGTCAGTGGCTAATTAGATTAACTAATTAACTTTAGTTATATAAACATTTTAATTAACCGAATTATGTGATGGGGCCTACACGTCAGTGGTAAAGGGCTGCCCAGTCAGCAGTTGACTGGGTCAACCCGGTCAACTGGGCCATAGGGCCCGCTGGCAGCGAGCCAGGGATGGGGCCCGCGCAGCCACGTCGGCGGATGGCGCCGGAGCGACGCCGGCGAGGTAAAACGCGGCGGCGCGGCTCGGGAGGTGGTCGGAAATCACGTATAGGGCACCGTTCGTCGAGTTTTCAGGCGCGTTCAAAAGATATGGCTGCGCCACGTCCAACGGTGGTGGTTGTGGCGGTGGGGTTGACCGGAATCGAGCGTGGCGAGCCCATCGGCGGACGGCCGGAGTCGGGCGCGAGAGGAAACGGCGATGCAGTGCGCTAGCGAGCAAACTGAGAGGCCGGACGAGACATACGTGAAGCGGCGAGTGCAACGGGCGTTGGCCCGTGACCAATTGGCCACCGAAGGCACGCCGGCGACGAGCGCAGGCGACGGCGACGTGCGGGTGAGCATGGAAACAACGACCCCGAGCACGGAGAGCAGCGGCAGGTGGCGCGTTTGAAACCTACGGCTACGGCGAGCACGACTGCGAGCTCAGCCGAGCTCGACAGCGTCTGTGGCGATAGCAGCAGCAACATCGGCGGAGCTCCGTTCGGGTAAACATGGCGCGGTGGCTACGGGCAGCGACAGGCAGCGCAAAGAGGACGGGAAGGAAGGTGTGGAGCTCACCGAGCGGTCACGAAAGACCCTTGGTGGTTTAGGAGCAGCAGAGCTCGCCGGGGTGGAAGGGGATCGCCGGCGGCCCGAGGAAGACGTCGACGTGTTCGGCGATGCAAAGCTCCTCTGCTCCCTCCAGCGGCTCCAGAGGACGCGGAAGTCCACGGTGATGCTGAAGAGGACGGCCAGGCCGCGTCGAAGGCACGGTGACCGCGGAGAAGACAAATATGCGGCGACGGTGGCGCTCGGAGGTGGATGGGGAACGAAGGGGAGAGGCAACGAGCAGGCGGAGAGGGCGAGGGGAATCTAGGAGTGGGTGGAGGTAGGTGGGGAGGAGGTCGAGGCGTCGAGGGGAGGGGCCCTTATCCACCCGCGGCGTTGCCGGCGAGGTGGTCGGGCGGCGACGAGCTCCTGTAGCGGCGCGCATCGGGGGAACAGGAGGGAGGGTAGAGCGACCGGGGAGGGGGCATGGGCCGGTCTAGCTAGGCCAGCTAGCGCGGGTGGGCCGAAGCCCAAGTGGGGCAGGGGCTTTCTCTCCCCTCTGTTTTTTTTCCTTTTTCTCATTTTCTTTTCTTTTCCTGCAGCTTTTGCATTTTTCTTTTGCCACAATTGACTTTGCAAAAAAAATTATGCCACTGGCCAAAACAAACTCAAAGAATTAAAGTGCACTGCCTCAAAAAGGTTGGGTGGCTTTTGGAATAGTTGCCAATTTTTTATAAATCAAAAAGGCATTTAATTTATTTCTTAGGCCACTGTTTGAAGTAGCTTAGGCCACTCAAACCTTTTTGCAAAAATGTTGGTTCACCACCAATAGTAGTTGTGGATTATTCTGCACATGATGAACATTTTTGTTTTCATGTCTGAGCATTTTGAATTTCAGACAAAATTTGAATTTGAATTCAACTGGAATTTAAAAGAGAAAAGAGACAATTATGATCAGGAACATGTTTAGCAAAAAGATTAACTTAACCCCAGGGGTTACTGTAGCATCATTACACCGGGGTGTTACAAGGCGCGGTCGCAAATAGCGGCCATGATTTCCTTGGCGTGCTTAGCATCATCGCGGCCGGGGACTCGATGGCATTTCCGGCGGAGGTTGCTGAACACCGTCTCCACAGACTTCTCTAGCCTCGCCTTGGAGGCGTGAAGCTTCAGTCCATATCACGAGCTAGCTAGGCCTTCAGAACCTCATACTTCACCAAACCCTCTAGCGAGAGGCTCGCCAGGAGCTCCGCACGTCGTCGTGAGTCCATGGATTTGATTGGGGAAAACATTTGGGTGAAATTTTGGTGCAGAATCGAACGGCTTTGATGCCAATTGTGAGGATCTCACTACTCAATTGACTGAATTCAGAGATTACGACTCATTTATGGAGGAACTCAATGCTAATCAATGGAATCAAAGGAGAAAAGCAATGGAGGAAGATGAATAGTACAAGGAGGAGATGAGAATACAACCACACACACGCCTTGGCCGAAGTCGCCGTTCCTATCCAAGCCAAGTCTGCTCACGATCATCCACTATGTATATGTAGTTGATAACTTTGATAGCTTCTGCTTAGGCCCAAGGCCCAATAACGGTTCATAATCTAGCCCAGGACAGGGGAAGTCGCTGACAATAAACTAGACCTCACGGACCCCTTCTGCCCCTTAAATATACTCGACCAGCGACACTTCATGGGATAATTTTTGCACCCCTTCGCACTGAATCTTCACTGGTGCTCCCTCTGGCGACCACCCGTAGCCTCCAACCCCACCCGCCCCACTCCAATATGCCCACCGGTCTCCATCGACGCCGGAGTCGACACATATCTCTATCATTGCCGCCTCGATCTCGTGGCCAAAAAAGCATTGAAGTTGCTTCGGTTATTTAAAATCGAAGCCAGCAGATGACGGAGGTGACGTAAAGCACCAACAAGGAGTTTTGTGGTGTCGTCATCACGATAAGACCAACGATCTTTGAGGACGACCGTCGAGCTTTGTCGTTGGACAGGGAGGTTGATTTGTGGCCCACCGTTTACCATCACTTGCAAGCCGCACGGGTGTCAACTGCCGGATGGCCTTCTACTCCACTGCCCATTGTCCACCCCAAGCTTTGGATTCGGCTCAATGCCACCGACAGGTGCTCTCACCTTCTCCGCCCGCAAGGTGCTTGATACGTCTCCAACGTATCTATAATTTTTGATTGTTCCATGCTATTATATTACCCCTTTTGGATGTTTATGGGCTTTATTTTACACATTTATATCATTTTTGGGACTAACCTACTAACCAAAGGCCCAGCCCGTATTGCTGTTTTTTGCCTATTTCAGTATTTCGAAGAAAAGGAATATCAAACGGAGTCAAACGGAATGAAACCTTTGGGAGCGTGATTTTTGGAACGAACGTGATCCAGGGGACTTGGAGTGCAAGCCAAGAAGCAACCGAGGCGGCCACGAGAGGGTAGCCCCCCCCCCCCTATAGGGCGCGCCCCCTGTCTCGTGGGCCCCTCGGGCGGCCACCGACGTACTTCTTCCTCCTATATAAGCCTACGTACCCCGAAAACATCCAAGGAGCCAACAAAACACAATTTCCCCCACCATAACCTTCTGTATCCGCGAGATCCCATCTTGGAGCCTTCGCCGACGCTCCGCTGAAGGGTGAATCGACCACGGAGGGCTTCTACATCAACACCATAGCCCCTCCGATGAGTTGTGAGTAGTTTACCACAGACCTTTGGGTCCATAGTTATTAGGTAGATGGCTTCTTCTCTCCTTTTGGATCTCAATACAATGTTCTCCCCCTCTCTTGTGGAGATCTATTCAATGTAAACTCTTTTTGCGGTGTGTTTGTCGAGATCCAATGAATTGTGGGTTTATGATCAAGTTTATCTATGAGAAATATTTGAATCTTCTCTGAATTCTTTTATGTATGATTGAGTTATCTTTGCAAGTCTCTTCGAATTATCAGTTTGGTTTGGCCTACTAGATTGATCTTTCTTGCCATGGGAGAAGTGCTTAGCTTTGGGTTCAATCTTGCGGTGTCCTTACCCAGTGGCAGAAAGGGTTGCAAGGCACGTATTGTATTGTTGCCATCGAGGATAAAAATATGGGGTTTATATCATATTGCATGAGTTTATCCCTCTACATCATGTCATCTTGCTTAAGGCGTTACTCTGTTCTTATGAACTTAATACTCTAGATGCAGGCAGTAGTCGGTCGATGTGTGGAGTAATAGTAGTAGATGCAGGCAGAAGTCGGTCTACTTGTTGCGGATGTGATGCCTATATACATGATCATGCCTAGATAATCTCATAATTATTCGCTTTTCTATCAATTGCTCGACAGTAATTTCTTCACCCACCGTAATACTTATGCTATCTTGAGAGAAGCCTCTAGTGAAATCTATGGCCCCCAGGTCTATCTTTTATCATATTTGCTTCCAATCTACCTTTGTTTGCATCTTTACTTTTTGCATCTATATTATAAAATACCAAAAATATATTTATCTTATCATACTATCTCTATTAGATCTCACTTTCGCAAGTGGCCATGAAGGGATTGAGAACCCCTTTATTGCGTTGGTTGCGAGTTCGTTGTTTGTTTGTGTAGGTGCGTGGGACTTTTGAGGAGCCTCCTACTGGATTCATACCTTGGTTCTCAAAAACTAAGGGAAATACTTATGCTACTATTGCTGCATCACCCTTTCCTCTTCAAGGAAAGCCAACACAAGCTCAAGACGTAGCAAGAAGGATTTCTGGCACCGTTGCCGGGGAGGTCTTCGCTCAAGTCAATACATACCAAGTACCCATCACAAACTCATCTCCCTCGCATTTACATTATTTGCCATTGGCCTCTCTTTTTCCTCTCCCCCACTTCACCCTTGCCGTTTTATTTGCCCTCTCTTTCCCAATCTCTCCTCCTCTCTCTTTTGCTTGCCTTTTTCTATTTGCTTGTGTGTTGGATTACTTGTTGCCATGGCGCAAGATAATACCAAATTGTGTGATTTCTCGAATACCAATAATAATGATTTCGTTAGTAATCCGATTGCTCCTCTTAATGATGTTGAGTCTTGTGAAATCAATACTGCTTTGCTAAATCTTTTTATGAAAGATCAATTCTCCAGCCTTCCTAGTGAAGATGTCGCTACTCATCTAAACAACTTTGTTGATTTGTGTGATATGCAAAAGAAGAAAGATAAGGATAATGATATTGTTAAATTGAAGTTATTTCTGTTTTCACATAGAGAGTGTGCTAAAGTTTGGTTTTCGTCTTTGCTTAAAAATAGTATTGATTCTTGGAATAAGTGGAAAGATGCTTTTATCTCTAAGTATTTTCCTCCCGCTAAGATTATCACTCTTAGGAACGATATTATGAATTTTAAACAACTTGATCATGAGCATGTTGCCCAATCTTAGGAAAGAATGAAATTGATGATTCACAATTGCCCTACTCATGGTTTTAATTTATGGATGATCATACAAAAAAATTATGCCGGTTTGAACTTTGCTTCTAGAAATCTCTTAGATTCGGCTGCGGGAGGCACGTTTATGGAAATCACGTTAGGATATGCTACAAAACTTCTTGATAATATTATGGCTAATTATTCTCAATGGCACACCGAAAGATCTTCTAGTAAAAAAGTGCATGCTATAGAAGAAATCAATGTTTTGAGTGGAAAGATGGATGAACTTATGAAGTTGTTTGCTACTAAGAATACTCCTCTTGATCCCAATGATATGCCTTTGTCTACTTTGATTGAGAATAATAATGAATCTATGGATGTGAGTTTTTTTGGTAGGAATAGTTTCGGTAACAATGCTTATAGAGGAAACTTTAATGCTAGACCACTCCCTAGTAATTCCTCTAATAATTATGGAAATTCCTACAATAATTCTTATGGTAATTTTAATAAGATGCCCTCTGATTTTGAGAATAGTGTGAAAGAATTTATGATTTCTCCAAAGAATTTTAATGCTTTGCTTGAAGAAAAATTGCTCAAAGTTGATGATTTGGTTAGGAACGTTGATAGACTTTCGCTTGATGTTGATTCTCTTAAACTTAGATCTTCTTCCCCTAAGCATGATATCAATGAGTCTCTCAAATAATTGAGAATTTACATTGATGAGTGCAAGAAAAGAACCGCTAGATTGCGTGCTAAGAAAGATAGCTTTATAAAGGCGTGTTCTTCTAGTTTCCTTGAAAATAATGATGAAGATCTTAAAGTTATTGATGCGTCTCCTATTAGATCTTTGTTTTGCAATATGAATCTTGATAATTATGGTACTGAAGATGAGTCAACTTTACCTAGAAGGCGTCCCAAGAATTCAGAGTTTTTAGATCTTGATGCTAAATTTGGTAAAAGTGGGATTGGAGAGGTCATGACTTTAAATAGCATTGAACCCACTATCTCGGATTTCAAGGAATTTGATTATGATAATTGTTCTTTAGAAGGTTGTATTTCCTTGTTGCAATCCGTTGTTAATTCTCCTCATGCTTATAGTCAAAATAAAGCTTTTACCAAACATATCGTTGATGCCTTGATGCAATCTTATGATGAAAAACTTAATTTGGAAGTTTCTATAACTAGAAAACTTAATGATGAGTGGAAACCTACTATAAAGATTAGAATTAAAGATCATGAGTGTTTTGCTTTGTGTGATTTGGGTGCTAGTGTTTCCACGATTCCGAAAACTTTATATGTGATATTCTAGGTTTTCATGATCTTGATGATTGCTCTTTAAATTTGCACCTTGCGGATTCCACCATTAAAAAGCCAATGGGAAGAATCAATGATGTTCTCATTGTTGCAAATAGAAATTTGGTGCCCATAGATTTTATCATTCTTAATATAGATTGCAATCTTTCTTGCCCTATTATTCTTGGTAGACCTTTCCTTCGAACGATTGACGCAATTATTGATATGAAGGAAGGGAATATTATATTCCAATTTCCATTAAATAAAGGCATGGAGCACTTTCCAAGAAATAAAGTCAAATTACCTTATGAATCTATCATGCGAGCTACTTATGAATTTAGTGCCAAAGATGGCACTACTTAGATCTATCTTCGCTTTTATGCCTAGCTAGGGGCGTTAAATGATAGCGCTAGTTGGGAGGCAACCCAATTTTCTTTGTGTGTTTTGTTTTTGTTCCTATTTAGTAATAAATCTTTCATCTACCTCCTGTTTAGATGTGTTTTTATCTTTTAATTAGTGTTTGTGCCAAGTAGAACCTATAGGATAACCTATGATGATAGTTGATTTGATTTTGCTGAAAAACAGAAACTTTAAGCACACATTTAGTTTTGTTAAATCACAGAAACGTGGTTTTGCGTTGATTCTTTTTTATGCTGTTCAATAGACAAATTTTCCAGGACTTCCTATTTTGGTACGATTTTAGAGTTCCAGAAGTTTGCGTTAGTTACAGATTGCTACAGACTGTTCTGTTTTTGACAGATTCTATTTTTCGTGTGTTGTTTGCTTATTTTGATGCATCTATGGCTAGTAAAATAATTTATAAACCATAGAGAAGTTGGAATACAGTAGGTTTAACACCAAAATAAATAAAGAATTAGTTCATTACAGTACCTTATGTGGTGGTTTTGTTTTCTTTTACTAACGGAGCTTATAAGATTTCCTGTTGAGTTTTGTGTTGTGAAGTTTTCAAGTTTTGGGTAAAGCTTTTATGGACTATGGAATACGGAGTGGCAAGAGCCTAAGCTTGGGGATTCCCATGGAACCCCAAGATATTCAAGGATAGCCAAAAGCCTAAGCTTGGGGATGCCCCGGGAAGGCATCCCCTCTTTCGTCTTCGTTCATTGGTAACTTTACTTGGAGCTATATTTTTATTCGCCACATGATATGTATTTTGCTTGGAGCATCGTGTATTATATTAGTCTTTTCTTTTTAGTTTATCACAATCATCCTTTCTGTACACACCTTTTGGGATAAGCCTACTTGATTAGAATTTGCTAGAATACTCTATGTGCTTCACTTATATCTTTTGAGCTTGATAGTTTTTGCTCTAGTGCTTCACTTATATCTTTTAGAGCACGACGGTGGCTTAATTTTGAAGAAATTGCTAGTCTCTAATGCTTCACTTATATTATTTTGAGAGTCTTTTAGAACAGCATGGTATTTTCTATGGTTACAAAGTTGGTCCTAGAATGATGAGCATCCAAGTTGGGTATAATAAAAACTATCATAGAAAGTGAATTGGATGCTATGATCAATTTGATGCTTGATAATTGTTTTGAGATATGGAGGTAGTGATATTAAAGTCATGCTAGTTGAGGTGATTATGAAAAATACTTGTGTTGAGGTTTGTGATTCCCGTAGCATGCACGTATGGTGAACCGCTTTGTGATGAAGTTGGAGCACAATTTTATTTATTGATTGTCTTCCTTATGAGTGACGGTCGGGGACGAGCGATGGTCTTTTCCTACCAATCTATCCCCCTAGGAGCATGCACGTAGTACTTTGTTTTTGATGACTTCTAGATTTTTGCAATAAGTATATGAGTTCTTTTGACTAATGTTCAGTCCATGGATTATACGCACTCTCACCCTTCCACCATTGCTAGCCTCTCTTGTGCCGCGCAACTTTTGCCGGTACCATACACCCACCATATACCTTCCTCAAAACAGCCACCAAACCTACCTATTATGGCATTTCCATAGCCATTCTGAGATATATTGCCATGCAACTTTCCACCATTCCGTTCATATGACACGCATTACTTTTGTCATATTGCTCTTTGCATGATCATGTAGTTGACATCGTATTTGTGGCAAGGCCACCTTCATAATTTTCATACATGTCGCTCTTGATTCACTGCATATCTCGGTACACCGCCGGAGGCATTCATATAGAGTCATGTCTTGTTCTAGCTTTGAGTTGTAATTCTTGAGTTGTAAATCCATAAAAGTGTGATGATCTTCATTATTAGAGCATTGTCCCAGTGAGGAAAGGATGATGAAGACTATGATTCCCCCACAAGTCAGGATGAGACTTCGGACTCTACAAAAAGAAAAAAAGGAAAAAAAAAGGAGAAAGGCCAAAAAGAAAAAAAGAAAGGCAAAAAAAGAAGAAAGAAACAAATAAAATAAAATGAGAGAAAAAGAGAGAAGGGACAATGCTACTATCTGTTTTTCCACACTTGTGCTTCAAATTAGCACCAGGATCTTCATGATAAAGAGTCTCCTATGTTGTCACTTTCATATACTAGTGGGAATTTTTCATTATAGAACTTGGCTTGTATATTCCAATGATGGACTTCCTCAAAATGCCCTAGATGTTCATTAGCAAGCAAGTTGGATGCACACCCACTTAGTTTCTTTTGTTGAGCTTTCATATATTTATAGCTCTAGTGCATCCGTTGCATGGCAATCCCTACTCACTCACATTGATATCCATTAATGGGCATCTCCATAGCCCGTTGATACGCCTAGTTGATGTGATACTATCTTCTCCTTTTTTGTCTTCTCCACAACCACCATTCTATTCCACGTATAGTGCTATGTCCATGGCTCACGCTCATGTATTGCGTGAAAGTTGAAAAAGGTTGAGATTATTAAAGTATGAAACAATTGCTTGGCTTGTCGTCGGGGTTGTGCATGATTAAATACTTTGTGTGATGAAGATAGAGCAACAGCCATACTATATGATTTTGTAGGGATAACTTTCTTTGGCCATGTTATTTTGAGAAGACATGATTACTTTGATTAGTATGCTTGAAGTATCACTATTTCTTATGTCAATATGAACTTTTATTTTGAATCATTTGGAAACATTCATGCCACAATAAAGAAAATTACATTGAGAATTATGCTAGGTAGCATTCCACATCAAAAATTCTGTTTTTATCATTTACCTACTCGAGGACGAGCAAGAATTAAGCTTGGGGATGCTTGATACGTCTCCAACGTATCTATAATTTTTGATTGTTCCAGCTATTATATTACCCCTTTTGGATGTTTATGGGCTTTATTTTACACATTTATATCATTTTTGGGACTAACCTACTAACCGGAGGCCCAACCCGTATTGCTGTTTTTTTTGCCTATTTCAGTATTTCGAAGAAAAGGAATATCAAACGGAGTCCAAACGGAATGAAACCTTCGGGAGCGTGATTTTTTGGAACGAGCGTGATCCAGGGGACTTGGAGTGCAAGTCAAGAAGCAGCCGAGGCGGCCACGAGAGGGTAGCCCCCCCTATAGGGTGCACCCCCTGTCTCGTGGGCCCCTCGGGCAGCCACTGAGGGAGTCCCGGACTAGGGGGTGTCCGGATAGCCGAACTACCATCATCGGCCGGACTCCAAGACTATGAAGATACAAGATTGAAGACTTCGTCCCGTCTCTGCATGGGACTTTCCTTGGCATGGAAGGCAAGCTTGGCGATATGGATATGTAGATCTCCTAGCTTTGTAACCGACTCTGTGTAACCCTAGCCCTCTCCGGTGTCTATATAAACCGGATGGCCTTAGTCCATAGGACGAACAACAATCATACCATAGGCTAGCTTCTAGGGTTTAGCCTCCTTGATCTCGTGGTAGATCTACTCTTGTAACCCACATCATCAATATTAATCAAGCAGGACGTAGGGTTTTACCTCCATCAAGAGGGCCCGAACCTGGGTAAAAACATCGTGTCCCTCGTCTCCTGTTACCATCCGCCTAGACGCACAGTTTGGGACCGCCTACCTGAGATCCGCCGGTTTTGACACCGACATTGGTGCTTTCATTGAGAGTTCCTCTGTGTCGTCACCGATAGGCTCGATGGCTTCTTCGATCATCATCAACGATGATGCAGTCCAGGGTGAGACCTTCCTCCCCAGACAGATCTTCGTATTCGGCGGCTTTGCATTGCGGGCCAATTCCCTTGGCCAGCTGGAGCAGATCGAAGGCTACGCCCCTGGCCGTCAGGTCAGATTTGGAAGTTTGAACTTCACGGCCGACATCCGCGGGGACTTGATCCTCGACGGATTCGAGCCATAGCTGAGCGTCACGTACTGTCACGATGGGCAGGATTTAGCTCTGCAGCCGGACAGTACCCTGGAGGCCGCACTCGAACCCGCTCCGATCTTCGACTCGGAGCCGGCTGCACAGACCAAGGATGAATGGCTAGACACCACCTCGGGGGCTGCAACCTCTATGGCGATAGAGCCGAACACCGATCTTGTCCCCCATGAAGCTCGTGACTCCAAGGTGCCGGACTCCTTGCCGGACTCCGGACCTCCCGCGCCCCCTCCAGTCGAAACCGATTGGGCGCCGATCATGGAGTTCACCGCGGCGGACATCTTTCAACACTCACCTTTTGGCGACATCTTGAGTTTGCTAAAGTACCTCTCATTATCAGGAGAGGCCTGGCCGGACTGCGGCCAGGACGGTTGGGATGCGGACGATGAAGAAATTCAGAGCCCACCCACCACCCACTTGGTAGCCACTGTCGACGACCTAACCGACATGCTAGATTACGACTCTGAGGACATCGACGGTATGGACGATGATGTCGGAGACGACCAAGAACCAGCGCCCACCGGGCACTGGAAAGCCACCTCTTCATACGACATATACATGGTGGATATCCCAAAGGATGGGAACGACGAAGGAATAGCGGAGGATGACCCCTCCAAGAAACAGCCCAAGCGCCGGTGTCAGCGGCGCCGCTCTAAATCCCGCCATAGCAAGAATGAGGATTCCGGCACCGGAGACAATAATACACCGGATAGCGCCGAAGACAACCCACTCCAACAAGATCTAGCACAGGAGGAGGGGGACGCCAGCCCTCATGAGAGAGCGGCCGAAGAAGAGGTAGAGGACTATATGCCTCCCTCCGGAGACGAGGCAAGCCTCGACGACGACGAATTTGTCGTGCCTGAGGATCCCGTCGAATAGGAGCGTTTCAAACGCAGGCTTATGGCCACGGCAAACAGCCTCAAGAAAAAGCAGCAGCAGCTTAGAGCTGATCAAGATCTGCTAGCCGACAGATGGACCGAAGTCCTCGCGGCCGAAGAGCATGAACTCGAACGCCCCTCCAAAAGCTACCCCAAACGTAAGTTGCTCCCCCGATTAGAGGTGGAGGCATATGATCCCGCTTCACCAGGAGACAATACGGCTGATCGACCACCCCGTGGTCGCGACAGAGAGGCCTCAAGGCCCTTCACTAGACCCGTACCCCGGCATCGCTCGAAAAGCACAAGGCCACAGGGGAACACTCTGGACCTGCATGACATATTGGAGGATAAGGCAAGACAATCAAGATCGATCTATGGATCATGTGGGCGCCCCACGATACGTGACGATCACCGTCACCCCGGACACAGTAAGTCCGGCTGGGCCGAACACAACAGACAAAGCTCTTTTGAGCTCCGTCGCGATATCGCCCAGCACAGAGGCGCCGCACACCCACTGTGCTTCACAGATGAGGTAATGGATCATCAAATCCCAGAAAGGTTTAAACCCGTCAATATTGAATCTTATGATGGCACAACAGACCCCGCATTCTGGATCGAGGACTATCTCCTCCACATCCACATGGCCCGCGGAGACGATCTCCACGCCATCAAATATCTCCCACTCAAACTTAAAGGACCAGCCCGGCATTGGCTTAACAGCTTGCCAGCAGAGTCAATCGGGAGTTGGGAGGACCTGGAAGCCGCATTCCTCGATAACTTCCAAGGCACGTACGTGCGACCACCAGATGCAGATGACCTAAGCCACATAATTCAGCAGCCAGACGAATCGGCCAGACAATTCTGGACACAGTTCTTAACCAAGAAAAACCAAATCGTCGACTGTCCGGATGCCGAGGCCCTCGCGGCCTTCAAGCATAACATCCGCGACGAGTGGCTTGCCCGGCACCTGGGACAGGAAAAGCCGAAATCCATGGTAGCCCTTACATCACTCATGACCTGCTTCTGTGCGGGTGAGGACAGCTGGCTAGCACGCAGCAACAACCTCAACAAAAATTCTGGCAGTCCGGATATCAAGGACCATAGTGGCAGGTCGCGTCGCAACAAAAACAAACGCCGCATTAACGGCAATAACAGTGAGGATACGTCAGTCAATGCCGGATTCAAAGGCTCTAAAACCGGTCAACGGAAAAAGCCATTCAAAAGAACAACTCAGGGTCCGTCCAATTTGGACCGAATTCTCGACCGCTTGTGCCAGATACATGGCACCCCTGAAAAGCCAGCTAACCACACCAATAGGGACTGTTGGGTGTTCAAGCAGGCAGGCAAGTTAATTGCCGAAAACAGCGACAAGGGGCTACATAGCGACGACGAGGAAGAGACCCGACCGCCGAACAATAGAGGACAGAAGGGTTTCCCCCCACAGGTGCGGATGGTGAACATGATATATGCCACGCACATACCTAAAAGGGAGCGGAAGCGTGCACTCAGGGATGTATACACGATGGAGCCAGTTGCCCCGAAGTTCAATCCATGGTCCTCTTGCCCGATCACCTTTGACCGAAGGGACCACCCCACCAGCATTCGCCATGGTGGGTTTGCCACATTGGTTCTAGACCCAATCATCGATGGATTTCATCTCACCAGAGTCCTGATGGACGGCGGTAGCAGCCTAAACCTGCTTTATTAGGACACGGTGCGCAAAATGGGCATAGACCCCTCAAGGATTAAACCTACCAAGACGACCTTCAAAGGCGTCATACCAGGTGTAGAAGCCAATTCTACAGGCTCAGTTACACTGGAAGTGGTCTTCGGATCCCCGGATAACTTCCGAAGCGAGGAGTTAATCTTTGACATAGTCCCGTTCCGCAGCGGCTATCATGCCTTGCTCGGACGTACCGCGTTCGCAAAGTTCAACGCGGTGCCGCACTACGCATACCTCAAGCTCAAGATGCCAGGCCCTAGAGGAGTCATCACGGTCAACGGAAACACTAAACGCTCCCTCCGAACGGAGGAACATACAGCGGCTCTCGCGGCAGAAGTACAAAGCAACCTTTTAAGGCAATTCTCGAGTCCGGCTACCAAGCGGCCAGACACAGCTAAGCGTGCCCGGAGTAACCTACAACACGACCACCTGGCACGTTCCGAGCACGCGTAGCAGTGCGGCCCCAACCCCAGCCCCTGTAAAACATTAAGACAGACCCTTCGCGTACTCCATTACGCTCTGAAGATACCATGGGCATGGGGCAAGGGGCTCGACCATGATAAGCTCAAACTGCGGCTCAACCGCACCAGGGGCTCTCAAGTGTGTCATTTCTTTTTCTTTTCCTTTTATTTTTTACCTACAGGACTCCGTTTGTCAGAAGCCCTGTCCGGCAGCAGACATGCCGAACCCACGATACAACAGCCAGGGAAGGAGAAAGGCTACAACGAAAATCCAGGTGGTCTCCATTATGAGCATTAAATCTGTTTTATGCATTATTCCGTAGCCTACCCTTGGAGGGGGACATGTTAAACAGTCCCATCCCTTGCTTACCGCACCACTTGTATCGTCCTGCACTTACAATAGTTTTTATTGAATAAAGCAATGCAGTACATTTTTGCTTCTAATTGCATTTCTTTCTTACACATATGTTCATCTATGACATGTTGCATCCGTACGTTTTGGTACGGCTAAATACACCAGGGGCTTATGTTTCCCGCGTTATGGTGTGATAAGTCCGAACACTTTCACAAGTGTGGCACCCCGAACTTATAGCATTATATGCATCGGCTCTGAATCATGTTCTTGGGTCAATAGTTGGGTTTGCCCAGCTCCCATGTTTTGGTACCTTACGTTCCGTTTTATCGGCTAAGGTAGCACTGGGAGAACCACTGCAATTGCACCCCAGTTGAGCTGGGTTAACGCCTTAGTGGAGAAAGCTAAAACTGACCGTCATGATGAGGCGAGAGCTGGTCGCTATTCGAGAGGTTCTTTGCGAGTCCCTAAAGACTTATGCCGCTTCGAGCGAGGAGCCGGATTCTGTCCAGCCAAGGCATGGATAGCGCCCCAAATTCGGCCTTCCGAAAACTAGGGGCGTCGCCGAAATTTAAAATTATAGAATTCTATGGCTAAGTGAGAGTGTTCAAGCATTATAAGTCCGGTTGCCTTGTTTGTTGTGTTGAGCGCCTCCCTAGATGGACCCAAAAATGGGAACAAGAGCGCTCGAGTTTACCCCGAACACCCCAGCACCCGTGGCATGGGGGCTGAAGCCGACGACTTGCCATCTCTCAGATGTGATAAACAGCCGCACAGAAGGTAATATTTTAAATTAATAAGTGTTGCTTAGCGCATATGAACCAAGTTTTCAGCGCACAGGATAACAAAATGCGAGTCTACTCAAATATTACGTCTTTGGAGCACTCACCCGCAATAGTGCGGGCGCCCTTCAGCACACTCCTATAATACATCTCGGGCGTGCGATGCTCCTTGCCCTCTGGTGGGGGGTCCGTCACAAGCTTCTGGGCATCCATCTTGCCCCAGTGCACCTTTGCGCAGGCAAGGGCCTGACGCGCACCTTCAATACAGGCGGAGTGCTTGATGACTTCAACCCACGGGCACGCATCCACCAGCCGCCGCACTAGGCCGAAGTAGCTCCCAGGCATGGCCTCCTTAGGCCACAGTCGAACTATGAGGCCCTTCATGGCCTGTTCGGCCGCCTTGTGGAGCTCGACCAGCTGCTTCAGCTGGTCGCTAAGGGGCACCGGATGATCGGCCTCAGCATACTAAGACCAGAAGACCTTCTCCGTCGAGCTCCCCTCCTCGGCCCGGTAGAATGCGGCAGCATCGGACACGCTGCGAGGAAGATCTGTGAATGCTCCTGGAGAGCTCCGAATTCGGGTAAGCGACAGGTAATTAACACTCACATGCTTACTTTGCATGAAAAATGCCTTACCCGCTGCTATTTTCTTTACCGCCTCGATCTCCTGGAGGGCCTTGTAGGCTTCGGCCTTAGCGGCTTTGGCACTCTCAAGAGCCGTTGCAAGCTCAGACTCTCGAGTCTTCGAGTCACGCTCCAGGCTCTCATGTTTCCTCACGAGATCCTGGAGCTCTTGCTGTACCTCCGCCACCCGCGCCTCCTATTTTTCTCGCTCGATGCGCTCCGCAGCCGCATTGCGTTCGGCCGCGGCCACCGCCTCCTTCAGGGTCGCCACCTCGTTAGTGGCCCCTGCAATACCCCAGTTATCCTTGTCATTTTTCTTGCAACCAAATCCTTTTCTGTAAGGTACAATTTTCATAAGGTATTACTCACCTTCTTTTTCCTCGAGCTGCTTCTTGGCATGGCCTAGCTCGTTCTCGGACCGCTCGAGGTTTTCCTTCAAAGTTTTGACCTCCGCAATCAGTGCGGCAGAGGTCAGCAGCACAGCCTGCAATCCCATATTGACATATTTTCATGACTCCTGCGTTTATCTTTCTAAAGATCCTCAGTCCGGCTTTTCTTTCTGAACACCGAACCAAGCATCAGGGGCTACTGTCTATACGGTACCATTTTACATATATTGAAATTCTTACCTCAAAGCCTGTTAGCATGCTATTGCAGGCTTCGGTCAGCCTGTTCTTGGCGAGTTGAACTTTCTGAATCACCGCACTCATAACAGTGCGGTGTTCCTCTTCAATAGAGGCGCTATTGAGCGCCTCTAGCAAATTATCCGGCACCTCCGGTTGGACGGAGGCAGCCGGCGTCACGGTCTTGCCCTTCTTATGAAGGGGTCGCCCGCCGGACTTCGGAGCCACTATGGGTTCCGGGGCTGAGTCCGGTGCAAAGTCCGGGAGGTTGTCCTGCGACACCTCCGGGGCCCTCTCCTCCTGGTGGGTCCCTTCCTGGGATCCCACCTCGGCATCGTCCGCATCACGGGGGGTAGAGGCAGTCGGAAGAGAATCCATATCCGATGCCCCTAAGGACCCGCTCGACGAAGTGGGGAGATCATCCTTAGGCGGACTGCAGGGTTGTATGCGGCATTAGAAAGACATAATGTGGCGGAAAACGAAAACCTTGAAGTTATTCGGGAGTCCAGATACTTACGATCTCGCCAGAGGCTTGGCCCTTGGAGGCCAGTCCTCGTCATCGTCACTGGCGTTGGCGGAACAGTCCGGGGGAAGGGTTTTTCCCCTCTTGGACCCTTCGGCCTCCCTTGTTGGGGAGGCCTTCCTTTTCTTCCCTCCCCTCGCTGTGGGAGAGGCTTTCTTCTTCTCCTCCTCGCCTTGGTGGGAGGAGTCGGCCTCGGATTCATCGTCCGATAGCACCTGAAAACGGGAACTCTTTCGAGTCCCCGTGGCCTTCTTCTTGGCCTTCTTCTCCGGCACCACATGGGGTGCCGGAGCCAGCAGCCCCGTTAGGCGGGCGTCAGCTTGGTCCTCTGGCAATGGGGCCGGACAGATAGCCTGTGCGGCCTTCTTCAGCCAGTCTTGTCAAAGGAAAGGGAGTTTAGATCCCGCATAGAGTCAAACTATGAATAACGAGCGTCCCGTAAAGGACAATATCACTTACCTCGTCAGCTGGACGCTGCGAGCTGAATCCGCGATCTTCGGTAGCGGATGCGGGAGCCTCGGTGCCCTTGAACAGCACCTTCCAGACCTCTTCGTACATAGTGTCGAAGAGCCCATTCAAAGTCTGGTGCTGCGGCTGATCGAACTCCCACACATTGAAGCCCCATCGTTGGCACGGGAGAATCTGGCGGATGAGCATGACCTGGACTACATTGACAAGCTTGAGCTTCTTGTCCACCAGCTTTTGGACGCAGGCTTGGAGTCCGGTCAGCTCCTCCGGATCGCCCCAAATCCGGCCGCTCTCTTTCCAGGAGGTGAGCCGTGTGGGGATGCCGGATCTGAATTCGAGGGCCACTGCCCATTCGGGATCACGCGGCTCGGTGATGTAGAACCACCCCGATTGCCACCCCTTGATGGTTTCCACAAAGGTGCCCTCCAGCCACGTAACGTGGGACATCCTGCCCACCATGGCGCCTCTGCACTCTGCTTGGCTGCCCTTCACAACCTTCGGCTTGACACTGAAGGTCTTGAGCCACAAGCCGAAGTGGGGCTGGATGCAGAGGAAGGCCTCGCACACGACTATAAACGCCGAGATGTTGAGAATAAAATTTGGGGCCAGATCATGGAAATCTAGGCCGTAGTAGAACATGAGCCCCGGACAAAGGGATGAAGCGGGAAGCCCAGTCCGCGGAGGAAATGGGGAAGGAATACTACCCTCTCATGGGGCCTGGGGGTGGGGATGAGCTCTCCCTCGTCGGGGAGCCGATGCGCGATGTCGCTAGACAAGTATCCGGCACTGCGCAGCTTCTGGATATGCCCCTCCGTAACGGAGGAGGCCATCCACTTGCCTCCCGCTCCGGACATATTTGGAGAAGGTTGAGGTGAGATGTGCGGGCTTGGGCGCTAGAGCTCGAGTTCGCGGAGATGGATAAGCCAAGGAGGAAGAAGGCGCAGGTAAAAGGATTGGATCTTTATCCCCTTATATGGGTGGACAGAAACATGCGTCCCCACCGGCCTGATAAAACTCGCTTATCTCCCAAGCGCCGCAATCAATGGCACGGTTGGGTTACCCACGTCCGTATTGATGGGAATCCCGGAATAAGGGGAACACGATCTCTGCTTCGACAAGACGTGCCAAGGAAACCTCCTCGCTAAACGCGCTGAGATGGAACAATAAAAACAATTTGAAGGCTTGGTAGTGGTGTAACGTTACGCCACAAAATACGTTAGCAGATTGAACTTGTGTAATATTATTCTCTCTACGGTTGTATGTGGAATTTATTTTGCAGAGCCGGACACTATCCTGGTGTTCACAATCTTCTATAAATTATTCGAGGAGGAACCCGCCTTGCAATACCGAAGACAACATGCGCGCCGGACTCGTCGTCATTGAAGCCTGGTTCAGGGGCTACTGAGGGAGTCCCGGACTAGGGGGTGTCCGGATAGCCGAACTACCATCATCGGCCGGACTCCAAGACTATGAAGATACAAGATTGAAGACTTCGTCCCGTGTCCAGATGGGACTTTCCTTGGCGTGGAAGGCAAGCTTGGCGATACGGATATGTAGATCTCCTAGCTTTGTAACCGACTCTGTGTAACCCTAGCCCTCTCCGGTGTCTATATAAACCGGATGGCCTTAGTCCATAGGACGAACAACAATCATACCATAGGCTAGCTTCTAGGGTTTAGCCTCCTTGATCTCGTGGTAGATATACTCTTGTAACCCACATCATCAATATTAATCAAGCAGGACGTAGGGTTTTACCTCCATCAAGAGGGCCCGAACCTGGGTAAAAACATCGTGTCCCTCATCTCCTGTTATCATCCGCCTAGACGCACAGTTTGGGACCCCCTACCCGAGATCCGCCGGTTTTGACACCGACAGCCACCAACGTACTTCTTCCTCCTATATAAGCCTACGTACCATGAAAACATCCAGGGAGCCAAGGAAACACAATTTCCAACACCGTAACCTTCTGTATCCGCGAGATCCCATCTTGGAGCCTTCGCCGACGCTCCGCTGAAGGGTGAATCGACCACGGAGGGCTTCTACATCAACACCATAGCCCCTCCGATGAGTTGTGAGTAGTTTACCACAGACCTTTGGGTCCATAGTTATTAGGTAGATGGCTTCTTCTCTCCTTTTGGATCTCAATACAATGTTCTCCCCCTCTCTTGTGGAGATCTATTCGATGTAAACTCTTTTTGCGGTGTGTTTGTCGAGATCCAATGAATTGTGGGTTTATGATCAAGTTTATCTATGAGAAATATTTGAATCTTCTCCGAATTCTTTTATGTATGATTGAGTTATCTTTGCAAGTCTCTTCGAATTATCAGTTTGGTTTGGCCTACTAGATTGATCTTTCTTGCCATGGGAGAAGTGCTTAGCTTTGGGTTCAATCTTGCGGTGTCCTTACCCAGTGGCAGAAAGGGTTGCAAGGCACGTATTGTATTGTTGCCATCGAGGATAAAAATATGGGGTTTATATCATATTGCATGAGTTTATCCCTCTACATCATGTCATCTTGCTTAAGGCGTTACTCTGTTCTTATGAACTTAATACTCTAGATGCAGGCAGTAGTCGGTCGATGTGTGGAGTAATAGTAGTAGATGCAGGCAGGAGTCGGTCTACTTGTTGCGGATGTGATGCCTATATACATGATCATGCCTAGATAATCTCATAATTATTCGCTTTTCTATCAATTGCTCGACAATAATTTGTTCACCCACCCTAATACTTATGCTATCTTGAGAGAAGCCTCTAGTGAAACCTATGGCCCCCGGGTCTACTTTTATTTGCATCTTTACTCTTTGCATCTATATTATAAAATACAAAAAATATATTTATCTTATCGTACTATCTCTATTAGATCTCACTTTCGCAAGTGGCCGTGAAGGGATTGACAACCCCTTTATTGCGTTGGTTGTGAGTTCTTTGTTTGTTTCTGTAGGTGCGTGGGACTTTTGAGGAGCCTCCTACTGGATTGATACCTTGGTTCTCAAAAACTGAGGGAAATACTTACGCTACTATTGCTGCATCACCCTTTCCTCTTCAAGGAAAACCAACGCAAGCTCAAGATGTAGCAGTGTTAGATGAATTGACCAGGTGCATTTCAGCTATTTTCATTTTGTTTAGGTGTTTTTGATAGTGTGTGTCAGACTATGGGTGGCCCGTCGGGTAAAATAATAGATGGTGGACCAGCCCCAGGGGTTAGCAGGCCGCACCATTCCTACAGGCCTTGTGGAGCACAAGCTATGAACTCCTCCCCCGACGAGATCCAAGTCAACTAGAATCCTTGTAACCCTAGGCTTTATCTTCCTTTGTAAGGTGGGAGGGGATAGCTTAGGTATCAACTCCATAGTCATCATCTCGGTAGCTAACCCCATATTTGTAACACCCTCACGTGGGGCGTTTTCCACCATCAATCTAGCTCAACCATAAGTGCCCGAACCTGGGTAAACTCCCCGTGTGTGATCTCCTATAGTACTTCCAACCACGCTCTCCATCCTACCGAGAACAATGAAAATTTTCTATACCGCCAGTGAGTACGCAGGTTAGGGGTTGCCCCGCCCAGAGACCGAGCCCAGATCAGATCTCTTGTCATGCCCGACATCTTCATACTGGACCAAACTTTCAACTTTGGCTCCATCAAGTTCGTTGCTGGTGGGAGAAGGATGCTCTGCAATGACGTGCCACCCTCTCCCATTAGTACCATGCTCTTAGAAAGCCTCATATTCCATCTCGACCAGCACGACAATGTCGCATGGCTCTGTGTCCCGCCATCACCTTTGCCACGCTAGGCATCGCTAATCCCGACCAACCTTGGAGCGATAGGATCTTCATCAACCCACCAACTTACCTGATCACAAGGAGTGCATATGATCTTCCGGGCTGCCGATACACAATGAGCCCAGAAGCTCATGTGTCGAATAGTGCAACTGCACTGGCCCACACAAAAAACCTGGATTGATCTGACTCCACTATCACCTTTTATTGCACTAATCACCTAGACTACGTCCTCATCCAAGGAAATCTGCTCCGGTGCGAGATCCAACCATCGATTACTTCCAGCTTCCATGGGTTCTTATGGATGGGGCAGCAGGGTCAATTCCATCTTCCTTGATACAGCGGCAAAGATGGGAATCTATAAATCGCGTATGTGCCCCTCGCCTACCGGCTTCCACGGGTTCATGTTAGGCAAGAAGGTGCAACCGCTAGGAACCCTTGTCGACGTTCTGGGAACCAGGGTACCCAGACTTGCCTGCTGCGGCCCACGGCGTGACTCCCTCGACGGCCTGGTATGGACCATCTCCAAGACCACCAAGACAAGACCCTCGCGAGGGGCCTGACCTCGCGAGGCGGACGACACTAAGACCTCCTGAGGGAGCGGCCTCCCCAGGCGGCCTCCCGAGGAGCGGAGATTTCTATGTAGGTACCCCACCTCATGAGGCTGAGGGTGACGTGAGCCATGACGACCATGGCCAGGCGGGCGCCAATGGGCGCAAAGGAGGCGGTTTCCTCTTTGGTGCTAAGAAGGCAAGGACAGGCGTGGGTTCCCAAGTAATCTCCCAAAGGTTTCCATTCCGGTACTACAAGACCAAGACCACGGGCTCGTCAAGGAGGAGGTCATCACCGAGCCCACCATTGCGCCATGACCAGAAGCTTTGCAGGCGAAGACCACCTTTCGTCAGGACCAGATGTACTACTTGTACCCTTTCAAATTGGCCATTGTGGGATCCCTTCCCGCCTATGTTTTGAGGGAAGAGGACCAAGGCCACTATAAATATAGGTTAGCCACCACCATAGAGGAGGTCGACTCATTCTCTCCCTCGAGCCCTCGCGAGGTTGTTCATCCTCTCTACTAGTTCATCCTCAACCCATCGTGACACTAGTACAACGAGGTGCTATACAAATGGTTTTTAACCCCTTTCCACGACGGCATTTGGAACCATCACCTAGTGAGTGACTGTGATAGGGGGGTCCTTCCCGCACGACCCAGAAACCGTCGAGGATATGCCCTCCTGGCACACACGCTCGGCAAAATGAGGTCGTGTGCGACCGATGAGCGATCAATACGTTATACGTACAGTAGTGCTAAAAAATTCAATTATACAGGCGAAATCGGGTCGTAAGTTCATCCCACACAGTTAGTCCCCGCAAACATTTCTGTTCTTATATACATCCCATACAGTCGCTACAAGGAAAACGTTTCTGTTTGTAGGTACATCACACACAATTTTCCCCGTTAAATCGTTTGTGATAGCGTTTCCATTGCATATGGTATTAAAAAAATTATGGTTTGTGTTATTGAATGCATCACACACGGTGCGTAGAAGGAACTATGTGGCAAAGGCTGTCCATCACACACAGTTTTTATGTGGTAAACGTTTGCGCCAGGTGGCCTAACGCAAACAATTTTCAAGAGGATGTCATGTGTGATTGTTCATTAATCCAACATGGTTTATTCCTAGAAACTGTGTGCATTGCCTAAGGTCATCGCCCATGGTCTTTTCTCAATAACCGTTTGCAATAGAAAAACCCAATTAGCAGGCTAATTGTCCTATTGTTAATAATCCATTTATTAATCTAATTGACATTTCATATTAAGCACACAATATATTTCATTTTCATATTAAGGAAGCAGGATTTCATAATTGAAATACATCAGAGTACAACATCATATAGCTTCAACACTCAGCTACCCCATTACACAACTGCACCAGCACCAAGTTTCACATGCAACATCTATAACATTTCGACATTAGCATCGTAGACGGTACATAGACAGATGTATCTCATCTGGAAAACTGCTGAAGCGGAAGGCGAATATTGAGCCTTCATTGATGTTGAAGGTCTTTGCAACTTTAGGCCAGTTCCTGTGGATGATTGATCGTCCATCCTGCGTCCTCTTCAGGAACACTTCAATATTGAACCGTGGGTGTTGTGTAAATACCTTCCTCACCTCCTGACCATACAGGTGGTTTGAGAGGTAATCATCAGTGAACTGCTTTGGAAAGGCCTGAAAATAAGGATGTGCATAAATATCTGCTCTATATTGGAAATGGGTCAAAGGAATAAAAAAGGCAAGGTATAATAGTTAGTACCATCCTGTAGCGAACTGATGTCTTCTTCATTGTACAGACAAAGATCTTGTTGTTTTTTGTCGCTAATTTCTTTATCCTAGCAATTTTTCTAAGTTTCTTTACTTGACTAATATTCATGGACAACTCATTTCCTCATATGCAAAAAGGGTTGAACAGTGGGTCAAAACCTCTGACAGCGGGACCTACATGTGCAAGACCAAATTGTTAAAAACCTAAATATTAGAATGGTTCCTGCAATTGCACAATAATGTGTTATTATACAAAGGACCATGCATGTGCAAACCTCGATTGTAAACCTCAGTGCTTCCCATTGTTTCCCTGCAACAAATATAAGGTAGTTAGTGATCAGGTTAAGTGAGGGTCTGCATGCTATTAGTAAAATATGTTGATGAAAAATAAGCACATTACCGAGTCATCAGATTAATTGAAGCCACATGGAAAACCCATTTATCCAAACCAAGCATGATTAAGAACTAGGAAATATAACAATTGTATATGTTTCTCATATATTAAGTGCAACCAAATTCGATTTATTCCTCACATGCACAAGAATACAAAATTCTACCCATGACAATTGGACATCGCATTGTAGAATTGAACCAAGCAGTTAACTAAACACCACAACAAATGAACCAAACATTAACTGAGCACCACATTACACAATATAACATACTCCTAATAGAAGATCGGACAGTTAAGCAAACTGAGCATGCTTAACAACTTGGAAATATAGCAATTGTATTTATTTCCCATGTATTTAGTAAAACCAAATTTGATTTATTTCTCACATGGTATACAATAACATAATGCACCCACAACAATTGAACATCGCATTGCAGAATTGAACCAAACAGTTAACTAAACGCGAAAACAAATGAACCAAACATTAACTGAGCACCACATCGCACAATGTATAACACACTAGAAGATCAGGCAATTAACCAAACCAAGCATGCTTGACAACTTGGAAATATAGCAATTGTAGTTGTTTCTCATGTATTTTATAAAGAGAAATTCGATTTATTTCTCACATGGAAGAGAATACAAAATTGCACCCTGAAGAATTGAAGATCACATTTGCAGAATTGAACCAAACAGTTAACTGAACACGACAACTAATTAACAAACAGTTAATAAGTGAGCACCACATTGCACGACATATAGAACATATACACTAGAGCAACAGATTGCATGACAAAAGTAGATAGCACAATTCACTAGAATTTGTTAAGGAAAGGTAGTAGCTAGCATACTGAACATGGGTTCGTATAGTGAGCTAATAAGACAAGCTACTCCTCATTGTTGAAGATATCGATGACGATTGGCTCCTTGGACATGGAAGAGGGCGAGGCCTCCACATCGTGGGTGCCCTCGTCGTAGTGGTGAGTTGCCTGAGCCGCTCCGGGCACCAACCTGCTGGCTCTCGAGTTGAGGTAAGCACATGCACGTTGAGAAAAAACCTTGTAGTCTTCGTCGAAGGCACCGAGGGTGGCCTCGAGAAAATGCCATGAACTGTCGTTTAAAGCCGCCAACCACGTCGCAACATCGGCGCGTGAGGCGTTGATATGTCTCCAACATATCTATAATTTTTGATTGTTCCATGCTGTTATATTATCATTCTTGGATGTTTTACAATCATTTTATATCATTTTTTGGTACTAACCTATTGACATAGTGCCCAATGCTAGTTGTTGTTTTCTGCTTTTTTACATCGCAGGAAATCAATACCAAATGGAGCCCAAATGCAGCGAAACTTTTTATGGATTTTTTCTGGACCAGAAGACACCGTATGGGCCAAGAAAGTACGTGAGGGGTGCTTTGAGGGGAGCACAACCCACCAGGGTGCGCCTGGGGGCCCAGACGCGCCCAGGTGGGTTGTGCCCACCTCGGTGGCCTCCCGCACCGCCTCTTCGCTCTATAAATACCCCAATATTCCAGAAACCCTAGGGGAGTCAATGAAAATCAATTCCAGCCGCCGCAAGTTCCAGAAACACCAGATCCAATCTAGGCACCATCACGGAGGGGTTCATCATGTCCATTGGTGCCTCTCCGACGATGCGCGAGTAGTTCTTTGTAGACCTACGGGTCCGTAATTAGTAGCTAGATGAATTCCTCTCTCTCTCTCTCTCTATTCTCAATACAATGGTCTCTTGGAGATCCATATGATGTATGTCTTTTTGCGCTGTGTTTGTTGGGATCCGATGAACTTTGAGTTTATGATCAGATCTATGTTTTTATCCATGAAAGTTATTTGAGTCTTCTTTGATCTCTTATATGCATGATTGATTATAGCCTCGTATTTCTTCTCCAATATTTTGGTTTTGTTTGGCCAACTTGATCTATCTATCTTGCAATGGGAAGAGGTGCTTTGTGATGGGTTCGATCTTATGATGCTTGATCCTAGTGACAGAAGGGGAAACGACACGTATGTATCATTGCTATTAAGGATAACAAGATGGGATCTATTTCTACATAAATAGATCTTCTCTACATCATGTCATCGTCCTTATTGCATTACTCCATTTTTCCATGAACTTAATACACTAGATGCATGCTGGATAGCAGTCGATGTGTGGAGTAATAGTAGTAGATGCAGGCAGGAGTCGGTCTACTAATCTTGGACGTGATGCCTCTATAATGATCATTGCCTGGATATCGTCATGATTATTTGAAGTTCTACCAATTGCCCCACAGTAATTGTTTTCCCACCGTTTGCTATTTTTCTCGAGAGAAGCCACTAGTGAAACCTATGGCCCCTGGGTATCTTCTTTAATATATTTGCCTTCGTGATCTATTTTATATGCTTTTATTTTTAGTTCTATTAAACCAAAAATACAAAAATACCTTGCTGCACTTTATTTTATTTGCGATCTATTTATCCTATCTATTACAACTTTATCCCGTCTCCATGCCAATTTCTGGCGCCGTTACCCGAAAGGGATTGACAACCCCTTTAACACGTGGGTTGAGAGTATTTGTTATTTGTTCCCAGGGGCTGTTTACATTGTGTTGCATGGTTCTCCTACTGGTTCGATAACCTTGATCTCATCACTTAGGGAAATACCTAACGTTGTTGTGCTGCATCATCCCTTCCTCTTTGGGGAAATACCGAAGCAGTTCTAGCAGACATCAAAAGGAATTTCTTGCGCCGTTGCCAGGGAGGATCAGGTCAAGATAGTCTCCCGTCAATGTGCTTTCTGGCGCCGTTGCCGGGGAGGATCATCAACATCAACCAGGTTCCTAATCACAAATCTCATCTCCTTGCAATTTACATTATTTGCCATTTTCCTCTCCCCCACTTCACAAAAATTTGCCGTTTTATCTGCCCTCTTTTTTGTTCATCGTTTTCTTGTCAGATCTGTTTTTGAGTGCAATCTTGTTGTGTAGTCACCATGACTCAAGAGAACAGCAAGCTGTGTGATTTCTCAAATACCAACAATAATGATTCTATTAGCACTCCGATTGCTCCTCCCGCCACTAGTGCGGAGTCTTGTGATATTAATACTGCTTTGCTGAATCTTGTTATGAAAGATCAATTCGATGGTACTCCTAATGAGGATGTCACATCCCATCTTAACACATTCGTGGAATTATGCGATATGCAAAAGAAAAAATATGTGGACGGTGATGTTGTGAAGTTGAAATTATTTCCTTTTTCTTTGCGAGATCGCGCAAAAAATTGGTTTTCTTCTTTGCCTCGCAATAGTATCGATTCTTGGAACAAGTGCAAGGATTCTTTTATTACTAAGTATTTTCCACCCGCAAAAATCATTTCCCTTAGAACCTAGTTCATGAATGTCAAGCAACTTGAACATGAGCATGTTGCACAATATTGGGAAAGGATGAAATTTATGCTAAGGAATTACCCAACTCATGGGTTAAATCTTTGGATGATCATACAAAAAATTTATGCGGGGTTGAATTTTGTTTCTCGTAATCTTTTAGATTCCACTGCAGGGGTACTTTTATGGAAATTATGGTGAAGCTACTAAATTGCTAGACAATATTATGGCCAATTACTCACAATGGCTTACCAAAAGAGCTCCTACTAGTAAAAAAAGTCAATTCGGTAGAAGAGATAAATTCCGAGTGAAAAAGTTGATGCTCTTATGAAGTTGGTTGCTAATAAATTGCGCCTATTGATTTTAATGATGTGCCTTTGTCTACCTTGATTGAGCAAAATAGTGATGCCATAGATGTGAATTTTATCTCGCGAAACAATTTCAATAACAATGCTTATAGAGGTAATTTAAATCCTAGGCCTTTTCCTAATAATTCCTCTAATAACTATGGTAATTTCTATGGTAATCCTTCTTATAATAATAATAGAAACACCTCTGATCTTGAGAATAATATTAAAGAATTTATCAATATTCAGAAGGTTTTCAAGGCTACGATAGAAGAAAATCTGAATAAAGTTGATGATATGTCTAGAAGTACTGATAGAATTTCTCATGATGTAGAAACTCTCAAGATGAATTTTTTTGCCTAAAGTTGAAGAATCAATTTAACCCTTTATGTTTCTATGGATGGAAGTAAGAAACGAACCGCTATGCTTAGAGCTAAAAGAGATTTTTTAGAAAAAGCATTTTCTAGCGATTGCTTTCATAAAAGTGATGAAGATATTAAAATGATTGGTGTTTCCTCTATTGATCCTTTGTTTAGTAAAATTAAAATTGATGAAAAAGGGACTGAAGAAGAGTCAACTTTAGTTAGAAGGCGTCCCTATAATTCAGAGGGTGAAAATCTTGTTGAAATATTTGATAAAAGTGGGTTTGAAGAGGTCAAGACTTTAACTAGTGATGTGCCCACTATTTTGGATTACAAAGACTTTAATTATGATAGTTTATCCTTGGTTGATTGTATTTGTTTGTTGGAATCCATTATAAATTCACCCCATGCTTATGAACAAAATAAAGCTTTTACTAAACATATTGTTGATGCTATGATGAAAGCTTTTGAAGAAAAGTTGGAATTAGAAGTTTCAATTCCTAGAAATTACATGATGAACGGGAACCTACCATCAAAGTCAAGATTAAAAATTATGAGTGTTTTGCTTTATGTGACTTGGGTGCTAGTGTTTCTACAATTCTGAAATCTTTATGTGATGTGCTTGGTCTTACCGATATTGAATAATGCTCTTTAAATTTGCACTTGGTGAATTCTACTATTAAAAAGCCTAGGGAAGAATTAATGATGTTCTTATTCTTGAAAATAGGAATTATGTGCCCATAGATTTTATTGTTCTTGATATTGATTGGAATCCGTCTTGTCCAATTATACTTGGTAGATTGTTTTTAAGTACTATTAATGTCGTGATTGATATGAAAGAAGGCAATATTAAATTCCAATTTACACTAAGGAAGGGTATGGAACAATTCCCTAGAACAAGAATTAGGCCACCTTATGAATCAATCATGAGGTCATCGTATGGATCTAGAACTAAAGATGACAAAACTTAGATCCTACGCGTTATGCCTAGCTAGGGGCGTAAAATGATAGTGCTCGTTGGGAGGCAACCCAACTTGTATTTTTTTTGCTTTTTGGTTTTCTTGTTGTTTTAAATAAAATACCCAATTATGCCTCTGATTAGATGTGTTTTTGTGGTTTAAATTAGTGTCTGTGCCAAGCAAGGCCTTTGGGATGATTTGGGTGAGAGTTGATTTGATCTTGCTGAAAAACAGAAACTTTTGCGCTCACTAAATTATTTTTCATTTTTATTAGAAGAGTGTTTTTGAGTCGATTATTTTTTAAGAAGGTTAATAAACAAATTTCTCACGTCGTCCTAATTTTTCAGAATTTTTGAAGTTACATAAGTATTCAAAGTAGCCAGATTTCTACAGCTGTTCTGTTTTTGACATATTCTATTTTCTCTGCATTGTGTGCTTTTTTGATGATTCTATTGTTTTATTTGAAGATTTTTTTCCATGGAAAATTTGGAATATGGTAGATATAATGCAAAAATAAAATATGAATGGGTGCAATAGTACTTATAGTAGTGGTTTGCCTTCTTATACTAACGGATCTCACGAAGGTTTTTTTGAGTTTTGTTTGATTGAAGTTTTTCATGTTTCGGGTGAGATTACGATGGATGAAGGAATAAGGATTAGCAAAAAGGCTAAGCTTGGGGATGCCCAAGGCACCCCAAGATAATATTCAAGAAGTATCAAGAAACTAAGCTTGGGGGTGCCCCCGAGTGGCATCCCCTCTTTCTTCTAACAACCATCGGTATTTTACTTGGAGCTATATTTTTATTCGTCACATATTATAAGTTTTGCTTGGAGTGTCTTTGTGTGATGAGTATTTTCTTGTTTTCCTTTGTGTTTTAAGTCTTGAATCCTTTCTGGACACACCTTTTTGAGAGAGCCAAAAATTATGCTATGCTTGCTCCTATGCTTCACTTACATTTTTAGAGCCTTGGAATTGCTCTAGTGCTTCACTTATATCTTTTTGAGCATGGTGTGCTTTGTTATTTTTGAAGAAATTCTCTCATGCTTCACTTAGATATATTTGTGAGTTAGTAATTTTTTTAAGAAATTCTCTCTTGCTTCACTTAGATTATTTTGAGAGAAAGAAACATTATGCTCATGTTCTTCACTTAAATTTGTTTGAGCTTATTAAAAGCAAAATATGAAAATAGTCCCAAAGTGATAGATTTCCAAGGAGGATATAGTAAAAAATTTCATGAAGATCATTGGACAAAATAAACTTGGTTCTTAGTAATGGTTTTGAGATATGACGATGTGATATGTGAGTCATGTTGATGAGTGATTATGCTTTAGTAAGAATATTGGTGTTAAGGTCTGTGATTCCCTATGCAAGCACAAAAGTCAATAGTCATGCAATGAAATTACATCCTACTTGTGGTGCATTATTCGGTGTTACTTATGCTTAATTCTCTAGTACGGGAGTTTTTTTTCTTGGTTGGGCGCTTCTCAATCTTTTTGCTAGCCTTCATTTTGCACTAAGTATGATCACTACTTGTGCATCCAAAACCCTTTAAACCAGTTTTGTCATATGAGTCCACTATACCTACCTATATGCGGTATTTCCGTGTCGTTCTAAGCAAATTTGCATGTGCCATCTCTAACTTTCAAAAAATTTCTCTTTTGTGTGCTCGTACCGCTCGCGAGGCGGTGAGGGGTGGCCGATGTTTTCCATGCTAGATATGTTATTCTCACGATGAGTGTTTATTCACTTGTCATCGCACGAGAATATGGCAAAGATATTAGGGATGCCCAGTCCCGAAATGGAAAATGAATTTACTTTATGTTGCCAAATAATAAATTCCTTGGAAAGTGATGGTATGGAGGGCACCCGTGGATACGGTTAGCCATGGAAAGTGAAAGTATGGTGGAAAAAGGAATAAACTTTATTTTATGTTTGGGAACCGCCTATGATGTATCTATCATGGAAAGTATTGGGAACTCTAAGTTGTTTTCGTTGGTGGGAAAAGTATGCCTCCCAAAATGTTTTTATCTCTCAATTTTCGCTTTGATATCTGGCACCTCTACAAATCCCTACTTCCCTCTGCGAAGGGCCTTTCTTTTACTTTATGCAATTTTTATTTTTGAATTTGAGTCTCCATCTTCTCTTATAAAGCACCAACTAAGGGGCACTATGATCCTATTTGAGCATTGGGTGTAGCCAATATTCGAGTGTATTTCATGAATGGATCAATGATTGAGCATAATGGCCAGGGATAACTTGCTTTAGTGTTGATATTTTGAAAGACATGGTTTCTTGTTGATATGCTTGAGTATTAAAGTCTTCATGTCAAAACTAGAGTATTGCTTTGAACCATGTAAATGTCCAGATGTCCATGCTACAAAGAAAAGATTATGTGACGAACATGTTAGGAAGCATTCCACATCAAAAATTCTATTTTTATCATTTACCAACTCGAGGATGAGCAGGAATTAAGCTTGGGACGCTGATACGTCTCCAACGTATCTATTACTTTTTATTGTTCCATGCTATTATATTATCATTCTTGGATGTTTTACTATCATTTTATATCATTTTTTGGTACTAACCTATTGACATAGTGCCCAGTGCTAGTTGCTGTTTTCTGCTTGTTTTTTTAGATCGCAGGAAATCAATACCAAACGGAGTCCAAATGCAGCGAAACATGTTGTGGTTTTTTTTGGACCAGAAGAGACCATATGGGCCAAGAAAGTACCTGAGGGGTGCTCCGAGGGGAGAAAAACCCACCAGGGCATGCCCAGGTGGGTTGTGCCCACCTCGGTGGCCTCCCGCACCGCCTCTTCGCTCTATAAATACCCCAATATTCTAGAAACCATAGGGGAAGTCGACGAAAATCAATTCCAGCCGCCGCAAGTTCCAGAAACACCAGATCCAATCTAGAGACCATCACGGAGGGGTTCATCATGTCCATTGGTGCCTCTCCGACGATGCATGAGTAGTTCTTTGTAGACCTACGGGTCCGTAATTAGTAGCTAGATGGCTTCCTCTCTCTCTCTCTCTCTCTCTCTCTCTCTCTCTCTTGATTCTCAATACAATGATCTCTTGGAGATCCATATGATGTATCTCTTGGATATCCATATGATGTAAGTCTTCTTGCGGTGTGTTTGTTGGGATCCGATGAACTTTGAGTTTATGATCAGATCTATGTTTTTATCCATGAAAGTTATTTGAGTCTTCATTGATCTCTTATATGCATGATTGATTATAGCCTCGTAATTCTTGTCCGATATTTGGGTTTTGTTTGGCCAACTTGATCCATTTATCTTGCAATGGGAAGTGGTGCTTTGTGATAGGTTCGATCTTACGATGCTTGTTCCCAGTGACAGAAGGGGAAACGACACATATGTATCGTTGTTATTAAGGATAACAAGATGGGGTCTATTTCTACATAAACAAATCTTGTCTACATCATGTCATCGTTCTTATTGCATTACTCCATTTTTCCAAGAACTTAATACACTAGATGCATGCTGGATAGCGGTCAATGTGTGGAGTAATAGTAGTAGATGCAGGCAGGAGTTGGTCTACTAATCTTGGACGTGATGCCTATATAATGATCATTGCCTGTATATCATCATGATTATTTGAAGTTCTATCAATTACCCCACAATAATTGTTTTCCCACCGTTTACTATTTTTCTCGGGAGAAGCCACTAGTGAAACCTTCGGCCCCCGGGTCTCTTCTTTAATTATTTGCCTTTGCAATCTATTTTATTTTCTTTTATTTTAAGTTCTATTAAACCAAAAATACAAAAATACCTTGCTGCACTTTATTTTATTTGAGATCTATTTATCCTAGCTATTACAACTTTATCCCATCTCCGTGCCAATTTCTGGTGCAGTTACCCGAAAGGGATTGACAACCCCTTTAACACATTTGGTTGCGAGTATTTGTTATTTGTATGCACGGTCTGTTCATGTTGTGTTGCGTGGTTCTCCTACTGGTTCGATGACCTTGGTCTCATCACTGAGGGAAATACCTACCGTTGTTGTGCTGCATCATCCCTTCCTCTTTGGGGAAATACCGACGTAGTTGTAGCAGTCATCGGGCGTCAACGGTGGCCTCGATGGTGAGGTGCTCCTCCGAGATCTGGGGGTTGGCACGAATGGTAGCCATCGCGACCTCATCCGCACGTGCGACCGTGATTTGCTTCTCCGCCGCCAAATGCTCCTTGAGCTCCTGGCTATAGTGCATGCACCATGGCTTAGGGTGGCACTTATTTGGTGGAGGGGTCGGTAACTTGGGTGGAAGGTGTCGCGCTGGCGGTCGGAACATGTGGGATGTGGAAGGAGGAGGAGGATGGGGGTTAGGTGTGGATTACCTGCTTGGATAGACGAGTCCGGGCAGCGTGAAGGAGGGTCGCCGGCGAGGAGGCAGTGCTACAAGCAAGGAGTGAAGGTTTCAACTTGGAATGGAAGGCGAAAACAGGGGAAATGTGGCTTTTGGTAAGGGGGAGGGGGCGAGGAGGTAGATATTTCCGCGGAAGCCGAAAATTTTGAATTGGTTTAGCGAAAAAGCTGGCGCGCAAAATGTCATCAGACACGGTCCCTTATTCAGAACTGTGTACGATATGTGAACATCACAAACGATTCAAATAGCTTAACCCGTGTGTGATGAGTTTGAACGTCAAAAATTTTGGTTCGAATTTCCCTGGTTATAGTGGTCATCCACGTCATTGCATAATTTGGGTACACAAAGGAGACTACATCACACCCACACTTCTTAATTGAGCAAGTTCAGCAATCAAATAGAGCTAGCTTACCTAAACATTACTCTAACAAATTAAAGAACGGCGCTCTTAATTAAACAAAACAAAGAGTAATACTATGGCTGGTGCTCGTCGATTTCCGCCGCCTCCTCCATGTCCAGCTTGCGCCCAATGGTCTCTTGGGGAAGGGGATCCATGGCATCCATCGCACCATATTGGGCAAGCATCTCGCCATCCGTGTCCGCAATCTCTTTGGAAAAGACCGCCATGAGCTAGGCGTGGGCGGCCACGATCTAGGCTTGGACAGGCTGCATTGTGGCAAGGTATGCGATGGAGGAACGGACGGTTGCTCGAACGCTCTCGGTGATTGCCAACTCTTCGCCCGTGGGTTGCCGACTGTTGTCGGAGAAGCTTCGTTCGATTTGTGTGGTGACCACCATGAGCTGGGCGTGGGTGTCCTCGACATGGTCGTGGGCGGCCTCCAACAGGGCTAAGGTCGCCACTACGGAATGAACAGTTGTTGTGCCGCTCCCACTAGTTGCTATCTCCGAGGAGATGTTGCTGCCGCCACCTGAGAAGCAACATCGGCTGTTTGGGCTGCCTTGGCCGCCCAGACGCAGATTGCGGCCGCGCTCACAAAGCTTGTTAGCACACGCCTGGTGGCTGCGGTCGCGCTCTCGCTGGAGTGTGCCGCCGAAGTTGCCCTCACGAAGCGGGTCCACGTCCCCATCTTTCACCGATGATGATTGAATAGTGAAATGATATTTGGGGAGTGAGCTAGTGTGCTTGACATGCTAGCTGTGGACTGTAGCCGACGCACCTTCTCGCGTAAGCCGTATGCGTACTATACTCCGACGGTGCTCCAAGATATTTTGTGCTACCTCTCACATGGTTGGTGATAATAAACTATGTGTGATCACTTGATTTTTCGTCTTGATTTGAATTACATAATGGGGTCACAGCTGCAAAGGATGGTGTTTGAATTGCTAATCTGTAGTGAACATGCAATTATAGGTGTGTTGTAAAAAAATTGGAATTATTCAGGGTTCGTTTTTGGACATTTTTATACATTAACTTGGTTTTCTAGGCATTTCGGGTGCACAATTCAAAATTAAACTACATGCACATGCTCCGGTACACCAAAATGGGTTGTAAATTGATATATGTGTTTATGGGTTGATGCTTATGCCCCATTCAAGAAATGGGAATGAATTTCGAACACCACGGCACCGTGGCTCTCCGGCAAACGTTGAGGTGCTTGCTTTTGTAATTCTAGTAAATACAAAACTCGTCTGAAATTCATGAAACTTGGCATGCTATCATGGAACGGCATCAACATGCTGGGGTAAAAAATATTGTCCCATTTGGGGCAGGTTATGGTATAAACTTCTCACAAACTATAGCTTCTCACAAGAAGCCTCATGGTTCCATTAGGGAAACGTGTCACCTCTGTGGACAAAACGATATTCATCGCCTCTTCTTCCTTTCAAATTTTTCCTGGTGTCAACATAGAACAACTGGAGCGTCGTGTTAAATTTTTGATTTTTTTGGGGATCGGTTGGACATTATTATACGTTAAATGAGTTTTCTAGGTATTTATGTGCATAATTAAAAATTGAACTACATGCACATGCTCCAGTCCATAGAAATGGGTTGCAAAATCAAATGTTTGTCCTTGGTTGCAAGCTTAGGTCACATGCAAGAAATGAGAATGAACGTCAACCACCTTGACACTGTCGTTCGGCCGCTAACATTGAGATACATGGTTTTAAAATTCTAGTAAATAGAAAACTCGTCCGAAATTCATGAAACTTGATATGATATCATGGAACGACATCGTCATGTTGTGGTAAAAATATTTTCCCATTTGTGGTAGGTTAGGGTATAAGCTTCTCGCAAACCAGAGCTTCTCTCACAACAAGCCTGATGGTTTCGGTAGGGAACGTGCTACCTTGGGGGACGAAAGGATATCTGTTGCCTCTTCTTACTTTCAATTTTTTTCTCGTGTCAACATAGAACAACAGGAGTCTTGTGTGAAGTTTTGGGATTTTTTGGGGTTCGCTTGGACATTTTTATACATGAACTGAGTTTTCTATGCATTCATGTGCATAATTCAAATTTTAACTACATGCACATGCTCCAGTGCATATAAACAGGTTGAATAACAAAATGTGTGTCCTTGGTTGCAACCTTAGGTCCCATGCAAGAAATGTGAATGAATGTCTGTCACAGCCCTAGCTCAGCCCCTATTGCCTTTGCTTGATCTTCATGTCATCATGTTTATGATTCAAATGAATTTGAATTGGGGACGTTCAAACCCTAGCACTAGAAAGAATTCAAATATGTTTTAATAAAATATTTTCCAATGAACCTAAAATGCCCTTCGAAAATGTTCATCATTTTTGTCTTGGTCTAGAACCTCTGTCAAAAATGGTTCACATTTTTCTAGGTCACCTTGGGTCACTGAGTTAAATCATAAGCTATTTGCATTTGGGCATTTAAATTCTGTAAATTATTTTAAATGTCCAAATAATCATGAAATGAAATGAGGGCTGTTGGAAATATTCCAAATAGTGCCCACAAGTAATTTCATGATTTTTGGAAATGCCCTCGCATTTTTATTAATTCCAAAACTAACAGCAAAAATAGAAAACAGAAAAGAAAGGGAAGAGAGAGGCAACCTCACCTGGCTTACATGTGCAGCCCACCTGGTGGCCCACTTACCTGGCCCAGCCCACCTGGGTTCCCTGTCGCATTCCTCCTCACGCCAGTAGGTGAGGGCGCATGCCCTGCGCACGCAACCACACGCCCGAGCCACCTCCTGCCTGGTTGCCTGCGTCCCCAACGCCCTGGATGCCTTCCCGCATGCCATGCAGCCTCCATGACCGCCTCACACTCTCCCTGTGCTCCTTTCCCCTCCTCTGCTCTCTCCACGAGCGCAGCCGTCACCGCCGATCGTCGTTGCCGTGACCACAGCCAACGGCTCGCTTCCCCAGCCTGTCCACGAGCTTCGCCTTCGTCGCCTACATCTTCTGCACCGAGCCAAGCGACGCCGGAAGCCCTGAAACACCGCCATCGCCGTCTTCTTCAACCTCGGTCCGCCGAGATCGGTGGCGACCTGTGCCCGCTCCACTGCTTCCCCGAGCTCGCCGAGGCCACCGTTGCACTCGCCGTGAGCTTCTCCTTCGATCCCCTCTCTCCCCTTGCTCATTTGCGCCATGCAGTCGTCGTTTCCTTCGAGCCCAAGAGCTCTCCGCCTCCGACCATGTCACCGTCGCGGCCACTGCTGCTGCCACTTGCATCCAAGCGCATCATCGTACTCAGCATGCTCCCAAGAGCCGAGTGCACCCATCCGGTAGCCCTCCCGTGCACAATAACGCCGAACCCGAGCTTGCCCGAACTCCGGCCTCCGCCACGAGCTCGACTCCGATGAGCTCACTACACCCCAGCCTCCCACTTGCACTACCAGATGCGCGCGAGCTCCAGCTACGCGTAGCACCAATCCGCCGTCCAAATGATCGCATATGGGAGATTTCCGATGTGCTCCGCCGCATCTGTCCTCGCCGGTGATGAGCCGGACTAACTCCGGTGGGTTTGACACGGGTTTGACCCCCTCTAGGTCACTGACGCATGGTCCCAGGCCCATGTTTAATTAGTGTTAGGTTTAATTACCGTTAACTAACTTAGTTAACCAGTTGATCCACTGACATGTGGGCCACTCCCCCCGACACTTAGTTAGCATTAGTTTAGCACTAATTAACTTAGTTAATTAACTAAGTCACTGTACAGTGGGCCCACTGGTCAGGTTTGACCCGGACCGGCTCATGCTGACCTACTGACGTCACTCAGACGTCATGCTGATGCATTAATCATTTTCTGGATTTAAAATAATCCAGAAATTCCAAAAAATAGTATAAACTTCTAAAAATCATAGAAATTCAACCATAACTCCAAATGGAATAATTTATATATGAAAATGATCAGAAAAGTCCAATCTATCCATATATACCATTTTCATGCAAGATAGAACAACTTATGGCTATTGTTCAGGGCAAATCAAATGAATGACATTTAAATAACCACATGTGGAGTTTGAATTTGAACCTAGGGTTCAAACCAACTTCATTTAATGATGCGGAGCATCCGTCCATCATCCCCATGGACTCTATACCGGCACATCCAACCCCACGAGGCCCCATGATAAGAGCTAGAGCACGTGCTTTGGAAACCGAGGTGAGTTCCTTCCTACTTGACTTGCATATGGACACAAACGGAACATGGTTACTACCTCACCAAAATACGCTATGCCTCCTTAGATATGAAGAGGAACATCACCAAGAAGCTCAAGAGCATCACCAAGGAGAAGGAGGACCACCCCAAGGCCTTGCGAACCAAGACGAAGGACAACAACAGCAGCACAGGAGGTTCCAGGTGACCCTGTGCGCACGGGCCCCCGAGACCCTGTGCCCACGGAATACACATGAAGTTGGCGCTGGAGCACCCTGTGCGCACGGGGTTGTACCGTGCCCACGGGACCCCCGTGCCCACGGGCCCAACTTACCCCGTGCGCATGGGCCTCCCAGGATGGTCGGCTGAGATTGCGTTTTCGGCCCCTCTTCATCTCCCTCGACCCCAAGGCTATATATTCCGTACCAAGGACCATGTTTAGGGTTATCAAAGTATTAGATGAGATATTTGTGATCTTTGCTCCTTCAACTTCCCTCTTGGTGGATCAAGACCCCCTAGGGAAGAATCCTTGTGGATTTCAAGACCTCCATAAGGAGAAGACTATCTTCAAGCCCCCATCTCCTTTGGATTTGGGATCAACTTTGCCATTGTATCTTTCCTTTGATTGTGTTTGTGACTTTTGGATCTTGTGGTGTTATTCTAGTGGATGTGTAACCGGGAATTGTTGGAGGGATTTCCTCCTTGTGTTCTTGTTGTTTCTCTCCTTTTCCCCCTCCAAGTGTGAAAAGATCCCTCTTAGGGTTCTACCCTACATCATCTTGGTATCATGAGCCATGTTGATTCACATCTTGGAGTCCCTACCTTCCACTTTCTAGCTTGATTTTGTTGTTTTTCATCCTAATCCGAAAATCCCCACCAAAAATAGCCCCAAAAAGTTTCTTGCAATTTGTTTGATCTTGTGAGATTTGGTTGTTTTGATCCACGATTTTGGTGTTTGGCAAGCGGATCTACCCTTCCATCTTCGTCCCCACCCTTCCATCATTCGAATTTGGCCAAAAACTTTGGAATTACCACGGGATCGGAGCAGTTCGTCCGCTCACAGAGGACCCCGTGCACATAGGCCATCGGGACCCTGTGCACACGGGCCTCACTTACCCCGTTCGCACGGACTATCCAGGGAATTTCAGCCATTTTTTGTTTTGCATCATTTTATTTCCCCACCACCCCTTGTGTTCTTCCGCACCATTCCACGTGTTTGTTTAGGTTTTGGGTCGCGGTTTCTCTCGTGTCCTAAGGTGTTTCGGCTACTTAGGCGCGAGTTGGTATCATCATCATCGCCACCAATCGACTCAGACAACACATCGGCTTCGACAACATCATCTTCATCACTACCGTAAGCAAGGACGGTAACCTCGACAACGCCTTTGTGCTCCCTTGCCATTAACTTGATAGCTTCGAGCCCTTTTGCGTAGCTTACCCATAGAGACTAGCTTGTTGAGTATTGCCGGGCCATGCCTTAGTGCACCATTAGTGTTCCATCCCTCCCGTGTATTTACTACTTGTTACCTCATTGTGTGGCTTGTATATCAAGCATCGTGGCATAGTTCAAAAAAAAGAAAAAGCTTTTAAGCAAAAGAGAAGAGAAGCAAAGAGCTTATAAACAATAGCATCGAGCCTCCTAGCTTACGTGCATCATCTTGGTCATCACATAGATAAGCATACTTGGGATAGTGAGACGAGTGATTTCTCTATTAGGTTGGTGCACTAGCGTATCTAGCCCATTGGTGCAATCAAGCTAGCGTCTCTCTAGTATCCGTATGACAAGAGCTTTTCCCGTGGTTTGACATCTTCGAGCTCACCCCTTGGTTGTGCGGATCCCATTTATCTTCCGTGTGTGTGTTCCTCGTGTTATCTTTGGAGGTTGATCTATTTGTCTTGCTTGCCATTTGTGAATCTTCTCAACTTTATCAACATCTTGACTAACATTTGCTTGAATTATTTGTGCCTTTTCCTAACCGAGCTCCTCCATAGACCATTTACTTGTAGGTGTGAGAAACAATACCCGGTACCAATTCCCCTATTATAACATCACGTGGGATCGTACTTGTTACATCCACAATCTTCGGCAAAGGTAACTTTGGTTTTGTTCTCTCATTTTCCTACTCACCACCACTTTTATATGATGGATAGGCCAAGTTCTTCTACCAACCCACTCTTCATCGAGCAAGATGATGACATGTCATCATTCGTCACCAAGAGCCACCTCTTTGGTGCACAAAGAGCGCTACATCAAGAGCAACAAGCAATGAACGACCGCATCGACAACCTCGCCACCGACTTGCGACTCTCCGAGCAACGTACACGGGACTACTTCGACAACAAGCTCGACGCGCACAAGCAAGAGAACGATGCAAGAATGGACGAGATCCGCACTTTTTTGGTGAACCGGCCTCCTTCAACTTCTTCATACTCAAGATGGAGCCACTCAAGTCGACACTCTGACGACACCTTCTCCGGCTCAAGTACACCGTCATCGAACACTCTTCGACGAGCCACACGTCAAGACCGTAATGCATCTCGCAACCCGCTACACGACAAGCATTCATAAGAGCACGTCGATGAGCAAGTACCTCATCCTCACTCAAACCAAGTCGCATTTGCTCAAGCTCAAGAACGGCAACGACTATGGCGCCAAGAGGAAGAACGAGTGCGTCTACACCAAGAGGAACAAGACGCCGAGGCTCAATGTATTCAACAACAACAACGGGAAGCGCAAGCTCTTGAGGCGCAACGTGCCCTTCAAGAATAAAGTCGAGCCATCGCAAACCGCAATCGCGAACGGCGCAATCAAGAGGAAGCCCTTCGAGAAGAAATCCAAGAGAGGAACTACCAACCACAAGTGCACCGTCAAGTTCCTCAAGCTCCTCCTCAAGCTCGTCAAGCTCCACCTCAACCTCAAGTTCAACAAGAGCAAGTTGATCATGGACTTCCTCCATGCCAAGAGCAATATGAGGATGATTACCCTCCACGTCAAGGGCGTCATCATCACCATCACCAACAACACAATGAAGAGCAACACTATGGCAAGCTAAAATTCACCATGCCCAAGTTCAATGGAAGCAATGATCCCGAAGAATACCTCTCATGGGCATTGAAGGTCGACAAAATCTTTCGTTTGCACAACTATGAGGAAGTGAAGAAGATCGCTATGGCATCACTTGAGTTCCAAGACTATGTGCTCATATGGTGGGAACAAATCCTTGAGCGCCGAGAAGCAAGAGGTGAACCTCCAATCACCACTTGGGCTCAAATGAAGGAAGTCATGCGAGCACGTTTTGTGCCCATCTACTACAACTGCGATCTCTTCAAGAAACTCCAACTCCTCAAGCAAGGAACAAAGAGTGTTGAAGAATACTACAAGGAAATGGAGATAGCCATGATTCGAGCCAATGTCAAGGAAGATGATGAGCAAACAATGGCACGTTTCTTGAATGGACTCAATCATCCCATCAAGAAGATTGCCGACTTCCAACCCTACTCCAACCTCACTGAGCTCGTGCATCAAGCGACCAAGGCGGAACGTCAAGTGCAAGATGACTTCAAGTACGCCAAGTACTCATCCAAGACCTACGACTTCTCCAACATCCAAGATTCAACAACTCCTCCAACATCTACATCAACCAAGCCTTCTCCAAGCAACGACGACAAGCCAAGTTACAAGAAAACTTCGTCAAGTTCAAGTCGTCTTCCTCCTACTACAAGCAACTTCAAGCCGCATGCTTCTTCCTCTAATCCGACCGATGAGACCGTCAAGACGAGTTCCTTCAAGTGTTTCACTTGCGGTGGCCGAGGCCACAAGTCCTATGAGTGCACAAACAAGCGCACCATGATCCTCAACGACGATGGCACCTACGACTCAATGAGTGAAGATGAAATGGAAAGCCCTTGAGCAAGTGGCCATGCACCGGCGCGTGAACAAGGATGAAGATGATCGAGTCTTTTGTGATGAGGATTCGAGCCCCGCTCTCGTTGTCTCCAAGGTCTTGACTCTTCAACATCAACAAGAAGGAGACCAATGATGCCATATCTTCCACACTAAGGCCGGCATCAATGGAAGATCTGTCAAGGTCATCATCAATGGAGGTAGTTGCCACAACTTGGCAAGTGAAGAACTATGCTCCAAACTTCAATTGGTCAAGAGGAAGCACCTGCACCCCTACAAGGTTCAATGGCTAAGTGACTCCGGCACTATACGAGTTGAGCATACGGTCCAAGTCTCCTTAAATTGGTGCATATGAGGACACTTTGGAGTTTGATGTGGTCCCAATGACCGTTTGCCACCTCCTTCTTGGTCGACCATGGCAATTAGACCGTGGTGTCATCCACAACGGGCGTACCAATCACTATAGCTTCAAGATGAAAGGGAAGGAATATGTGCTATGACCTATGCCTCCTAGTCAAGTGATAGCCAACAAGCAAGCCACCCATCATGGAGAGAAGAGTGAGAAAGTGATCCACCCAAATGTGAGTGAGAGCCGAAAGCCAAACTTGAGCGCCTCTTCTCCTAGAGAGAAAAACCTCATACTATTTGCCACAAAAAGTGAGATGGGAGAAGTGTGTGAGAACCCATTGAGTGTTATGCACTTTGTTCTTGTGTGCAAGGATGGAGAACCAAAAACTAACACCCCTCACGAGCTACCTTTAGTGTTTCAATCTCTTTTGCAGGAATTTCAAGATGTTTTCCCCGATGAGCTACCTCCGAGTCTACCTCCTCTTCGAGGCATTGAGCATCGAATTGACCTCATCCCCGGAGCGCTACTTCCAAACAAAGCTCCATACCATGTCAACCTCGAAGAAACTAAGGAGATCCAACGACAAGTACAACAACTCATCGACAACGGTCATGTACGTGAAAGCTTGAGTCCTTGTGCTGTTCCCGTTATACTTGTGCCTAAGCAAGATGGAAGTTTCCGCATGTGTTCCGATTGTAGACCTATAAATGCTATTACCATTCGCTACAGGCATCCCATTCCTCGCTTAGATGATATGCTGGATGAACTTAGTGGAGCCGCCTTTTTCTCAAAAATTGATCTTAAAAGTGGCTATTATCAAATCCGCATACAAGAGGGTGATGAATGGAAAACTGCTTTCAAAACCAAATTTGGCTTATATGAGTGGTTAGTTATGCCTATGGGTTTATCGGAGGCTCCCGGTACTTTCATGCGTCTGATGCATTTTGTGCTTCGACCTTATATTGGAGTCTTTGTTGTGGTTTACTTTGATGATATTCTTGTGTTTAGCATATCCATGAAAGAGCATCTTAATCATGTTAGGGCTGTTTTGCAAACCCTTCGCAAGGAACGTCTTTATGCCAACTTAAAAAAATGCACGTTTGGTGTTGACAAGCTTGTTTTCTTGGGTTTTGTTGTCTCTTCCGAGGGTGTCCACGTTGATGAATCTAAAACTGAAGCAATTAAAACTTGGCCCCAACCCACAATTTGCAACAAGTGCGTAGTTTTCTTGGTCTTGCGGGTTTTTATCGTTGCTTTGTGAAAGACTTTAGCACTATTGCTGCTCCTTTGCATGCTTTTAGTAAGAAGAATGCTCCCTTTTGTTTGGGGATCTTTGTAATCCACCGCTTTTGATGAGCTCAAGTCTTTGCTTACTCATGCACTGATTCTTGCTTTGCCCAACTTTGGGAAAACTTTTGAGGTTCATTGTGATGCTAGTGGTACTGGAATTGGCGGAGTTTTGATGCAAGAAAAACGAGCAATTGCATATTTTAGTGAAAAACTCTCTGGCGCTCAACTTAACTATCCCATATATGACAAAGAATTGTATGCTTTAGTGCGTGTGCTACATCTTTGGGAACATTATCTTAGACCTCATGAGTTTGTCATACATACCGATCATGAAACGCTTAAGTACCTAAAAGGTCAAACTAAGTTGAACAAGCGTCATGCCAAATGGAGTGAATTTATTGAATATTTCCCCTATGTGATCAAGTACATTAAGGGTAAGGAAAATGTAGTTGCGGATGCACTTTCAGGCATATGCACGCTTGTCACTAAACTTGAGTTGAATGTTATTGGCTTTGAGAACATAAAAGACTTGTATGCTAATGATCCACCTTTTTCTACTCATTATGCTAAATGTTTGACGCATACATCTTGGAACAATATTACATCAAGGATGGTTATCTTATGAGAGCTAAAAAACTATGCATTCCCGAGTCTTCTCTTCGTTTGCTCCTTTTGCAAGAGGCTCATGGAGGCGGACTCATGGGACACTTTGGACGCAACAAGACATTCGCCATGCTCTCCAAGAACTACTTTTGGCCCAAGATGTTCCGCGACGTCTCACGCTTCACCACCCGATGCTCGACATGTCGCAAAGCTAAGTCTAAAGCTCAATCCGATGGTCTTTACATGCCTCTTCCTATTCCTTATCAACCTTGGGAAGACATTAGCATTGATTTTGTACTTGGTTTGCCTAGAACTCAAAATGGAAAGGTTTCTGTGTTTGTTGTTGTGGACCGATTTTCTAAGATGGCACATTTCATTCATTGCAACAAGATAGACGATGCTTCACACGTTGCAAATCTCTTTTGTAGGGAAATCTTGCGCCTCCATGGAGTACCCAAGACAATCGTCTCCAACCGCGACATCAAGTTCTTGTGTTACTTTTGGAAGACGCTATGCACCAAGATCGGAATCAAGCTCTTGTTCTCATCCGCATACCATCCTCAAACCAACGGCCAAACGGAGGTGACTCACTGGACACTCTCCACTCTACTCCGCGTGTTGATCAAGAAGAACATCAAGGAGTGGGAGGCGTGTCTACTGGTACGTCTCCAACGTATCTATAATTTATGAAGCATTCATGCTATTTTATTATATATTTTGAATGATAATGGGCTTTATTATACACTTTTATATTACTTTTGGGACTAACCTATTAACCGGAGGCCCAGCCCATATTGCTGTTTTATTGCCTGTTTCAGTATTTCGAAGAAAAGGAATATCAAACGGAGTCCAAATGGAATGAAACCTTTGGCAATGTGTTTTTTTGGAAGATTATCATCTTGGAGACTTGGAGTTCACGTCAGAAGATACTCGAGGAGCCCAGGAGATAGGGGGGCGCCCCCCTACTGGGCGCGCCCCCCTGTCTCGTGGACCCCTCGAGCACCCCCCGACTGACTTCTTTCGCCTATATAAGTCCACGTACCCTAAAAACATCAATAATCAAGATAGATCAGGAGTTCCGCCACCGCAAGCCTCTGTAGCCACCAAAAACCTCTCGGGAGCCCGTTCCGGCACCCTGCCGGAGGGGGATCCCTCACGGTGGCCATCTTCATCATCCCGGCGCTATCCATGACAAGTTGGGAGTAGTTCACCCTCGGGGCTGAGGGTATGTACCAGTAGCTATGTGTTTGATCTCTCTCTCTCTCGTGTTCTCTCTATGGCACGATCTTGATGTATCGCGAGCTTTGCTATTATAGTTGGATCTTATGATGTTTCTCCCCCTCTACTCTCTTGTGATGAATTGAGTTTCCCTCTTGAAGTTATCTTATCGGATTGAGTCTTTGATTTGAGAACACTTGATGTATGTGTTGCCGTGTTTATCTGTGGTGACAATGGGATATCACGTGCCACTTGATGTATGTTTTGGTGACCAACTTGCGGGTTCCGCCCATGAACCTATGCATAGGGGTTGGCACACGTTTTCTTGATTCTCCGGTAGAAACTTTGGGGCACTCTTTGAAGTACTTTGTGTTGGTTGGATGAATCTGAGATTGTGTGATGCATATCGTATAATCATGCCCACGGATACTTGAGGTGACAATGGAGTATCTAGGTGACATTAGGGTTTTGGTTGATTTGTGTCTTAAGGTCTTATTCTAGTACGAACTCTTTAATAGATCGATCCGAAAGAATAACTTTGAGGTGGTTTCGTACCCTACCATAATCTCTATGTTTGTTCTCCGTTATTAGTGGCTTTGGAGTGACTCTTTGTTGCATGTTGAGGGCTTGTTATATGATCTATCTATGTTATCATTGTTTAGAGAACTTGCACTAGTGAAAGTATGAACCCTAGGCCTTGTTTCCTATCATTGCAATACCGTTTACGCTCACTTTTACCACTTGTTACCTTGCTGTTTTTATAATTTCAGATTACAAATACCTTTATCAACCATCCATATTGCACTTGTATAACCATCTTTTCGCCGAACTAGTGCACCTATACAATTTAGCATTGTATTGGGTGTGTTGGGGACACAAGAGACTCTTTGCTATTTGGTTGTAGGGTTGTTTGAGAGAGACCATCTTCATCCTACGCCTCCCACGGATTGATAAACCTTAGGTCATCCACTTGAGGGAAATTTTCTACTGTCCTACAAACCTGTGCACTTGCAGGCCCAAAACGTCTACAAGAAGAAGGTTGTGTAGTAGACATCAAGCTCTTTTCTGGCGCCGTTGCCGGGGAGGTGAGTGCTTGAAGGTATATCTTTAGATATTGCAATTGAATCTTTTTGTTTCTTGTTTTATCACTAGTTTAGTTTATAATAGAAAACTACAAAAAATGGAGTTAAGTTTGTCTCATACGCTTCGCCTTTTTAATATCTTTCGTGAGTATGATTAAAAGGAAAATTGTGCTCAAGTGCTAGAAGAAGAATGCATTAGAATGTTTGGTACTAAATCATTGAATGATGAGCATGATTGCAATGTTGTTAGTATAAACTCCTTGAACACCCATGTATTAATGATGACTGCTCTGGTCATGATGAAAATATCTCTTATGAGCATGTCAACTTATGTGGAGTGCATGTTTGCATGAACACACCAAATAGAGAAGATATTTATTGCAATAGGCATAAGCATTTATAAACTAACTGGTTGCAAGAAAGGCTAGATGTGAGTGCTGAAAAATTAAAATTCCTTTGCCGTACTTGTGAACTTTGCAATGAACGTGGTCATTTACATCTCCAATGCAAATTGTTTCATGACCGAATCGTGTCCAAAAATTATGATGATTTGATTTACCTTGCACATTATAATGAACTTAGTTTGCTTTTGAGTTATGAAGAATTGAAATGCTTAACTAAGGATCTTCCAGATTTTGCCCTTAAGAAATTCCTTGATATTGATCTAGAGAAAATTTATATGTTTTGTGCGGAGAATTGCATTGAAAATCCTTATATTGCCAATTACCTAAAGAAAAGAAAGCAAATAGAAGATGATGAGAATACTAATGAACGGGAAGAGACTTCCCAATATCCTCCTATTATTTCTTATGATGAATCAGGTAATAAGGAGGAGCTTTGTATTCAACCAATCTCGTCAATAAGGAGCTCAAAGAGGAAGGTTGAACCCACACATAATGTGAAGAAGAAAAGGAAAAGAAGGGGCACCAAAGGTAAAAATGTATCCCTTCCAAATGATGTTGCTCCTACTACTTGTGATGATGATAATTGCTATACTATCGGTGCTATCCATACTATTAATGATGAGAGTGATTATGCTTATGATATGAAAAGGCCCAAGCTTGGGGAAGCTATGCTTGATGAGAATGACATATTTGAGAATATATTTGCTGAAATTAATGTTTGTCCCAAGCTTGGGGATGCTACATTTAGTGAAGATGATATTTTTAGCATCCCAAGTTTTGATATGCAAAGTTGTTATGATGATAGCATGCCTCCTACCTATGATGATTATATTGATGAAAGTGGGTTCAGAAGAGTGTCAACTTTAGGAAGTAGTGATCCCACTATTTTGGAGGATGTTGAATTTTATTGTGATGAATATGAAAGTGGATTTGGAAGAGTGTCAACTTTATTTAGTGATTCCACTATCTTGGGAGAGGTTTCAATCAATTATGATGAGAACGAAGTTGCTACTTATGATGATTATTGTGATGAAACTTATGCTATAAAAAGTAGTGATGATTATATTTATAAAACTTGTCATGATTGTGATTATCCTTTTTCTGAACATTACTCTTTTAATGTGGAAACAATTTATAGTGTTCAAGTCTCTTATGATACTCCCACTATTGCGAATGAGAAGAATTTTGCTTATGTGGAGAGTAGTAAATTTTCTATGCTTGTAGATCATGAAAAGAATGCTTTAGGTGCTGGTTATATTGTTGAATTCATTCATGATGCTACTGAAAATTATTATGAGGGAGGAACATATGCTTGTAGGAATTGCAATAATGTCAAGTTTCCTCCCTATGTGCTTAAAATTTTGAAGCTATGCTTGTTTTGCCTTCCTATGCTAGTTGATTATTGTTCCCATAAGTTGTTTGCTCACAAAATCCCCATGCATAGGAAGTGGGTTATACTTCAATGTGCTAGTCATATGCTTCATGATGCTCCCATTATGTTTCAATTCTTATCTTTATGTGAGCATCATTGAAACCATCATGCCTAGCTAGAAAGGCATTAAAGAAAAGCGCTTGTTGGGAGACAACCCAATATTTATACTTACTGTTTTTATGTGTTCACATGATTATTCTACTGTAGTAATCATGTTTTATAGCTTTTGTTTCAATAAAGTGCCAAGTAGAACCTTTGGGAAGACTTGGGTGAAGTTTATGTGATCTTGCTGTGAAAAACAGAAACTTTAGCGCTCACGAGAATAGCTTCCATTTTTTACTGGAGAGTGATTTTAGGTTGATTCTTTTTGAAGATGATTAATAGACAAATTCCTCAGGTCCAGCAGTTTATTTAATAATTTTTTGGTTTCCATAAGTATACGTTTGATACAGATTACTACAGACTGTTCTGTTTTTGACAGATTCTGTTTTCATTGTGTTGTTTGTTTATTTTGATGAATCTATGAGTAGTATCGGAGGGTATGAACCATAGAGAAGTTATAATACAGTAGATATTACACCAATATGAATTTAGAATGATTTCATTACATTACCTAAGAGGTGGTTTTATTTTCTTATACTAACGGAGCTTACGAGTTTGGTTGAAGTTTTCAAGTTTTGGGTAAAGATTCGATGGACTATGGAATAAGGAGTGGCAAGAGCCTAAGCCTGGGGAAGACCGAGGCACCCCAAGGTAATATTCAGGGACAACCAAGAGACTAAGCTTGGGGATGCCCCGGAAGGCATCCCCTCTTTCATCTTCGTTCATCGGTAACTTCACTTGGAGCTATATTTTTATTCACCACATGATATGTGTTTTGCTTGGAGCATCATTTTATTTTGTTAGCGTTTGCTTGCTGTTTTTTTTAGATTAATGTTTTGCATCTATATTTTCAATAAAAATGTCAAGGATAGCCTTTGCCATGCTTATTTTGCTAGTATACATGTTGCTGTTTGAAAACAGAAAGTTTACCGCTGTTGCAAAAATTCCCTAGAAAATTCAGAGAATGGTATAATGTTTAAATTTATGTGCATAATTCAAATTTGAACTACAGGCACATGCTCTAATGCATATAAATTGGTGGAAAAATTCAAATTTGTGTCCTTGGTTGCATGCTTAGGTCCCATGCAAGAAATGGGAATGAATGTCAAGCACCCTGCCACCGTCACTCTGCCGCAAACATTGAGATACCTGGTTTTTAAATTCTAGTAAATCCAAAACTCGTCTGAAATTCATGAAATTTGGCATGGTATCATGGAGCGGCATCAACATGCCATGGTAAAAGTTTTGTCCCATTTGGGGCAGGTTTGGGTATAAGCTTCTCACAACAAGCCTGATGGTTTCGGTAGGGAACGTGCCACCTTTGGGATGAAACGATATTCGTTGCCTCTTATTGCCTTTAAAAAATTTCTCGTGTCAACATAGAACAACAGGAGAGTTGTGTCAAATTTTGAAATTTTTCGGGGTTCGTTTGGACATTTTCTACATTAACTGGGTTTTCTAGGCTTTTATGTGCATAATTCAAATTTGAACTACATGTACATTGATGCGGAGCATCCCAAGGTCATCCCCATGGACCTATGTACACCGCTGATACATCCATTTTGCATCATGCTTTTATATCAATATTTATTGCATTATGGGCTGTTATTACACATTATGTCTCAATACTTATGGCTATTCTCTCTTATTTTACAAGGTTTACCATGAAAAGGGGGAATGCCGGCAGCTGGAATTCTGGCTGGAAAAGGAGCAAATATTGGAAACCTATTCTGCATAGCTCCAAAAATCCTGAAACTCCATTGAAGTTATTTTTGGAATTAATAAGAATTATTGAGCGAAGGAAACACCAGAGGGGGCCTACACCCTAGCCAGGAGGGTGGGGGCGCGCCCACCCCTACTGGGCGCGCCCCCTGTCTCCTGGGCCCCTGGTGGCCCTCCGGTGCCCATCTTCTGCTATATGAAGGATTTTACCCTGGAAAAAATCATAAGCAAGCTTATGGGACGAAACTCCGCCACCACGAGGCGGAACCTTGGCGGAACCAATCTAGGGCTCCGACGGAGCTATTTTGCCGGGGAAACTTCCCTTCGGGAGGGGGAAATCATCACCATCGTCATCACCAACGATCCTCTCATCGGGAGGGGGTCAACCTCCATCAAAATCTTCACCAGCACCATCTCCTCTCAAAACCCTAGTTCATCTCTTGTATCCAATCTTGTATCAAAACCACAAATTGGTACCTGTGGGTTGCTAGTAGTGTTGATTACTCCTTGTAGTTGATGCTAATTGGTTTACTTGGTGGAAGATCATATGATCAGATCCTTAATGCATATTAATACTCCTCTGATTATGAACATGAATATGCTTTGTGAGTAGTTACTTTTGTTCCTGAGGACATTGGTGAAGTCTTTCTATTAGTAGTCATGTGAATTTGGTATTCGTTCGATATTTTGATGATATGTATGTTGTCTCTCCTCTAGTGGTGTTATGTGAACATCGACTACATGACACGTCACCATTATCTGGGCCTAGAGGAAGGCATTAGGAAGTAATAAGTAGATGATGGGTTGCTAGAGTGACAGAAGCTTAAACCCTAGTTTATGTGTTGCTTTGTAAGGGGCTGATTTGGATCCATATGTCTAATGTTGTAGTTAGGTTTCCCTTAATACTTCTTTTGTAGTTGCAGATGCTTGCAATAGGGGTTAATCATAAGTGGGATGCTTGTCCAAGTAAGGGCAGCACCCAACACCGGTCCACCCACATATAAAACTATCAAAGTACCGAACGTGAATCATATGAGCGTGATGAAAACTAGCCTGAAGATAATTCCCGTGTGTCCTCGGGAGCGCTTTTCTCATTATAAGAAATTGTCTAGGCTTGTCCTTTGCTACAAAAAGGATTGGGCCAGCTTGTTGCACTTTATTTACTTTCATTGCTTGTTACCCGTTACAAATTATCTTATCACAAAACTATCTGTTACCTACAATTTCAGTGCTTGCAAAGAAAACCTTACTGAAAACCGCTTGTCATTTCCTTCTGCTCCTCATTGGGTTTGACACTCTTACTTATCGGAAGGACTACGATAGATCCCCTATACTTGTGGGTCATCAAGACTCTTTTGTGGCGCCATTGCCGGGGAGTGAAGCGCGTTTGGTGAGTGGAACTTGGTAAGGAAACATTTATATAGTGTGCTGAAATTTTCTGTCACTTGTTAATATGGAAACTAATCCTTTGAGGGGCTTGTTCGGAGTATCTTCACCCCGACCAGTAGAGCAAAGAGTTGCTCCTCAACCTACTGAACCTACTGAAAATATTTACTTTGAGATTCCTTCGGGTATGATAGAGAAACTGCTAGCTAATCCCTTTGCAGGAGATGGAACATTGCATCCTGATTTACACCTTATCTTTGTGGATGAAGTTTGTGGATTATTTAAGCTTGCAGGTATTCCCGATGATGTTGTCGAAAGGAAGGTCTTCCCTTTATGTTTGAAGGGGGATTCATTGACATGGTATAGGCTATGTGATGATACGGGATCTTGGAATTATAAACGATTGAAGTTGGAATTTCACCACAAGTTCTATCCTATGCATCTTGTTCATCGTGATCATAATTACATATATAATTTCTAGCCTCGCGAAGGAGAAAGCATCGCTCAAGCTTGGGGGAGGCTTAAGTCAATGTTATATTCATGCCCCAATCATGAGCTCTCAAGAGAAATGATTATTCAAAACTTTTATGCTTGGCTTTCTCTCAATGATCGCACCATGCTTGCTACTTCCTGTGCTGGTTCTTATATGTTGAAGACTACTGAATTCAAGTGGGATTTATTGGAAAGAATTAAACGGAACTATGAAGATTGGGGTTCTGACGTTGGTAAGGAGTCAGGTATAACACCTAAGTTTGATTGTGTTAAATCTTTTATGGATAACGATGCTTTTCGTGGATTTAGCGCTAAATATGGACTTGACTCTGAGATAGTAGCTGCTTTTTGTGAATCTTTTGCTACTCGTGTTGATCTCCCTAAGGAGAAGTGGTTTAAATATACTCCTCCCCTTGAAGTAAAAGTAGTTTCACCTATTACAGTTGAAGAAAAGACTATCACTTATGATGATCCTATTGTTCCTACTACTTATGTTGAGAAACCTCCTTTTCCTGTTAGGATAAAGGATCATGCTAAAAATTCAATTGTTGTTCGGAAGAGTAATACTAGAACTTATACACCCCCTGAGAAAATCAAAGTTGAACCTAGTATTGCTATGGTTAAAGATCTCTTAGATGATAATTTAGATGGGCATGTTATTTATTTCTATGGTGAGACTGCTAATATCACCAGAACAGATGCTAAGATACATAGACCTGTTGTAGGCATGCCTGTTATTTCTGTTAAAATAGGAGATCATTGTTATCATGGCTTATGTGGTATGGGTGCTAGTGCTAGTGCAATACCCTATGACTTAAAAGAAATTATGCATGATATTGCACCTGCTGAAATAGAAGGTATTGATGTTACTATTAAGCTTGCCAATAGGGACACTATTAAGCCAGTAGGGATTGTTAGAGATGTTGAAGTCTTGTGTGGGAAAGTTAAATACCCTGCTAATTTTCTTGTTCTTGGTTCCCCACAAGATGACTTTTGTCCCATTATTTTTGGTAGACCCTTTTTGAATATTGTTAATGCTAGGATTGATTGCGAAAAGGATGTTGTTTCAATTGGCTTAGGGGATATGTCTCATGAGTTTAATATTGCTAAGTTTCGTAGACAGCCCCGTAATAAAGAATCACCTAGTAAGGGTGAGATTATTGGTCTTGCTTCTATTGCCGTTCCTCCTACTGATCCGTTAGAACAATATTTGCTTGACCATGAAAATGATATGTTTATGAATGAAAGAAGAGAAATAGATGAAGTGTTCCTTCAACAGGGTCCTATTCTAAAACACAACTTGCCTATTGAAATCCTAGGGGATCCCCCTCCACCCAAGGGTGATCCCGTGTTTGAGCTCAAACCATTACCTGATAATCTTAAGTATGCTTATCTTGAGTAAAAGAAAATATATCCTGTTATTATTAGTGATAACCTTTTAGAGCAAGAAGAAGAAATATTATTGAAAACTCTGAAGAAGCACCGCGCTGCTATTGGATATACTCTGGATGATCTTAAGGGCATTAGACCCACTATTTGCCAACACAAAATTAAAGTGGAGAAAGATGCCAAACCAGTTAGAGACCCTCAACGACGATTGAATCCTAAGATGAAAGAAGTGGTAAGAAAGGAGATACTAAAGCTCCTTGAGGCAGGTATAATTTATCCCGTTGCTGATAGTGATTGGGTAAGTCATGTCCATTGCGTTCCTAAAATGGGAGGTACTACTGTTATTCCTAATGATAAAGATGAATTGATCCCGCAAAGAATTATCACAGGTTATAGGATGGTAATTGATTTCTGTAAATTAAATAAAGCTACTAAGAAAGATCATTACCCTTTACCTTTTATTGATCAAATGCTAGAAAGACTATCCAAGCATACACATTTTTGCTTTCTAGATGGTTATTCTGGTTTCTCTCAAATACCTGTGTCAGCGGAGGATCAATCAAAAACTACTTTTACTTGCCCTTTCAGTACTTTTGCTTATAGACCTATGCCTTTTGGTTTATGTAATGCACCTTCTACCTTTCAAAGATGCATGATGGCTATATTCTCTGACTTTTGTGAAAAGATTTGTGAGGTATTCATGGATGATTTCTTCGTTTACGAATCCTCTTTTGATGATTGCTTGAGCAACCTTGATCGAGTTTTGCAGAGATGCGAAGACACTATTTTCGTCTTGAATTGGGAAAAGTGCCACTTTATGGTTAATGAAGGCATTGTCTTGGGGCATAAGATTTCCGAGAGAGGTATTGAAGTTGATAAAGCTAAAGTTGATGCTATTGAAAAGATGCCATGTCCCAAGGACATAAAGAGTATAAGAAGCTTCCTTGGTCATGCCGGTTTTTATAGGAACTTCATTAAGGACTTCTCTAAAATCTCTAGGCCTCTGACTAATTTATTGCAAAAAGATATTCCTTTTATCTTTGATGATGATTGTGTAGAAGCATTTGAAATACTTAAGAAAGCTTTGATCACCGCACCTAATGTTCAGCCACTTGATTGGAATTTACCCTTTGAAATTATGTGTGATGCTAGTGAGTACGCTGTAGGTGCTGTTCTAGGGCAAAGAGTTGATAAGAAATTGAATGTTATCCAATATGCTAGTAAAACTCTTGATACTGCCCAGAGAAATTATGCTACTACTGAAAAAGAGTTCTTAGCAGTTGTGTTTGCATGTGATAAGTTCAGACCTTATATTGTTGATTCTAAAGTTAGTATTCACACTGATCATGCTGCTATTAAATATCTTATGGAAAAGAAAGATGCTAAACCTAGACTTATTAGATGGGTTCTCTTGCTCCAAGAAATTGATTTGCATATTATTGATAGAAAGGGAGCTAAGAACCCCGTTGCAGACAACTTGTCTAGGTTAGAGAATGTTCTTGATGACCCACTACCTATTGATGATAGCTTCCCTGATGAACAATTAGCGGTCATTAATGCTTTTCGTACTGCTCCTTGGTATGCTGATTATGCTAATTACATTGTTGCTAAATTTATACCACCTAGTTTCACATACTAGCAATAGAAAAAGTTCTTTTATGATTTAAGACATTACTTCTGGGATGATCCACACCTTTATAAAGAAGGAGTAGATGGTGTTATTAGACGTTGTGTACCTGACCATGAACAGGAATAGATCCTACGCAAGTGTCACTCCAAATCATATGGAGGACACCACACTAGAGATAGAACTGCACATAAGGTATTGCAATCTGGTTTTTATTGGCCTACTCTCTTCAAAGATGCTCGTAATTTTGTCTTGTCTTGTGATGAATGTCAAAGAATAGGTAATATTAGTAGACGTCAAGAAATGCCTATGAATTATTCTCTTGTTATTGAACCATCTGATGTTTGGGGCTTTGATTATATGGGACCTTTTCCTGCCTCTAATGGTTACACACATATTTTAGTTGTTGTTGATTACGTTACTAAGTGGGTAGAAGCTATTCCAACTAGTAGTGCTGATCATAACACCTCTATTAAAATTCTTAAAGAAGTTATTTTTCCGAGGTTTGGAGTCCCTAGATATCTTATGACTGATGGTGGTTCACATTTTACTCATGGTGCTTTCCGTAAGATGCTTGCTAAGTATGATGTTAATCATAGAATCACATCTCCTTATCACCCGCAGTCTAGTGGTCAAGTAGAGTTGAGCAATAGAGAGCTCAATTAATTTTGCAAAAGACTATCAATAGATCTAGAAAGAACTGGTCCAAAAAACTTGATGATGCATTATGGGCCTATAGAACTGCATATAAAAATCCTATGGGTATGTCTCCGTATAAGATGGTTTATGGAAAAGCATGTCACTTACCTCTTGAACTTGAACATAAAGCATATTGGGCTATTAAAGAGATCAACTATGACTTCAAACTTGCCGGTGAGAAGAGGTTGTTTGACATAAGCTCACTTGATGAATGGAGAACCCAAGCCTATGAGAACGCCAAGCTGTTCAAAGAAAAAGTCAAACGCTGGCATGACAAAAGGATACAAAAGCGAGAATTTAACGTAGGTGATTATGTGTTGCTATTCAACTCCCGTTTAAGATTTTTTGCAGGAAAAATTCTCTCTAAATGGGTAGGTCCTTACATTATCGAGGAGGTCTATCGTTCTGGTGCCATAAAAATCAACAACTTCGAAGGCACAAGTCCGAGGGTGGTGAACGGTCATAGAATTAAACATTATATTTCAGGTAATCCTATCAATGTTGAAACTACTATTATTGAGACCATAACCCCGGAGGAATACATAAGGGACACTTTCCAGAACGTTTCAGACTCCGAAAAGGAATAGGTATGTGGCACGGTTAGTAAATCGACTCCAAAACAATTCTAATGGCAATTTTTCTCCGTTTTGGAATATTTAAGAATTTTGGAAAGCAAGAAGTAATCTGGAAAGGACACGAGGCCTCCACGAGGGTGGAGGGAGTGCCCACCCTCCCTGGGCGCGCCCCCTGTCTTGTGGCCACCTCGTGTGCCTCCCGGACTCCGTTTTCTTGCACATTACGTATTTTGGTTGGTAAAAATTCATTATATAACCTCCCGAAGGTTCTGACCATCGTATCATGCAAATATCCTCTGTTTTCGTTTCGAGTTGTTTTTCTAACAGATCTAGAGCATCGTGACGTCTCCAAGCGCTCCCAAGGACAAGTTTTTCGAGAGGGTTATCAACCCCTATCTCACGGAGGTGCTGCAACACCCTCAAACCATTGAGATGCGTGAGGGGGTGCTGCACATCTGCGATGTGGAGGGACCAAGGCGTACCGGAAGCGTGGAGACAAAGCTCGAAGCCATGGAGCAACAGGTTTTCAAGTGCCAAGGGATGGTGGAGCGTGGACTCAATGCCAACCAGATGATGATCACGGAGTTCACCAACAACCACAAGCTAGATGCCAAGATCATTGGGGAGACCACCTTCAAGCTTCATGAGAAAATCGAGCACCTCCAAGCCCAGATCTATGACCTGCAAAACCAAAACTGTGAGTATGAATATAGATTCAAGAGGATGAGTTTGGCTGCAGATTTGAGGATCCCGGAGACTCGATCATCCTTCTATGATGGTGAGCCTATGCCTTGGAAGATGGACGGCAAGCCTACATCATCAACAACTCCTACTTCACCACCTCCAAGGACATAGTCACATGGGTATGGGCACTCCCCTTGGCAACTACCAAGCTTGGGGGAGGTGCCCCAATATTACCATCACACTCCAATCTTTACCGTGCCCAGGAGGGGAGCTCAACGGAGAAGCTGTTCTGGTCCCAGTATGCTGGGGCTGAACATTCAAGGCCTCTGAGTGACCAACTGAAGTAGTTGGTCGAACTCCACAAGGCGGCCGAAGTGGCTATGAAGGATCTCATAGTCCGGATATGGCCTGGCGAGCTTCTGCCCACCAACTACTTCAGCCTGATCAAGCGGATGGTGGATGCCTGTCCGCGACTAGAAGTTATCAAGCGATTCGTTTGCATTGAGGGTGCCCGCCGGGCCCTTGCCCGTGCAAAGGTGCATTGGGGCAAGTTGGATGCGGAGAAGCTGGTGAAGGATGGGCCGCCGGAGGGCAAGCCGCATCATGTCCCCGAGAAGTATTATGATGGCGTGATGAAGGGTGCTTGCCTCGTGGCCGATGAGTGTACTAAAGACATAATTTTTGAATGAATTCACCTCTGTCATGTTTGTAATTTAAAGACGAAGTTACTTGCGCTATGTAGCACTTTTATGATTTAAAATATTACCTTCTGTGCGGCTGTTTAAAAAATTCTGAAAGTAGGCCAGTCGTCGGCTTCCGCCCCCGTGTAACTAGTACTGGGGTGTTCGTGGAAAACCCAGACACTCTTTATCCAAATGTTTGGTCCCTTAAGGAGGTGTCCAGCGCAGCAAACCAGGCAATCGGACTATGTGGCTTTATAACCTTCACTTAGCCATAGAAGTCCATGATTTTAAATTTCGGCGAAGCCCCTAGAATCTGGAAGGCCGAATTGGGGTGCTATACACGCCTATATCGGACAAAGCCGAATTATCGCCTAAAGCGGAAAAATCTTTAAGGATTTTAAGACCTCTCGAACAGCGACTAGCTCTCGCCACATCATGCCGGACAGTTTTGTGCTTTCTCTATTGAGGTGCTCGTCCGAAAAAACCAGGGCACAATCGCAGTAGTTCTCCCTGCGTTACCTTAGCCGAATTAACGGAACATAAGGCACCAAAACAAGGGAGCCGGGCTATCCCAACTGTAACCCAAGACATGATTCGGAGCTGATGCATATAATGCTATAAGTTCGGGGTGCCGCACTGTTGAAAGTGTTCGGACTTGTCTTGCCGTATTATGGGGCGCTATAAGAAGCCCCTGGCAAACTCAACGTACCAAAGTGTACGGATGCAAAATCAAATAGACATTTCTAAAAAATGCAAAAAATAAAAAATAATAATAAGCTGACGCTGTATATTGTCTCCCATTGATAAATAATACGTTTAAGCGTATGTTTACAATGAATGCATTAAGTGGAGATAAATAGGATTATTTGACATATCCTATCCAGGAGCAGGCTACGTACATATAGATAAAGCAGGAACAATGATCGTGAATAGATTCCACCTGGGTGTTTCCTGGTGTGCCCGAAGCCTGTTACCTCCTGGGTTTCCTCTCCTTTGTAAGTCCGACAATCCGGCTCTTCTGGAGAAGCTACACTAAAGCGATGTCCTTAAGGGTAAAAGGAAAGGTTATGAAGCAATACCGTACTGTTGACTGAGCCACTACTATGCCTCTGCCTGTGCCCATGGTATTTTGAGTGCGTAATTGTGTACGCGTGGCACGAATGCTGCTTGGGTGGGACTTGGGCAGAGGCTGGACTGCTAGTCATGCTCTTGACGTGCCTGCTGATCCTGTTGTGGGGTGTTCCGCCCTCGTTTGACGGAGCTTGAGGTTGTCGTCGCCGGATTGGTGGTTTGTCGGAGGAGGCCGCATTGTACTTCGGCCATGAGGGCCGTAGTGTGTTCTTCTATACGGAGAGAGCGGTCCATGTTCCCGTTGACTGTTATGACCCCGCATGGGCCTGGCATCTTGAGCTTTAGGTATGCATAGTGTGGGACCGCATTGAATCTGGCAAATGCGGTTCGTCCGAGCAGTGCATGGTAACCACTGCAGAATGGGACGATATCGAAGATTAGCTCTTCGCTTCAGAAGTTATCCGGAGATCCGAAGACCACTTCCAATGTTATAGTGCCCGTACAGCGGGCCTCTACTCCAGGAATGACACCCTTAAAGGTGGTTTTGGTGGGCTTAATCTTTGTAGGATTGATGCCCATTTTGTGCACTGTGTCCTGATAAAGCAGGTTCCGGCTGCTGCCTCTGTGCATAAGGACTCTTGTGAGGTGAAATCCGTCTATAATTGGGTCTAAAACCAATGCGGCTGAGCCGCCGTGACGGATGCTAGTAGGATGATCCCTACGATCAAAGGTGATCGGACAAGCTGACCATGGGTTGAATTTGGGGACGACTGGCTCCATCGGGTATACGTCCCGTAGTGCTCGCTTCCGTTCTCGCTTGGGGATGTGGGTGGCGTAGATCATGTTGACCGTTTTCACCTGGGGGGAAATTTCTTCTGCCCCCCATGTTCGGATGCCGGGGCTCATCGTAATCATCGCTGTGCAGCCCCTTGTCCTTGTTTTCGGCGTTTATTTTGCCGGCCTGTTTAAATACCCAGCAGTCTCTATTGGTGTGGTTGGCTGGCTTGTCCGGGGTGCCATGAATTTGGCACGAGCGCTCTAGTATGCGGTCTAGACTGGACGGTCCCTGATTGTTTCCCTTGAATGGCTTCTTCCGCTGACCGGATTTGGGTCCGCTGAATCTGGCGTTGACCACCGTGTCTTCGGTGTTTTCGCCATTGTTCTGTCGCTTGTGTCTGTTGCGCCGTAGCTTGATGTTATTGTCAGGACATCTGACGTGCCAGAATGTGCCATAGTGCTGCTGCGAGCCAACCAACTGTCCTCGCCCACGCAAAAATCAGGTCATTAGTGTCGTGAGAGCTGCCATGGACTTTGGTTTCTCCTGGCCGAGGTGTCTGGCGAGCCACTCGTCACGGATATTATGCTTGAAGGCCGCCAGGGCTTTGACGTCCGGACAGTCGACTATTTGGTTCTTTTTAGTTAGGAACCGAGTCCAAAACTTCCTGGCTGATTCTCCGGGCTGTTGAGTAATTTGGCTCAAGTCATCGACATCCGGAGGTTGCACATATGTGCCTTGGAAGTTGTCAAGAAATGCGCCTTCCAAGTTTTCCCAACTGCCAATGGAATTTGCGGGCAGGCTGTTTAGCCAGTGCCGGGCAGGTCCTTTGAGCTTAAGGGGAAGATACTTGATGGCGTGTAGATCGTCTCCACGGGCCATGTGAATGTGGAGAAGGAAATCCTCCATCCATACCGCGAGGTCTGTTGTGCCATCGTATGATTTGATGTTTATGGGTTTAAACCCTTCTGGGAATTCATGATCCATCACTTCATCAGTGAAGCAGAGGGGGCCTGCGGTGCCTCTGTGCCGGGCTATGTCGCGGCGCAGTCCGGCTGCATCTAACTGGTTGTATTCGGCCTGACCGGATTTGCTGTTAGTGTATCCGGTATGACGGACTTCGTCATGTCCTTCGACGCGCCCCCGTGATCCGTAGATCGATCTTGGTTGTCCTGCGGCGTTACCCAGTTTATCGCGCAGGTCCTGAGTATTGCCCCGGGCCATAGTAAACTGGCGCGGGGCTGTAGGCTGGTATTCCGGCTGATATGCCATTTTGTTCCGACCTCAAGGCGGCCGGTCAGCTATTTGGTGCTCGAGTCCATATTCCTCGGCTGCTAGGACTTCTGTCCATCTATCTGTGAGCAGATCTTGATCAGCTTGAAGCTGCTGCTACTTCTTCTTTAGGCTTCTCGCAGTGGCAATAAGACGGCGCTTGAAGCGCTCCTACTTTGCGGGGTCTTCGGGTATGCCGAACTCGTAGTCGCCGAGGCTAACATCGTCTTCGGAGACGGGCATGTAGTTGTCCTCCTCCGGATACCCGTCCGTCGCCTGTTCATCTGGGCTGTCATGCCCGTCTTCCTGTTTGGCCTCCTCGAAGGCGAGCTGTTCGGGGTTGTATTTATCGTCGGCACCGTCCGGATTATTATCGTCTCCGGTGCCGGTATTGCCTTGGCGGGGCTTGGAGCAGCGCTGGCAACGCCCATGCTTTGCTTTTTTCTTGAAGGGGTTAACCTCCGTTGCCTCATCGCCATTGGTTTCTTTTGGAGTGTCCACCATATATATATATCATATGAAGAAGTGGCTATCCACCGCCCTGTGAGCGGTGGCTCCTGTATGTCTCCTGCATCGTCGTCCATACCGCCGATGTCTTCGAAGTCGAAGTCGAGCACGTCGGTTAAATCATCGATCATGGCGACAAAGTGGGTGGTGGGTGGGCAGCGAATTCCTTCGTCGCCTGCTTCCCACTCAAGCCGGACATAGTTCAGCTCAGAGCCTCCTGACAGAGAGAGAGACTTTAATGAGTTCAGCATGTCGCCAAAAGGCGAGTGCTGAAAGATGTCCGCAACGGTAAACTCCATCACCGGAGCCCAACCTGGCTCGGCTGGCTCGAGAGTGTGCGGGCCAGGGCCAACAGCCGGATAAGAGTCCGGGGGCCCAGGGTTAGAGGCCTCCACAGAGGTGAGACCTGTGTTCGGCTCCATCGCCAATGAGTGTGCGGCCTGCGAGGTGGGGTCCAGCCCTCCGTCCATAGGCAACGCAACCTGCCCTGGATGTAGATCCGAGGTAGCTTCGGAGATGATGTCCCGAGCATTGTCTGACAGTAGGTCTAGGCCATGCTCGTCGTGACTGTCCGGCATTCCTGGCGCAGGCTGGAATCCGTCGAAGATCATGTCTCTGTGGATATGTGCCGTGTAGTTCAAGTTTCCGAACCTGATCTGGTGGCCAGGGGCGAAGCTATCGATCTTCTCCAACTGGCCAAGCGAATCGGCCCGCAGTGCGAAGCCACCGAACACAAAGATCTGTCCGGGGAGAAAAGTCTCACCCTGGACCGTGTTCTTGATGATTGAAGACGCCATCAAGCCTCGAAGCGATGACACAGAGGAACTCTCAATGAAAGCACCAATGTTAGTGTCAAAACCGGCGGATCTCGGGTAGGGGGTCCCGATCTGTGCGTCTCAGGCTGATGGTAACAGGAAGCAAGGGACACAATGTCTACCCAGGTTCGGGCCCTCTCGATGGAGGTAAAACCCTACTTCCTGCTTGATTAATATTGAAGATATGGGTAGTACAAGAGTAGATCTACCACGAGATCGTAGAGGCTAAACCCTAAGAGCTAGCTATGATGGTATGATTGTAATTGTGATCGGCCTTCTAAGGACCATCCTCTCCAGTTTATATAGACACCGTAGAGCTAGGGTTTACATGGAGTCGGTTACAAGGAAGGAAACATAATATCCGGATCGCCAAGCTTGTCTTCCACGCAAAGGAGAGTCCCATCCGGACACAAGCTGAAGTCTTGAGTCTTGTATCTTGACGCTTCTATAGTCCGGACGATGTATATAGTCCGGCTGTCCGGATACCCCCTTATCCAGGACTCCCTCAGTGACGTTGTTGGGCGAGCGGCTCCTGGCCTCCTGTTAGTCCGGCGTCTCCTCGTAGAGTCATGCCGTCCGGGGACGGCAAGTCGCCAGCGAGGCAGGCGGCTGGGGGCGAGTAGAGATCGGAAGCGCGTAGCAGAACAATGGGGAATCGGGGCCTGGGACGACCCAAAATCCCAGGGTGGGCCGGCCCACCGTGGGCACCCTGTAGAGATACACACCCGAGCGGCGAACATGCATTTTCGAAACTCTAAGCATATTTTTTATGACACGAAGCACGTATTCTGATCGTATAGTGATCATAAAAGGGGGATACTCTAAGCATGTTTTTTTAGCAAAAAAGGGTTTCCCCTCCGATTTCTATTAAAGAAACCACCACGGAACCAACATGATCAATTAAACCCTAAGCATGATCAATTAAACCATATTATGGCTATGCCATGGCAGATTTGAAGCTGCAAACTGGAGAAATGATATTTAGCATCCATTGTTTGCTTTGAACTAAGAACTAAATTCTAAGAGCTGAAAAGAAAGTAGAGTAACCAAGTTAAGATCTATTTTCTGGTTGAGATCAAAAAGTTGAGGAGATATGAAGTACCACCTCTCTTGCGGTGCTGTATAGACATCGGGTGTGCGTGGCTGTCGGTGATGCTGAAGCAGATCTACTACGGTAGACGGGTGCATCGGTGGATAAGTCCCGTTGCGGTGGAAGAGAAGGTCGTGTGAGCGGCCCCGGCAAAGAGGACGACGGAGTCGATGAAGTGAGAGGATGCGATGCAAGGCTATTGGTCTGTCGCCGTGGATGAGAAACGCCAATTTCTAGCAGTGGACAACGCGGTCTTGGTAGGCGCTCCGGCATGGTGGAGAACGGTGGCGATGGATGTGGTGGAGGACGACGATGATGGATGGGGTGGCGGACGGAGGCTGGTGTGGGGATGGGGTGTTCTAGAGCGGACGGTGTATGAATGGGAAAATGGAGGGAGAGGTATGGGGAACCATGTTTTTGGGACGTGCCTGTCTGAAATATTACGAACTTAGCCCCCGTTTAAAAGTTGGACATCTCGTCGGTTGGGGATAGGACGGTAATCTCGCATCTCGCCAATATTTGCCCAGAGCGATTTTGGGCGAGGATAGGGTGGTCGGTGCCCATGGTTGGCGCCCATGGTGTATGAACGGGGCTGACAGGTAGGGCGGTTGTGTCACATCTGAGTGAAGTTACAAACCTGCCCCTTTTGAAAATATTTGCCTACATCGATTTCGGCCGAGTCGAGTTTGTTTTGCCGCCCATCGTGTATGAATGGGGAATGGAGGGAGAAACAGAGGTCTTTTGGACGAGCTTGAATCAAATGTGTTTTGCCGCCCATGTTTGACGCCCACCATGTCGGAATGGGCTCAGAGGCGGTTGTGTCACGTCTAATTGAAGTTACTAACCTACCCCTATTTAGAGCAGTGGAAATCGGGCCGATGGATTGTCCGTGTAATGGGTAGACAGTAATTTCCATCTCCCAAACACTTGGCTTCAGGCAGCCGACGTGGGAGTGGACATTTTGCTGCTTCTTTCGAATTTTGGGACAATAAGAATCCACGCTTACCCTGGCAACTAAATTCGAATCCACTTTGTATTCCTATATGAATCTTTATAAATCATTCTATGTGTTTTTATATATCTTCAAAAGGACGACAAAGATGTATTCCACTGTCATATATGAATATGGTTTACAAATGCCGATACTCAAATTCAGAAACTAGAATCCAGTTTAAGGTGAATTCGAATATTTTGAACACTTCATGTCCAACTCAAATGTCACACGCAACATAATGTGTACTCCCATTTAGATATGTACACAAGCGATGTATCAAGATTCAAATACCGAGTCAATCAACCAAGAATGTACAGAACTAATAGACATATAAACACTTATAGAGTATATGGATCAATAATATCAACTAACATACATAAGCCAGGCCGCTGTAGTTTTTTTGGCTACAACAACATCCTTTTTTTAGCTCGATGCTTGCCACTTATGGTCCATCTATACTACTACTATTGCTGAATGCACATTCAGCCCGATTGGCATATTTGTAGTTCTGGCACAGCAATCCAAATGAAATGTCTCTGAGTCTTATCAATTAATACAGACTTGTGCTCAAATAAAATTACAAACCAAAAAACAAAAAAAAAACAATTATTACATGATCTCTAAAACAAATGGTTTGATTGATTACATGAACAGACAACACAAAGGTTATTCAACTATGGAAAGAACATTTCACCTATTATTTACCAAGTAGGAATTTAATTTCCTTTTTTCCTTCAGGACCTTAACAATCTGGTCAGTCTCAGCTTGCTTCATTTTGAAATCCACCAAATATTTAATGATTGTCTTGAGTACTGCTTGTGATTGTGCTGTTTGGTTCCTCAACATGTTAACTTCATCTCTAAGTGCAGAAGCAGAATCTCTTTCTACCACTAGTTTAGCCTCTAGAGCATCAGCAGTTGGCAATTCATAATGCACGATTGGGCCGGTGCCACTGCTGTGGGATGATGCAATGTCCATTGGGACCTCGCTCTTTGATCTTGGGCTAACCTGTTTTGCCATTAAAGTTCCGATTGGATTCAGAAAAGTTGAAGTTAGAAAAACATCTCAACTGGGAGTTATAACAGCAAACCAGTTAAACAAACAAGGAATTAAAGAGTTTCAATTGGATGCTGAAAAGTACATTAGTTATTAACATCATTGTAACCCGCTGTTGTAGCAGCAAAGCAGTTAAACAAACAAGTAGATATTTAAGTTAAGGTAAACAGGTAATTCTTAACAGTAAGTATCAAACACATAGATAGGCGCAGTCTACAATATGATTAACAGGCTGTGCCATTATGTAATCAATAGCAAACTAAATTAAGCCAAGCAACGTAATTGAACAATTTTGCAATAAGTGGCTAACTAAAATTCCGAGAAGCAGGTAACTGAACTTACGCTAGTTCTTTGTACATGCACACTGCAACTTCTTTTTCGCTTACAAGGTTGTACAAAGGAGTCCATGGCATCAATTGCTTGGATACGCAGTCCCAATACTTCTTTCTTCTCACACTGCATGGGTAAGTCGAATGGTTAATCTGGTAAGATGGTGCATCCTTGATATGTTATATGAGGACGTGTAGTCAGACTAATTGTAGCCAAACACATCACACTGGCTTTTACTGTATATTTCATGCGATTACTTTTGGCATATCGAGATCTAAGCAATCTACAATAGGATGAAAAGACTGGCATCCTTCACATTATTGGCGAACTCAGTTCATAGAAACAAGCAATTCAACCATTCTGTGGGTAAATCAAAAGCGCCACTGGAATATTTTTCACTATCCAATCATACACGCAAAAAGGGGCGACGCCACCATAGGGGATGGTATGGGCGGCCCCTTAGGTGGCTGGAAAGTGTGCACCTAGTTTGAGTCGTCCAGGTTGGCCCATGCTAGTTTTGTTCGTCCCAATGCACAAGCAGGCATTGTAAAAAATGAAGAAAAATGTTTCAATTTGGATGGGCCAATAACATAAGTGCAAGGCAGGCCCTATAGCAGGCTCGCGGCCCATACGAGCGCCTCCCATATCGATCGACTGCAGGAAAAATCCCAATTCATTCGCTCCAGCCTCCAGTCTGGTTCGCTCCTAACCTAGCCGCCACTGGATAGACCGACACAGCACTTCCTCGCGCCCTTGTTGGAGGGCGGTCGCCGGGCTTCAAGCGAACGGAAGGACAAGAAGATGAAGATCCAACCCTGGGTGTAGCCTACGTGGGAGGCAGCGGCGGCAGGATGGGCATGGCATCGAGCTTGCGCAAACAGACAATCGCAGCTTGCAAGAGTAGCATGCGCAACAAGCAGGTACATAACATCCCTGATTATATCTAATTCAACTCTTTAATTTCTGGCCAATAGTTAAGCCTGACGGTGTTGTAAAACCGCTTGTATGTAGGGAATCTATGAGAAAATGAAACCAATTTCTACTTATTTTATAACTCCCCCAATCAATACTGAACTGACTGAATCTGATGTATCTAATCAAGTTTCCGGTGCAAACATACAAGCTCATGTTGTTCTTGAGCCTGAAGTGTCTAATGAACAGAATGCTAATGAAGGATTTGATGCAAACATTTTACATGCTCCTGGTGATGAACATATAGTGTCTAATGAGGGATCTAATGCAAGAATTTTGCAAGCTCATTGAAGGATTTAGTGTCTAATGATGATCTACTATGTTGAGAGAGACAGAGATTTGCAGGCATTGATGACAAGCAAATTATAGTGCATTTTCATAGCTTGAGGAAACATCGAGGCCATCAACCAGAAAGTCCCCGTATCATGACAACATAGCATAAATACTTTTCTAATCTGTTGTTTGAAACTATTGGCATACTTGTGCAGGATAGATATATTGATATGCAGTTTGCGCACTGGTTATACGTGCAATTACACTTCAATATTTTCAGCCAGAGAACGAATAATTCAAGCAGGTACAGACCATGTTTGTAGTCCTTGTACACCATGTTGCATTTTGTGTTTTTTGGTGCTTGCATCATTTAGTGTTTATAATCTGAACTACTTTGGATCATTAGCGGGTTTTCAAAGTGCATGTAGCTTCACATTTCTCAAGTTATGTTGATTTCCGGAGTGCAAGTGCCTTCGTATTTTTTAAGTTAAATGTTCGCCCCTAGTAACTTGAATTCGTGGATCATCCACTGCACACAAATCATACACGAATGCCAGTATGAATTAAATGAAATGCAAGGACTTATGCTAGCTCATTGTACATGCTCACTGCAGCTTTGCTTGCGCTTGGGACGTTCCATGTACAAGTCCATGTTACCACTTGCTTGGATGTGCAGGCCTTGTGCTCCTTGCATCCCCCTCGGCATTTTTGACACGGCGAATGGTTGATCAAATAAGAGGAATCAACCTTGATGTTGTAGCGGAGGACAGATACTTGCAAGGTTATACGGGTGTGCAGGATGTGTACCAGATCCCATAGCGCCGTCATGCTTTGCTAAAAAATGGATTTTCTTGTTTCAGATGATATCTCCAGAAGAAGTAAGAGTTAAAGTCAGAGTTGCATAGGCGTGTAAGCTAAGAGAGCAGTGAAAGGATATCCAAACATCGCCGAAATAGTGCACAAGGGAGTGATGTGTGGATACCTAGTTCGGGCCGGCGTTTGGGCATGCTCGCCTAGCTAGAGTGCGGGTCACTTCAGAGCCGTTGAGGGTGATGTGCTGGCGTTGGCTGGCCGCACACGGATGCAGATCTTGAGTGGCAGCGGAGCGCTACAATGCGGTGGACGAGACCGTTGGTGAAGCCCCAACGGCCTCAGGGGGCGGAGGTGCGACGATGTGCTCGGTGAAGTAGCCCCGATGAGCTGGGAGACGGCGTCGGTGAAGCGCACCTGATGCGGTGGAACTCGGTGTCTGTGAGGCACGTCGGTTGCGGTGGCCGACGTTATCGGTGGACCACCCGTTGCGGTGGACGAGGGCGTAGATGAGGTAGCTCCGGTGCGGTGGTGAAGCGCGACCGTCGTCTTCGTCGTCGTCGTCCGGCACAGAGGTGGGGAACGGTGGGGAAAGAGACGAGACGAGGGGCGATTCCAGGGATGGCAGCGAATTAGGGATTTGAGCAATCTGGGAACGGAAGGGGACGGTGGAGAAGAGAGATTTTGCAGGGCTGGAATTGGGGCCGCCAGATATTTCAATCCAAAACGTGGAAGCGCGAACTTATATTGTCGTCGTCCTTTTTTTGGGGGGAGGGGGGGTGGGTGGTTGGGTGCTACGCGTCCGTCCGACACACGCGACCACCACGACAGGACTATGCTTCGGTGCCTTAAGGCACCTGCCTTTGTGTCCATGACATGTGGGCTCAACAGGTGGCTGGCCCACATGTCAGTCATCCAAGGGCAGTTGCCTTTAAGGCACCAAAGCAGCGTCCACCCCGACATGACCCTGGTCTGCCTGGTGCGCCTACATTTGAGAATGCAAACGAAACAAATCTTCTTTCATTTGCAAACGAATCTGTATGTATTACCATGCCCTTGTTTTCCTTGCAATAATTAGTCATTCGAAACGAGATACTCCATCCGTTCACTTTTGTAAGTCGTTTCAGACAACTTAAAATGAACTGTTTTACACATTGTCTGAAATGTCTTCAAGGTCTTATAAAAGTGAACAGAGGGAGTACTATAAATTAATTAATGAGGAGTTATTTGAAAAAAATCGAAACGGTACCCACGCTAACGTGGATTAGAGTGTGTCACATAATTAGTTATTTGAATTAGAGTGTGTGTCACGTAGTTAGTTATTTGAATTAGAGTGTGTGTCACGTAGCGATCTCCAATTCTAACGTGGATTTCACATTTCACTATATCCATGCTACTTTTTTAATACAAATTCATTTGTATATGATGAACACCATGGTAGTGAGAAACCTTTTGGATGGATTCAAACATATGACCTACAAAATAGCACAGCAAATTGAGTCAATGTCAACTTTTCGAAACTTAGTATGGCACGAATTCAAAATAATTACCTGTATGCCTGGTCCTCGGTTCAAATCTTACAATGTACACCGAATTGAAACATCGATATTAAGTCTCGTACTATGTACATTCAAATGTTGTTTTTAGCCCCCCCCGCGCACAAACGCTACATACTTCCTATATCGGTCAATCTTCCTCTCCTAACCACCTTAGCAAGCTATCGGTTTCCAACACACGTTCATTCTTTCTCTCCATGTTTCGATCTCTGAGTCTCTCAACTACACAACCCCTTTTTCCACTCCTGTTACCAAATATATTTACCTCACACACCCTCCATTGCACCCCATGCCGAGCTCTCTCTCTCTCCCCCCTCTCCCTCTCACCCTCTCACGCTAAACACATGCATTGCCTATCTAGCCCCCCAACCTCTCGTGCCCACGCACGCATGTTGTATATCTAGGTCACTCCCTCGAGACCGTCTCACTCTTTCTTCCGCACGGCGGGCCACACTCGCTCAATCTCGCTCTCTTTATCTGAGTCTCGTTTAACCTCGTTTTCTTTCACACACAAATGATATATCTCCCTGTTCGGGCCTCGATCGACACACTCTATACTCTCTCACGCAGATTGTCTATCTAGGTCAGTCCATCCAAGCCGCCGCCACTCTTTCGACCTCATGGTGGGCCACACTCACACTCTCTCTCTCTCTCTCTCTCTCTATATATATATATATATATCCGTATGTATCGATTGACCTCGCTCTTCTCGGACAAAAACGATATATCACCATGTTTGAGCCCAATTCGACCTATTCACATTGTATACTCTCTCACGCACATCGTCTATCTAGGTCACTCTCTCCAACCACTCAATTAATGCGCTTGTTTTCCTCAAAAATTGTGTTTACGAATGCATTAATTGCAATGCATGCATGCATAAAGTACATGCATTGGTTAATTTTCTATTAATTCTTGCATGTAATGATTTATTGCACCTTGAAATCTGAACATGTGATGGGGAACAACCAAATTGAGACTTATAAAATGGGAAAACTAAAATTTTGAGATAAGCCCTATAAATCATAAAAGGATAATCCTTGCGTACCAGTGCATTGCTTGATATATTAACTCAAGTACTAGGCACGAACAAACGGGCTCAATTCTATGCTCATCCTGGTGTAGTAGTAGTAGTACTAGGCAATGCAGTTGACGGGTGACCTTGATGAGCGGCGACCGAGGGAATTGAACCGTGCTCGGCATGGTAGGTAACGTTGTCTAGTTACTAAAGCATTCCTCTGTTGTTCATCGGTAGTCATTATGGACTGAGGACATGAGGGGAATTTCCTAGGGCTGGTATTCTGGCCGCCAGATATTTCGACTTGAAACGCTGAGGCTCGACTGGTTGGGGTTGCCTAATGTGTGTACCACACACGCCACCGAAGGACACGTACCCGTTTTTTTAGGATCAACACGAGCCAAGGTCTGGCTGGTACGCCGTTGGGTCCTACCATTCGAGAATACGAAAGGAACCTTTTAAATTGCCGAACGAATCTATGTGTATTACAATACCCATATTTTCCTTGCAAATACTAATCTCAACGTGGTAATTGATTTATGACGAGTTGTTGAATTAGAGTGAGTTTGTGATATAGTGATCTCAACGTGGATTTCACATTTCATGGTATGCCTAGTAAGTTTTCCAATGCAAATTCAAATTTAAAAGATGGACAATATGGAGGTGAGAAAAATTTGTATGTATCAAGCATATGACCACACACACACACACACAGAGAGAGAGAGAGAGAGACACACACACACACGAACACAACAACAATCCAATAAGTATAGTGCATCTATTTTTCCAACCCATGCATGTATGACACGAATTCAAAAATACTCCTTCTATTCCTAAATATTAGTCTTTTAGAGAGTTCAACAAGTGACTACATACGGAGCAAAATGAGTGAATCTAGACTCTAAAATATGTCTATATACATCTGTATGTGCCAGTCCATTTGAAGCCTCTAAAAAGACTAATATTTAGGAACAAAGGGAGTAAAATGTAAGACATCCATGGTCCTCAGTTCAATATTTAAAATGAACATAAAACTGAAACATGAATATTAAGTCTAGTACTACAATACATGCAAATGTTGTGTTTAGGCGGAGCTATGATTGTCGGGGGTCAACCCCTCGACCTTAGATAAAATTGTGGAGCTCTGTTTAGGGTTGTTTAGATTATATTTGTCCCCACCCTCCCAACCACCGATTGGTTGTGCACGCCCCACCCCTCCTCCCCGGGAGAATATCATGTGCCCCCATACCTTAGATGCTATTATAGTTGGATCTTATGATATTTCTCCCCCTCTACTCTCTTGTGATGAATTGAGTTTTCCCTTTGAAGTTATCTTATCGGATTGAGTCTTTAAGTATTTGAGAACACCTGATGTATGTCTTGCAGTGCTTATTTGTGGTGACAATGGGATATCACGTGATCCACTTGATGTATGTTTTGGTGATCAACTTGCGGGTTCCACCCATGAACCTATGCATAGGGGTTGGCAGACGTTTGCGTCTTGACTCTCCGGTAGAAACTTTGGGGCACTCTTTGAAGTACTTTGTGTTGGTTGAATAGATGAATCTGAGATTGTGTGATGCATATCGTGTAATCAAGCCCACAGATACTTGAGGTGCAAATGCAGTATCTAGGTGACATTAGGGTTTTGGTTGATTTGTGTCTTAAGGTGTTATTCTAGTATGAACTCTATGATAGATTGAACTGAAAGAATAGCTTCGTGTTATTTTACTATGGACTCTTGAATAGATCAAGCAGAAAGGATAACTTTGAGGTGGTTTCGTACCCTACCATAATCTCTTCGTTTGTTCTCCGCTATTAGTGGACTTGGAGTGACTCTTTGTTGCATGTTGAGGGATAGTTATATGATCCAATTATGTTATTATTGTTGAGAGAACTTGCACTAGTGAAAGTATGAACCCTATGCCTTGTTTCCTATCATTCCAATACCGTTTGTGCTCACTTTTATCATTAGTTACCTTGCTGTTTTTATATTTTCAGATTACAAAAACCTATATCTGTCATCCATATTGCACTTGTATCACCATCTCTTCGCCAAACTAGTGCACCTATACAATTTACCATTGTATTGGGTGTGTTGGGGACACAAGAGACTCTTTGCTATTTGGTTGCAGGGTTGTTTGAGAGAGACCATCTTCATCCTACGCCTCCCACAGATTGATAAACCTTAGGTCATCCACTTGAGGAAAATTTGCTACTGTCCTACAAACCTCTGCTCTTGGAGGCCCAACAACGTCTACCAGAAGAAGGTTGCGTAGTAGACATCAATCTCTTTTCTGGCGCCGTTGCGGGGGAGGTGAGTGCTTGAAGGTATATCTTTAGATCTTGCAATCGAATCTTTTTGTTTCTTGTTTTATCACTAGTTTAGTTTATAAAAGAAAACTACAAAAAAGATGTAATTGAGTTTGTCTCATACGCTTCATCTTTTCAATATCTTTCGTGAGTATGATGAAAAGGAAAATTGTGCTCAAGTGCTAGAAGAAGAATGCACTAAAATGTTTGGTACTAGATATTTGTGTGATGAGCATGATTGCAATGTTGTTAGTATGAATTCCTTGAATAGCCATGATGCTAATGATATGCAAAGCCACAAGCTTGGGAAAGCTATGTTTGATGAAGATGATATTTTTTGTCCCCCAAGTTTTGATGAGCAAATTTATTATGATAGCAAGCCTCCTATTTATGATGATTATATTGATGAAAGTGGGTTTGGAAGAGTGTCAACTTTAGGAAGTAATGATCCCACTATTTTGGAGGATGTTGAATATTATTGTGATAATTATGGAAGTGGATTTGGAGAGGTCATGACTATATTTAGTGATGAATCCACTATTTCGGAAGAGGTTCCAATTGATTATGAGAATAAAGTTGCTATATATGATGATTATTGTGATGACTTGTATGCTATTAAGAATAATGATAACCATGAAATTTGTCATCATGATTTTGGTTTTCAATTGGATTATGCCTCACATGATAATTATTTTGTTGAGTTTGCTCCCACTACTATTCATGAGAAGAAATCTGCTTATGTGGAGAGTAGTAAATTTTCTATGCTTGTAGATCATGAAAGGAATGCTTTAGGTGCTGGTTATATTGTTGAATTCATTCATTATGCTACTGAAAATTATTATGAGACAGGAATATTTGCTTGTAGGAATTGCAATAATATCAAGTTTCCTCTCTTTGTGCTTAAAATCTTGAAGTTATGCTTGTTTTGCCTTCCTATGCTAGTTGATTATTGTTCCCATAAGTTGTTTGCTCACAAAATCCTTATTAATAGGAAGCGTGTTAGGCTTAAATGTGCTAGTCATACGCTTCATGATGCTCCCGTTATGTTTCAATTCTTATCTTTTATGTGAGCATCGTTGTCATCATCATGCCTAGCTAAAAGGCATTAAAAAAAGCGCTTGTTGGGAGACAACCCAATATTTACCCTTACTGTTTTTGTGTGTTCACATGATTATGCTACTGTAGTAATCACGTTTTATAGCTTTTGTTTCAATAAAGTGCCAAGTAAGACCTTTAGGATAGCTTACGGTGATAGTTGTGTTGATCCTGCTGAAAATCAGAAACTTTTGCACCCAGTAAATTAGTTTTGATAATTAACAGAAACGTGCTTCTGATCTGATAATTTTTGCTCTGGATTGGTACACACATTTATTAGGACTTCCTAATTTGGTAGGAGTTTTGGAGTTTCATAAGTATATGTTTGATACAGATTACTACAGGTTGTTCTGTTTTTGACAGATTCTGTTTTCTATGTATTGTTTGCTTATTTTGATGAATCTATGAGTAGTATCGGAGGGTATGAACCATAGAGAAGTTGGAATACAGTAGATATTACACCAATATGAATTTATAATGAGTTCATTACAGTACCTAAGTGGTGGTTTTATTTTCTTATACTAACGGAGCTTACGAGTTTTCTGTTGAGTTTTGTGTTGTGAAGTTTTCAAGTTTTGGGTAAAGATTCGATGGACTATGGAATAAGGAGTGGCAAGAGACTAATATTGGGGATGCCCAAGGAACTCCAAGGTAATATTCAAGTACAACCAAGAGCCTAAGATTGGGGATGCCCCGGATGGCATCCCCTCTTTCGTCCTCGTTCATTGGTAACTCTACTTGGGGCTATATTTTTATTCACCACATGATATGTGTTTTGCTTGCAGCATCATTTGCTTTTGTTATTTTTGCTTGCTGTTATTTAGAATAATGTTTTGCATCTATATTTTCAATAAAAGTGTCAAGGATAACCTTTACCATGCTTATTTTGCTAGTATACATGTTGCTGTTTGAAAACAGAAAGTTTACCGCTGTTGCAAAAATTCCCTAGAAAAGTCAGAGAATGGTATAATGTTGAAACTTTTTGCATTTTGAGCTCTGATAAATATTCTACAGCGTAGTATTTTTCTCATAATTTTTGGAGTTAGGGAAGTATGAGTAATCTTGCATTCTTTACAGACTATACTGTTTTGGCAGATTGCTGTTATGTTTGCTTTGTTTGCATATGTTTTCTTGTTTAATGATTCTATTTGAGGATAGGAGTATTAAATATGCAGAGACATTTAGTATGCAATGTTGAATAATAATTTTAGTGATTTGTTACAGTAGAAAATGATAAGGTTTTTGCATTGGTTTATACTAACTTATCTCACGAGTTCCTGTTGAGTTTGTTGTGGATGAAGTTTTTGAGATTCGGAAAACCGAGATATAAAAGGAATTAAGGAGACACAAAAGTTCAAGCTTGGGGACTCCCAAGGCACCCCAAGATATTATTTCAAGAAGTCTCAAGCATCTAAGCTTGGGGATGCCCCGGTAGGCACCCCATCTTTCTTCTTCAACAATTATCGGTTAGTATCGCTTGAGCCTAAGTTTTTGCTTCTTCACATGAGTTGTGATATCCTTGCAATGTCATTTTATTTTTCTTTGCTTGCTGTTTGAATAAAGTACCAAGATCTGAAATTCTTAAATGAGAGAGAGTCTTCACATAGTTACATAATTATTTAGCTACTCATTGATCTTCACTTATATCTTGTTGGAGTAGTTTGTCATTTACTCGTGTGCTTCACTTATATCCTATGAGTAAATGGTTGAATGAGTTGAATATCATAAATCTAAAATTATATATGTTTCATTTGCTTATCCCATGGGGAGTAATGACTTCACATCTAAGAAGTAGAGGTTGTAAATTTATTGAAGGTTAGCAAGCATTGTATTGGTCACTTGAACAATTCATGAAAGAATATTGAAGGAAGAGAGATTTCACATATAAATATACTATCTTAGACATCTTTTATAATTGTGAGCACTCATTAAGTATGACATGCTAAAGAGTTGATGTTGGACAAGGAAGACAACATAATGGGTTATGTTTTCTCACATCTCAGTTAAAGTATATTGTCATGGATCATTCAAACATGTTGAGCTTGCCTTTCCCCCTCTTGCTAGCCAAAATTCCTTGCACCAAGTAGACATACTACTTGTGCTTCCAAATATCCTTAAAACCAGTTTTTGCCATGAGTGTCCACCATACCTACCTATATGCGGTATTTACCTGCCGTTCCAAGTAAATTTGCATGTGCCAAACTCTAAACCTTCAAATAATAATATGTTTTGTATGCCCGAATCGCTCATGTAGCGACTAGGGGCTGTCAGTATCTTCCATGCTAGATGGGTTATTCTCAAGATGAGTGGACTCCGCTCATCATTCACAAGAAAAATGGCTGGTAACCGGGATGCGCAGTCCCATGATCAAAAGATCAAAATCAAAACAAAAATAATTAAAACAAAACTCCCCCAGGACTGTTGTTGGTATGGACGGTACCTCGTTGTTTTGGATGGCCGTGGAGCGTGATTGTTGGTGGAGGGGGAGTAAAAACTTTACCATTCTGTTTGGGAACCGCCTATAATGTATGTAGTATGGAAGATATTGGGAACTCTTGGTTGTTATGTTGACAATGAGATCATACCACTCAAAATTATTTATCTCTATTTCAAAATCGAGCTCTGGCACCTCTGCAATTCCCTGCTTCCCTCTGTGAAGGGCCTATCTTTTACTTTTATGCAAGAGTCAAGGTGATCTTCACCTTTCCCTTTTTCATTTTATCCTTTGGCAAGCACCTCGTGTTGGAAAGATCCTGATATATATATATATATATATATATATATATATATATATATATATATATATATATATCCAATTGGATGTAAGTTAGCATGAACTATTATTGTTGACATCACCCAAAGGTGAATACGTTGGGAGGAGAAATTATAAGCCCCTATCTTTCTCAGTGTCCGACTAAAACTCCATAACCATAAGTATTGCGTGAGTGTTAGCAATTGTAGAAGACTTTATGATAGTTGAGTATGTGGAGTTTGCTAAATCAAAGCTCTGACATAGACCCTTCCTGAAAATAAGATGAATTATAATTGTTTGATGACTAAGAATGAAGTTTGCTAGTTTTCAAGAAAGTTTATGGTCTATGCTTTAACATGTAAATAGCTTGTTACTTGATCTTGAGAAGTTTTATGAGATGAACTACTGTTATGACATATAATCATGCTAGAAAAGGTGATTGAAATTATCATTGATCAAACTTGTGCACCTTCTAGCATTCACACTTCATAAATTCTTTCTTTTATCATTTACCTACTCGAGGACGAGCAGGAATTAAGCTTGGGGATGCTGATACGTCTCTAATGTATCTATAATTTATGAAGCATTCATGCTATATTATTATGTGTTTTGGATGTTTATGGGCTTTATTATACACTTTTATATTATTTTTGGGACTAATCTATTAACCGGAGGCCCAGCCCATATTGTTATTTTCTTGCCTATTTCAGTGTTTCGAAGAAAAGGAATATCAAACGGAGTCCAAACGGAATGAAACCTTCGGCAGCGTGATTTTTGGAACGAACGTGATCCAGGAGACTTGGAGTTGAAGTCAAGGAAGCTTCGAGGTGGCCACGAGGGTGCCCCCCTACTGGGCGCGCCCCCCTGTCTCGTGGGCCCCTCGAGACTCCCCCGACCGAGTTCTTTCGCCTATATATTCCCATATACCCTAAAAACATCGAAGCAAACAATAGATCGGGAGTTCCGCAGCCGCAAGCCTCTGTAGCCACCAAAAACCTCTCGGGAGCCCATTCCGGCAGCCTGCCAGAGGGGGAATCCCTCACCAGTGGCCATCTTCATCATCCCGGCGCTCTCCTTGATGAGGAGGGAGTAGTTCACCCTCGGGGTTGAGGGTATGTACCAGTAGCTATGTGTTTGATCTCTCTCTCTCTCGTGTTCTCTCTATGGAACGATCTTGATGTATCACGAGCTTTGCTATTATAGTTGGATCTTATGATGTTTGTCCCCCCTCTACTCTCTTGTGATGAATTGAGTTTTCCCTTTGAAGTTATCTTATCGGATTGAGTCCTTAAGGATTCGAGAGCACTTGATGTATGTCTTGCCGTGCTTATCTGTGGTGACAATGGGATATCACGTGATCCACTTGATGTATGTTTTGGTGATCAACTTGCGGGTTCCTCCCATGAACCTATGCTTAGGGGTTGGCACACGTTTTCGTCTTGACTCTCCGGTAGAAACTTTGGGGCACTCTTTGAAGTGCTTTGTGTTGGTTGAATAGATGAATCTGAGATTGTGTGATGCATATCGTATAATCATGCCGATGGATACTTGAGGTGACAATGGAGTATCTAGGTGACATTAGTGTTTTGGTTGATTTGTGTCTTAAGGTGTTATTCTAGTATGAACTCTATGATAGATTGAACGGAAAGAATAGCTTCGTGTTATTTTACTACTGACTATTGAATAGATCAAGCAGAAAGGATAACTTTGAGGTGGTTTCGCACCCTACCATAATCTCTTTTTTTGTTCTCCGCTATTAGTGGCTTTGTAGTGACTCTTTGTTACATGTTGAGGGATAGTTATATGATCCAATTATGTTATTATTGTTGAGAGAACTTGCACTAGTGAAAGTATGAACCCTATGCCTTGTTTCTTATCATTCCAATACCGTTTGTGCTCACTTTTATCATTAGTTACCTCGCTGTTTTTATATTTTCATATTACAAAAACCTATATCGATCATCCATATTGCACTTGTATCACCATCTCTTCGCCGAACTAGTGCACCTATACAATTTACCATTGTATTGGGTGTGTTGGAGACACAAGGGACTCTTTGCTATTTGGTTGCAGGGTTGTTTGAGAGAGACCATCTTCATCCTATGCCTCCCACAGATTGATAAACCTTAGGTCATCCACTTGAGGGAAATTTGCTACTGTCCTACAAACCTCTGCACTTGGAGGCCCAACAACGTCTACAAGAAGAAGGTTGCGTAGTAGACATCATGTGCCACATCATCAACAGGGTATATCTTCACAAATTCTTCAAAAAGACCTCATATGAACTCCTCACTAACAAGAAACCCAATGTAAGTTATTTCAAATTCTTCAGTGCTAAATGCTGGATTAGTGATCCTCACCATCACTCTAAATTTGCACCGAAAGTACATGAGGGTTTTATGCTTGGTTACGGAAAGGACTCGCACACCTACAGAGTCTTCAACATCAACCATCACAAGGTTGTTGAAACTGTAGATGTGCGGTTTGATGAAACTAATGGCTCGCAAAGAGAGCACCTACCTCCTGTGCTAGATGAAATGTCACCTGAGGAATCCATCAAGTTCAAAGCTACTGAGGATGTCATGCCTACCAAAGAAATTGATGAAGAAGTCATTCCTGATCGTGAAGAAAATCATGTTGGTGCTGCTGAAGAAACTGGTCCTGAAGAAACTGTTGGGCCTAAGCAAAGTCGTCAACCCGCACATCCTCGCATTGCAAATGAAGTGCAACTCAAGAAGATCATCAATGACATTCGTGCACCAGGTCCCCTCACACGCTCAAAAGCTTCACATTTATCTAGCTTTTGTGGGCATTTTGCATTTGTCTCTATCACAGAGCCCACTAAAGTAGATGAAGCATTCATGGAATCTGAGTGGATTCAAGCCATGCAAGATGAATTGCATCAATTCGAGCTCAACAATGTGTGGGAACTTGTCAAGTGACCAGACCCACGCAAGCACATCATCAGTACCAAATGGATCTACCGCAACAAAAAAAGCCGAAAATGGCCTCATGGTGAGGAATATGGCTCGTCTTGTGGCTCAAGGCTACACATAGGTTGAAGGAATTGACTTCGATGAAACTTTCGCACCTGTTGCTAGACTTGAGGCTATTCGCATATTCCTTGCTTATGCTAACCATCATAATATCATCTTACAACAAATGGATGTGAAAAGTGCATTCCTCAATGGTAAGCTTGAGGAAGAAGTATATGTTGCTCAACCACCAGGTTTTGAGGATCCAAAATTTCCAGATCACGTTTACAGACTCAACAAGGCCCTCTATGGCCTCAAGCAAGCACCTCAGGCGTGGTATGACACACTGAAGGAATTCCTCATGAAGAAAGGCTTCAAACCCGGTTCACTTGACCCAACTCTTTTCACCAAATCATATGATGATGAATTATTCGTGTGCCAAATATATGTTGATGATATTATCTTTGGTTGTACTAACCAACGTTAAAGTGATGAATTTGCCTATATGAGTGAAGAATATCAAATGTATATGATGGGAGAATTGAAATTCTTCTTAGGTCTTCAGATTCGTCAACAATACAATGGCATATTCATATCTCAGGAGAAATACCTCAAGGATGTGTTGAGGAAATTCGGCATGCAAGATTGCAAAGGCGTCAAGATTCCTATGCCCACAAATGGCCATCTATGCACTGATGAAAATTGTAAAGACTTAGATCAAAAGGTATACCGCTCCATGATTGGCTCTTTATTGTACCTATGTGCATCTAGGCCGGATATTATGCTTAGTGTTTGCATGTGTTCCCGATTTCAAGCTACACCGAAGGAATCACACCGTAAGGCTGTGAAGCATATTATTCTTATCTAGCTCACACACCAACACTTGTATTACGGTATCCCAAGGGCTCTTCCTTTGATCTCATTGGATATTCAGACTCTAACTATGCTGGCAATCGGGTGGACCGCAAGTCAATGTCAGGCACATGTCATTTCCTCAGATGATCCTTGGTATGTTGGTCCTCGAAGAAGAAGAACTGCGTATCACTCTCCATTGCAGAAGCTGAGTACATTGCTGCTAGATCTTGCTGTGCTCAATTACTATGGATGAAGCAAACACTTAAGGACTATGGCATCAACGTGAAGAATGTGCCTCTCTACTGCGACAATGAGAGTGATATCAAGATTTCTCACAACCTAGTTCGGCACTTGAAGACAAAGCACATCCAGATTCGTCATCATTTTCTTCACGACCATGTGTTGAAGGGCGACATCTCCATCGACTATGCAAATACTGAAGACCAGCTGGACGATATCTTCACTAAGCCCTTGGATGAGAAGAGATTTAGCAAGTTGCGGTGTGAGCTAAATATCCTAGAATCTTTGAATGTTCTTTGAAAAGGACACACATCCTAACACTTATGCTGACTTGATGACTTAGATGTGCAACACACGAAGTAAAATTTTTCTTCAATCAATGAAGACTAACCCTCTAAGTGTGAAGAAATTAATGAAGAAATTTATTCTCAGAACCCTACAAGAATTGTACGCGGTGTCTGAAATCAAATTTTTTATACGGTGGATTACACCACCAACCAAAGTTGAAAATCTTCAATTTGAGTTTTTCTTCATTTTTGAAATTCCTCAGTTTTTCAAATTCCTCAACTTTGCATTGTCTTCACTCTTTCTGTTGTTGTTCTTCATTTGACTATATATATATATATAGGGTGGGTCTATTCTAATAACACCTCTTAAGAGTCTTATTCTGCACTCCCGGGGCTTATTCTGCTAACAAAAACGGACTGCATCACGCCCCTTGTCTAACCGCGCGTGCAGCCAAATCCCCCACTGCCACACGCCCACCGCACCACCTCCTTCCTTCGATGCCGCCGCTTCGTCCCCGCCCCAGCACCTCCCTCCGGCGCCACGCTGGTGCCCTGGACCTGTCCGACCCCCTCCCTCCCACCTTCTCCCTCCTCCCACCTACCCTCCACCTTTCATTGCCGGTGCCGCCCCCCAGCGCCCGTTCAACTCGACGCTCCCCCATCGAGGACCTCTCGGTGACTCCTGATGTGCAGACCCCCATGGCCCCTTCCTTGCCACCGATCCGGGTCACGGCTGCCGCGTTCCACCACCAATAACACGGAGGCAGCGCGGCCCCTCCCCCCACAGATCCGCTCCCTCCCGCATGTGGTGGCCGGATGGGAGGGCCGGCGAGGTCCTGCGTGTCGGAGACGGGAAGGAGCGGCCGGATCCGCGACCCCCTCCTCCCCCTATTTCCTCTCTTGGATGGGAGGACCGGGCATCACCACCCCCTGCCGGATCCGCGAGACTGTGGAATCTTCCTCTCCTCCTCTCGCTATCTTCCCAAGTGACGAGCTGATGCTCCTGCTCGCGTGAACTGCAGCCCCCAGCCTGCAACGAGCCCGTTCCTTCTCTTCAGGCAAGGTCAGCGGCCTCAAGATGGTGTTTCCTCTCCTCATCGTCGTGCCCTCCCTCCACTCCCACGTAGTCCATTGTAGAGAAAAGGGGGGACTCCACCACCGGTGCATGTGCCACTCGCTAGTGAAATCGCCTCCCAATTTGCGGTGTCTACACGTGTAGTACAGCGGGCGCGTCGGTGCAGTCCGGCGGGGTAGCATGTGTAGTGCTCACACGCATGGGTTGCCGCCGTTGTGGTTCGCCTGAAGCCCTAGTGTGATGCAGTGCGGTGCACACGTTCGTGCAGTCTGCGCATCGGGGCCGTGCAGCTCGCCGGTGACTCTGCTCCTCCCCGGCACTTCCTCCCATTGATGGCTTGCATGCAGTCCACTGCCTGCATCCCTGTAGTCTGCACCGTGGACCTCTGCAGCATGTCGCCCACACTGGGTGAAGGCCATCGGCTCGCGTGGTTGCAGTCAACTCCCCGTCGACGGCGAAGGTGGTGACAGCGGCAATGCAGCTCGCACGCCCATGGTTTGCAGTCCCAAGTGAGCACCTTGGTGTGACCGGGCGACGGTGGCATCGCATCAGTATGCTCGCGGCGCTACCAATGCCCACGCATAGGACCAGGTCATCACTGGAGCAGTCCATACGGTGGGGGCATGCAACCATCGCTGACTCCACAAGCAGTACGCTTTGGTACTATGAGTTGTTGTGCAAAAAGAATAGCGACCCAATTGCATTTGTATTTTTTGTTTTGAGTCATGTTCAGTCAAATAAAGGAACCTATGTGTCACATTGGGAAAAACAGATGCAGTTTGCTGTAAACCCTCATGTGGTTTACTTTGCAAAGGAAAACACATAAAAACACTCATGAGAAGTTCACTTCCTCTCCTACTGCAATTGGTTTTGAAGAAAAATTTCCCAAAAAAACAATGCAGTTAACTTGGCCCTATCATGAATTATTTCTTGAAGTTTTAAAAATGATGTGGTCCATTTTTTGGTGGTTTGTGGTTCACTATGTAGAAAAGAGAAAAAAATCCCACGAGCTGTTATCTTATTTTTCTAACACACTTTGTTTCATTTTGTGGCGTGATTGAAAAAAAATGTTCAAAGTTCATTAGCAAAAAAATAATGTGGTTCACTTTCGCTACTGTCGTGGCTCATTTTTGGTTTTGGTAGTGTCGCGGTTCACTTGCGTCCGACGTGAAGCGCGGTCCATTTCTCTTCTTGGAAAAATTTATGTCTAACAAAAAAACAATGAACTCCGGTAGCCCGTCTGATGCAGTGTGGTTTTTCGTCCGATGCAGTGCGGTTTTCAGTCGGATGAAGTACGCACGTCGATTTGGGTGTCGCGAAAAACAGAGTGCCCGCATTTTGGTAATTTGAAAACTGCTCTTAAACCGTAATGAATTAGAGAGAGTTTTCTACATGAAAAAGTTGCTTCTCATCGATATCTTTCCAACGGCGTATGATTTGAATTATTCTGACCAGCCGTTCATAAAAATTTCGCGAAAAACAGCCGCTGCCTCTCGAAGTTAGCCGCACGATTTTCAAAATTAACTAAAAATTGTAAGGAATCTCAAAACCATTTCAACATATGAAAGTTGCGCCTTGTCCGTAGCTTTCCAACGGCATATCATATGTCTCGTTTCGACAAACAGTTAGAAAACTGCAGCGAAAACAGTACCAAAAATTTCAAAAAATTTGAAAAACAGAGTTCCGCGATTTAGTAAATTTGAAACTGCTCTTAAACCGTAATGAATTAGAGAAAAATTTATATATGAAAAAGATGTGCCTCAATGATATCTATCCAACGACGTATCGTTTGCTTCGTTCCGACAAACGGTTTAGAAAAAAACGCGAAAAAACGCTCGCTGCCACTCGTCATCCGCCGCACTATTTTCAAAACTGCTATTAAACCGTGTGGAATCTCGAAAAGTGTTCAACATGTCGAAGTTGCGCCTAATCAATAGCTTTTCAATGGTATGTTACACGCCTCATTCCGATAAACGGTTAAAAAATTAGAGTGAAAACAGTACCGAAAAAATAACGCGTGCAGTTTTTTCCGACGAGAAGTTCACTAGTCTCTATTGCAGTGCTCGTCGTCAAAAATGATGCAGTGCGCTTCTGTTGAGCGTGCAGTGCCGAAGTGGTGTGTAGAATAGTTATTCTGCTAATATTAGCAGAATAGACCGTCTGTATATATATATATATATATATGTGTGTGTGTGTGTGTGTGTGTGTGTGTGTGTGTGTGTGTGTGTGTGTGTGTGTGTGTGTGTGTGTGTGTGTGTGTGTGTGAGTTTATGTCCTCTACATCATTCACTTATTGCTAATTCTTCAAGTTGATTTTTCTGCTAAGTGAATGTGATCGGACTCTTCCCCCTCTATGCTAAAACTCAACCTAGTCTGTTCACAAATTCTTCATGTGCGTTATATTTGAAACTCGTTCAAATTCTTCACTGTGTTCTTGTCAGCTAAAGAAATTGTGAACGACACTTTAATATATTCTTATCTGAATTTTCGGCTTTTGCCTCTCAAATCGTTACGCATTCCACGGTATTATTATCTATTCACCCACGATCTCACACGATATCCACTTCTCAGTACGTGGGTGACACATGTCGCGCGAATGAGAAGGGTCAGGGGCACGTTCGTCCAAATTCTTCGGGCGGACAGTTATTCATCTCCGCTATAAATACCCCCTCCCCTTCCTCATTTCTCTTTTACTCCGCTCGAACTCACTCCCTCGCTCGAGCTTCTCAAAACCTAGCGCCGCCGCTACCTCCATTGTCGCCGATGTGGAAGAGCTTTACTGCCTCGACCTCGTCGCCGTCGTACTCGCGCCGGCCGCGGAAATCTTCCCTCCGCCGCCGCCGTAGACGTCTTCCTCCGCCAAGTTAGGGCGTGGAAGATCCGAGCCAACGAACTTCCAAATCTAAACTTCTAATTCGTCGTGTTCTTCATCAAGGGTAATTAAAAGTTACTTTTACCGCATTTATTCTACTGATGATTTTATCAAATCTTCAAAAGGTGTTTATTCTTCAACCTCCACACTCTAAACACCTAGCACAAATCTTCAGTTCTTGATCTGTTTCTCTAAGTGACATTTTTCTTCATGATTCCTCAATTGTCTGAATCTCACGATCTGCACAACTCTGGAACCTAAGACAAAGAACGCTTAGTGAAATTCTTCAAGACATATCGGGTCAATTCCTTCAAACTTCATCAAATTTTACAAAACCTTCTGAGAATGCATATGACCTCTCCAAATTCTTCGCACCTATACTCTGTTCACAGGTACACATGTCAGCTGCTGAATCACTAGGTTCTCATCAACTTAACTCATTTGCAGCATTCCTCGAAGAAAAGCTGCATACTTCTTCAGAGAACTCAATTGTGCAAATTCCTCAACTGAAGAAAATAGCTGATGGTAAACGTCATCAGAAAGGAGGAAAGAAGCTTGAAGTAAACACTGCCTTTGAGATCCCTACGTATATCTATGCAGGGTACTGCACGCCTGACGAGGCAAAACATGGCAAGGAAACGAAGACTGAGTGCAAAGTGCACATTCAGAGGATAGAAAGGAGACGGGCAAGAGAGTGGAGGGAGTACAGATATGTTACTCCCAAATACATGAAGAAATTTGCTCTTAACCCTCCGTGCTCAAGACCTCCTCTGGCACCTAGCCAGGTAGCTGATCCAACAAGCCTTAAACGTGGTGAGGATTATGCTGATGAATGGGCCAGGCGGCAAGCAAAATTGGCCAAGCTGGCCAAAGAAGCAGTGAAGAAATTCAATGAGGATTCTGCTGCTGCCGCTGCCGCTGCTGAGGCTTTTTCAAGAAAGAAGGCTATGCCTAAACAACCAGCCAAGAAACCACCTACCTCTGCAATGCGCTCATGACCAAGTTCTTCTGCAATGCCCTCACGGCCTATTTCCCTAGTGCCACCAAGGCCAATTCCTCAAGCTGCCCCAGTTCCTCAAACTGCACCAATTCCTCGGGCTTCCAAACCCACAGCTCCTCCGGCAAAGTCCTCAGCACCTGTGCATCTCGCCACGTGCCAAAGGACCATTGGCATATCTATTGCCTCAGGAGCTTCAGCGAGTTCTTCAGCCCATCCTTCATCTACAGGTCCCACTCTGCTGAAGACCAAGGCCACTGCTGGACGAGGCACTAGACCAAGTCCTCACAAGAAGCAGGTGGTCTTTCAAATTCCATCTGATGATGAGGATGATGATAATGAACTTGCCGATATCATCAAGGACAAACAGTAGCGGGCCGCTAGAGCCAAAGGAAGTGTTGTGCCCCTACTTTTGGATCTAAAGAATATCCTTGATTTCATCGATCTCTGGCACCAGGATCCCAATGCTCTAATGCCAGATTTGGGCCTCACTCCTGGACAAAGTCACATTGTGACGGTGTTCATCGCTGAAGAAAAATGGAAGTATGACCAAGCCAGGTTAGTGAAGAAAGCGCAGTACAAGAAGCAGCGCTACTTAAAGGACAATGTCCTCGGTCTTTCTCCTGAGCAATTCCTTGCACTTCAAGCTGAAATCAAGAAGCTCAGCGAAGAATTTGAAGCCTACAAGGCTGATTGTAAGGGCGCCAAGGTCCGATTCGTCCAGTTGACGAAGAAATTCACTTCAAGTGCTGCTGGTCCTGTGCGCATTGAAGTCACTCCGGCTGATGCATCTGCTCAAGCCACTCAAGGAATTGCCAGCACCGCTGATGAACATCAGGCTGCTGATAAAACTGCAAGCACCAGGTCTGCTGAAGAAATTCCAGCCTCTGAAGAAACTGCCATGGCAACCACTAGTGTTGCGCCTGAAGAAATTGCTAGGCCAGCTGAAGACTCTGTCGCTGCGCCTGAAGAAACTGCTCAAGACAGGCCAACTGCATCAGTTGTGTTTGAAGAAATTGATCCCACTGCCACTGCTCCGCCTGGACCAACACCAAGTTCAATTCCTCCTTCTGCTCTGGAAGTGAAGAAAACCAAAGCCACGGAGCTTGCTACTTTGAAGAAGAGGAAAGCATCAGCTGCCTCAGAATCTTCGGCCCCCAAGAAGGCGAAGATTTTGACAAGTTCACTGGAGAATCCCATTGATGTTGTTCCTCTCACAAGCATGCCATCTAAGGAACTTGTTCCTAATGGCGAAGAATATCAGATTCCTGTTGAATCTGCAGAAGAAGATCCCTTTGCTGCTTCCACAGAGCAGATGGATGAAGAAATTGAAGTTGAAGCTTTCACTTCAACCCCTCTAGTATCATCGCCAACGCCTCAGTTTACTGCCGAAGAGGCCGGCGTTGAATAAATGGAAGTGGATGAGGATGTGGACATTGGCTGCACCACTCCCATGACGAATGATGATTTTTGGGAGAGTCAGCACCCAACTCACCTCTGTTCACACCACTCCAAAAAATTCCTCAGTCCCCAGCTCCAACTGAAGTTCAAATGGGTTCTGAAAAAATTCATGCCACCCCTTCTATTCCTGAAGAGATTCCAGCCACTAGTGGTGATGCTCAAGTTGCTGAAGAAATGGAGGCCCAGGCTGCTACTGAAGCAGAAGGAGAAATTGCTCAGCCCGCGGCTCCTGAAATTGACATTCCAGAAGTTATTCTTCAGATTACCGATACTCCTCAGCCACAACCGAAGAATCCATTCTCCAAGACTCCGAAGTTCAAGGTTGATGCCTTCTTCAATGAGCATGTATTCTTCACTGACTACAATTCATATGATTCTGCTTGTCTAAGGAGGAAGCGATTCTGGACTGCCAGCCAAGCTAATTTCTATTCTTCAGTGCTGTTCAACAAAGACAAAGTCTTCGACCATGAGCATATTCCTCACTTGGATATGGAATCACTGCCTTGCTTTACACCAGTCCTCGCTGCCATTCATGATGCTAGCCTGCTCAATTTCGGCACTGACATATGGGATTGGAATGAAGAACTCATTCTTCAATTCTACGAGACGCTGCACATCACAGGCAATGCTGAAGATGTGAACTCATGGGTGTTGGACTAGATGATAGAGAACACACACTACAAGGCACTGGCAACTGAATTGCTTTGTGCCATGCCTGCCAGTCCTCCCCCAGAAGGTGCGCGTCTGATCTATTCTGAAACTGAGTTGTGAGATCATTTCATGCAAGTGTTTATGAAGCCATTGAAGCCTGGACAAGCCTCAAGGACCAAATTCCTCGTGAAGGAATTGCAATATGTGCCGAGGACAGTCTATCGCATTCTGACAAAGACATTGAGTCCAATCAAGGGCCACGACTCGAATGATGAAGAAGTCGTTGGCATCACGAAGAATCTGCTGTTCAATATCATGCACGATATTCCCTGAATTATCATGATTTCTTCATGAGGACTCTGGCAAATGTCACAATGTCCCCGTTTGAGTTGAAGCCTTACGCTCCCTGGATTATGAGATTCCTGAGAACAAGGTCTTCACTCAACTACAAAGCTGATACACTCAACCATGGCAGCTTCTTGCCCCCGATTGAAGTCCTCAAACGGACATTTTCCTTAGCTGATGAAAAGGGAAAGGCCACTGTTGTCATTGATGAGGGCATTCGACCATTGGATGGACAGTTCCGCAAAGCTGCTTCATACTCCACCAATGATGATTTTGCTACTCATGATTCTGCCGTAAATGCTTCAAAGCAAAGTCCTCAGGCAACATCTCCAAGGGTGATGACTGATCGTGAGCTTCTCCTCAGTCTTCGTCAAAAGGTGGATCACAATCACAAATGGGTGAAACGACAGTTTGGTTCCGTTCTTCACAATATGACTGCCACTTATAATGCAGTGGAGAAGAACCACTACTACCTCAATGAAATGTTTGATCGCACCTGGGCCATATTGTCTCAACTTTACAGTGATGAGGATCTCAAGTAGATGGGCTTAAAGCAGGACTTCGGCTGGGCTAAGCCTCCACCGAAGAAATTCAAGAAGGTCAAAGTTCCTCCTTTGGTGCCCAGTTCATATTCCTCGTCCCGCGATACTGATGAAAATGAAGATCTGGACGACACTGCGGCAGGCCCTACTCCAACATACGACCCCAACAACGCTGACGCTCCTCCATCAACTTCATGAAGAGATTCTTCAGGGGCGTTAGTCCTCACTTTTCGTCCCTTTTGGTCATTTGATGACAAAGGGGGGTAAATGTGAGTTAGTCTTCAAGCGGGTCTATATATATGGGCGTTTTTTTGTTAAGTTGCATCTCTCGCTCTTCTGAAGCTTTTGTTGATGGAGTTGTAAACTTAAGTCCGATGGTGACCTGATACTTTTTCTCTGTTTTTCTGCATGTTATTTCCTCATTAATCCTATGCACGCATGCTGAATTACATCAGTCACCATATTTCATCATGCATTTCAAATTCTTCATTCTATATGTTACATGCGTGTATGAATTACAAGATATAGGGGGAGTTTCTCCATGATTCTACTGTTCAAATGTGCATTGCTTCAAAATAAAATACCTCACTATGCACATCTTCAGGGGGAGTTCTTCTATATCTTGCAATCAAATTCCTCAATTTTGAGTACTTTCAATTCATATGTTTATCCCCATTGAAAACTTAACCTATATTGTCATCAACCACCAAAATGGGGGAGATTGTAAGTGCATCTAGTTCCCCTTAGTGGTTTTGGTGTATTGAAGACTTATAGGTTAAGGGACTAATACGTTTGTGAGTGTACACACACTCTATAAGTCAATGAGGAGTTTGATACTTACAGTGAAAGTCGACCCCTAAAAATGAATGTCTTCGGCTGAAGACTTTGGTTCTCCTAAAGACTTTGAAAGTGAAGAAATTGGTGTCACCATGAAGACTCGATATTCATGCGAGGAATCTGAAGCATGAAGACTTTTGTTTTCTTAGTTTCATTTTCTCTTTCTTGAGTCATAGGAAACACCATACTGTTAAAGGGGGTCGAGGTAATACTAAGGAAACATATTTCCAAGTGATGCTCATCTCAAAATCCTACACCTACCCAATTCTTCGAGTGAGGCCATTGAAACTTTCATATCAGTTCAGTCAGTTTCTTCATTTACAGAGACGAAGATCTTCTGGTCCCTGAGGAATTTGTTCTGACTGAGGAGTTAGGGATTTGCCAGTGCGGATTGCCTACATAGTGAGGAACATGATAGCCCTGAGGAATTCGAACCTCAAAATATCTGACCGTTGCTGAGCCGCGGGGCAGCTGTTCCAAAATATCCTACCACCTAACGTTCATATCTGCCAAGGGCATTTATGTCTTATCATGTCGGGCTGCTCCCTAGGCTATAAATAGCCGCCCCCTACAACCACTAGCTGGTTGGCTGCTCCGAGAGAAACTGACACTTGTCATTTGAGAGCATCCCATCCTCCGAGGACTTTGAGCGAAATTCATCAAGTGAGGAAAACCCAAATCCCAAACCCAAACCTACAAAACCCAAAGTGATTGACATTTAGGCGTCATGGTCTGAGCATCCAAGAGGAATTGTGGATTCCTGAGTGACCAAGTCTGTGAAGGTTTGGAAGTCACCTGTGAAGATTTACCACTACTGTTGGGCGAGGTCTGTGTGATCTTAGCTCAAGGAGAATACGGTGAGGACTGTGTGTCCGGGACGGTGTGTCCTCGAGTTTAAATACTCATCCGCTCCAACCAGACGTACAACTGTCACAACAGTTGGAACTGGTCTACCAAATCATTGTCTTCACCAAGTCAACTGGTTCTATTTCCTCTTGATGAACCTGATCATTACTGCTTGAAGACATTGACTGAAGACATTCTCTATTTCCTCAATCCTAATTCTTCAGTCTATTTGTCTTCATCCTGCTTATCCTGTGCTTACGCTTTCTATACTCTATGTTTGTCTTTCATTTCATCATGATGACTATGTTGTTACTCTGTTTGGCTTATACCTGAGTACTTATTCTGCTGCAAGTAGTTCTTCACTTAGGAATTTCCTCACCCTGAAATTCCTCAATGAAGAATTCATAAAAATCGCCTATTCACCCTCCCTCTAGTCGACGTAACGCACTTTCAGTGTACCACATATTGCAATTGGTCTACTTGTTGCACTTGCAAATTTGCGTATCTTTTTCAACATCATTGAGTCTTACTAACAATTGCATCAAATTTTGTGCTTCCATCCTCACCAAGCTCCACCCAAAGGCTTTATTTGTGTAGGTGTGAGAACCGACAAGAATTGGTACCAATTGTGTTATTTCCTTGTTACACATTAGAGTGATCATTGATCCATCTTCAACTTTGGTCAAGGTACATTTGGTATAAGTTCTTCTCTTTCTCCCACTAACATATTTTCTTGGAATGATGGATAGGCCAAGTTCTTCTACCAACCCACTTTTCATCGAGCAAGACGACGACATGGCCTCCTACGTCACCAAGAGCCACCTCTTTGGTGCACAACGAGCTTTCCATCAAGAACAACAAGCAATGAGCGACCGCATCGACAATCTCGCCACCGACTTGCGACTCTCCGAGCAACGTACAAGAGACTACTTAGACAACAAGCTCGACGAACAAAAAAAAGAGAACGATGCAAGAATTGATGAGATTCGTGCCTTGTTGGTCAACTGTGCTTCCACCACTTCGTCCTACTCAAGACAGAGCCGCTCGAGTCGACACTCTGATGACACTATCTCCGGTTGAAGTACACCAACATCGAACACTCTACGTCGAAATGCGTGCCAAGACCGTCAAGCAAACCGCAATCCTCTACACAGAACCGACCCTCAAGAGCAACTTCTCGTGCAAGAACATCGACACCATCAAAATCAAGCCACCTTCGTGCAAGCACAAGAAAGGCAACGTCGATGGCAACAAGAGGAAGAGAGCGCACGACAATACTAAGACGAGCAAGACGCCGAAGCTGCCCGTCTACAACAACAACGGCATGAAGCCCAAGCACTTGAGGCGCAACTGTGACGCCCCCGATTCAATCGTACACTAATCATGCACGCAAATGTGTACGATCAAGATCAGGGACTCACGGAAAGATATCACAACACAACTCTACAAATAAAATAAGTCATACAAGCATCATAATACAAGCCAGGGGCCTCGAGGGCTCGAATACAAGTGCTCGATCATAGACGAGTCAGCGGAAGCAACAATATCTGAGTACAGACATAAGTTAAACAAGTTGCCATAAGATGGCTAGCACAAACTGGGATACAGATCGAAAGAGGCGCAGGCCTCCTGCCTGGGATCCTCCTAACTACTCCTGGTCGTCGTCGTCAGCCTGCACGTAGTAGTAGGCACCTCCGGAGTAGTAGGGGTTGTCATCGACGGTGGCGTCTGGCTCCTGGACTCCAGCATCTGGTTGCGACAACCAGAAAGAAAGGAAAGGGGAAAAGGGGGGGAGAAAGCAACCGTGAGTACTCATCCAAAGTACTCGCAAGCAAGGAACTACACTACATATGCATGGGTATATGTGTAAAGGGCCATATCAGTGGACTGAACTGCAGAATGCCAGAATAAGAGGGGGATAGCTAGTCTTATCGAAGACTACGCTTCTGGTCACCTTCGTCTTGCAACAGGCAGAAGAGGGTAGGTCGAAGTCCTCCAAGTAGCATCTCCAAGTAACATCTCATAGCATAATCCTACCCGGCGATCCCCTCCTCATATCCCTGAGGTAGAGCGACCACCGGTTGTATCTGGCACTTGGAAGGGTGTGTTTTATTAAGTATCCGGTTCTAGTTGTCATAAGGTCAAGGTACAACTCCAAGTCGTCCTGTTACCGAAGATCACGGCTATTCGAATAGATTAACTTCCCTGCAGGGGTGCACCACATAACCCAACACGCTCGATCCCATTTGGCCGGACACACTTTCCTGGGTCATGCCCGGCCTCGGAAGATCAACACGTCGCAGCCCCACCTAGGCACAACAGAGAGGCCAGCACGCCGGTCTAAACCTAAGCGCACAGGGGGCTGGGCCCATCGCCCATAGCACACCTGCACGTTGCGAGGGCGGCCGAAAGCAGACCTAGCCTAGTGGCGTTCCAGTCCAATTCGGCGCGCGCCGCTCTGTCGCTAACGTCTGAAGTGCTTCGGCTGATACCACGACGTCGGGATACCCATAACTACTCCCACGTAGATGGTTAGTGCGTATAGGCTCGCAGCCGACTCAGATCAAATACCAAGATCTCGTTAAGCGTGTTAAGTATCCGCGAACGCCGAACAGGGCCAGGCCCACCTGTCTCCTAGGTGGTCTCAACCTGCCCTGTCGCTCCGCCACAAAGTAACAGTCGAGGGCCGTCGGGAACCCAGGCCCACCTCTACCGGGATGGAGCCACCTGTCCTTTCAGCCCCCTCGTCAGAATCACTTGCGGGTACTCAATGAGCTGACCCGACTTTAGTCACCATCTGTATAGTATGTATGTATGTATAGTATATACCCGTGATCACCTCCCAAGTGATCACGGCCCGATAGTATAGCAAGGCAGACTGACAAGAATGTA